>NC_084487.1:86971651-87285818 GCF_030035675.1 Rhineura floridana
TCCTTTAATATTCAGGAGACAGAGGGTTGTTGTTGTTATGTGCCTTCAAGTTGACTACGACTTATGGCGACCCTATGAATCAGCGACCTCCAACAGCATCTGTTGTGAACCACCCTGTTCAAATCTTGTAAATTCATGTCTGTGGCTTCCTTTATGGAATCAATCCATCTCTTGTTTGGTCTTCTTCTTTTTCTACTCCCTTCTGTTTTTCCCAGCATTATTGTCTTTTCTAGTGAATCCTGTCTTCTCATTATGTGTGTAAAGTATGATAACCTCAGTTTCATCATTTTAGCTTCCAGTGATAGTTCTGGTTTAATTTGTTCTAACACCCAATTATTGGTCTTTTTTGCAGTCCATGGTATGCGCAAAGCTCTCCTCCAACACCACATTTCATAGAATCATAGAGTCATAGAATCATAGAATAATAGATTTGGAAGGGGCCTATAAAGCTATCAAGTCCAACCCTAACCCTGCTCAATGCAGGAATCCAAATCAAAGCATTCCCAACAGATTGCTGTCCAGCTGCCTCTTGAATGTTTCCAGTGTCGGAGAGCTGACTACCTCTCTAGATAATTGGTTCCATTGTCATATGGCTCTAACAGTTAGGAAGTTTTTCCTGATGTCCAGTCGAAATCTGGATTCCTGCAACTTGAGCCCATTATTCCGTGTCCTGTACTCTGGGACGATTGAGAAGAGATCCCGGCCCTCCTCTGTATGACAACATTTCATATACTTGAAGAGTGCTATCATACCTCCCCCCAGTCTTCTCTTCTCCAGGCTAAACATGCCCAGTTCTTTCAGTCTCTCCTCATAGGGCTTGGTTTCCATTCTCCTGATCATCCTTGTTGCCCTCCTCTGAACGTGTTTCAGTTTGTCTGCATCCTTCTTGAAGTGCGGAGACCAGAACTGGATGCAGTATTCAAGATGAGGCCTAACCAGTGCTGATTAGAGGGTTGATTAGAGGCTGCGACCCTATCTTCCCATACATCTGCTCCCACGAGTGATACATGCCCTGATCTCCTCTCGATTAGACTACTGTAATGCGCTCTACGTGGGGTTACCCTTGAAGACGGTCCGGAAACTCCAGCTGGTACAAAACGCGGCGGCACGCTTAATAAAGCAGACCCGCCGCCACGATCATATCACCCCAGTGTTGATTGAATTACACTGGTTGCCAGTTGTATACCGGGCCCAATTCAAGGTGTTGGTTTTAACCTTTAAAACTCTATACGGTTCCGGCCCAGTTTATCTGAAGGAGCGCCTCCAGTATCACCAAATATGCCGCCAAACAAGATCAGCCTCACAGGACCTTCTCTCGGTCCCACCGACTAAGACAGCTAGGATGGTGCGGACCAGGGAGAGGGCTTTTTCGATCGTGGCCCCCACCCTCTGGAACTTACTTCCCTTTGACCTTCGGCATGCCCCCTCCCTGTTGACTTTTCGCTGAGCCTTGAAGACCTGGCTCTTCAGGCAGGCCTATGGGATCTCTGGGGTGGGTTAGGTTTTACACTGTATTAATGTAAGATGGTCTTCAGATGAGATGTTATGATATTAATAATGTGATGATTATGTATATGAGCAGATTGTATTTTATATTGTATTTTATATTGTACGTCGCCCAGAGTGTCCGTTCAGTCGGACAGATGGGTGTCTGCTAAATAAAATTTTATTATTTATTATTATTATTATTGATCAAATGAGTTTATTTTTCTCCTATCCGCTTTTTTCACTGTCCAACTTTCACATCCATACATTGAGATTGGGAATACCATGGTCTGAATGATCCTGACTTTAGTGTTCAGTGATACATCTTTGCATTTGAGGACCATTTCTAGTTCTCTCATAGCTGCCCTTCCCAGGCCTAGCCTTCTTCTGATTTCTTGATTATTGTCTCCATTTTGGTTAATGACTACGCCGAGCTATTAATAATCCTTGACAAGTTCAATATCCTCATTGTTAACTTTAAAGTTACATAAATCTTCTGTTGTCATTACTTTAGTCTTTTTGACTTTCAGCTGTGGTCCTGCTTTTGTGCTTTCCTCTTTAACTTTCATCAGCATTTGTTTCAAATCGTTACTGGTTTCTGCTAGTAGTATGGTATCGTCTGCATATCTTAAATTATTGATATTTCTCCCTCCAATTTTCACACCTCCTTCATCATGGTCCAATCCTGCTTTCTGTATGATATGTTCTGCATATAGATTAAATAAATAGGGTGATAATATACACCCCTGTCTCACACCCTTTCCAATTGGAAACCAATTGGTTTCTCCATATTCTGTCCTTACAGTAGCCTCTTGTCCAGAGTATAGGTTGCGCATCAGGACAATCAGATGCTGTGACACCCCCATTTCTTTTAAAGTATTCCAAAGTTTTTCATGATCTACACAGTCAAAGGCTTTGCTGTAATCTATAAAGCACAGGGTGATTTCCTTCTGAAATTCCTTGCTCCGTTCCATTATCCCACGTATGTTTGCGATATGATCTCTGGTGCCTCTTCCCTTTCTAAATCCAGCTTGGACATCTGGCATTTCTTACTCCATATATGGTAAGAGCCTTTGTTGTAGAATCTTGAGCATTACTTTACTTGCATAGGATATTAAGCAATAATTCGATAATTACTGCATTCCCTGGGATCCCCTTTCTTTGAAATTGGGATGTATATTGAACACATCCGGTCTGTGGGCCATTGTTTCGTTTTCCATATTTCTTGACACATTTTTGTCAAAATTTCAACAGATTCAGTCTCAGTCTTGTAGCAACTTTATTGATATACCATCTGTTCCTGGTGATTGGTTTCTTCCAAGTATTTTAAGAGCAGCTTTCACCTCACATTCTAAAATTTCTGGTTCTTCATCATATGGTTCCTCCGTGAATGAATCTGTCATCCTGGCATCTCTTTTATAGAGTTCTTCAGTGTATTGCTTCCATCTCCTTTTTATTTCATCTCAGTCAGTCAGTGTGTTTCCCTGTTGATTATTCAACATCTCTACCCTTGGCTTAAATTTCCCTTTCATTTCTCTAATCTTTTGGAATAGGGCTCTTGTTCTTTTTGTTGTCCTCTTCTATTTCGATACAATAACTATTGTAATAGTTCACTTTGTCCCTAGGTACTAGTCGCTGTATTGTTGCATTTAGGGTTCTAACCGTGTTTCTATCTCCTTTTGTATTTGCTTTCCTTCTCTCTTTAACCATTTTAAGAGTTTCTTCAGTCATCCATTGAAGTCTTTCTCTCTTTTTAACTAGAGGTATTGTCATTTTGCATTCTTCCCTGATAATGTCTCTGACTTCACTCCATAGTTCTTCTGGCATGTCTTAGCCCTTTCCTCATGAAGTTATTTTTCAAGTTATATCCAACCACGTAGACAGAGGGCTCATCCAGACGACTGCAAAATGTATGACACGCCCGCTATGTGTGTTCATTATGTTTTGGTTGTCCAAATGACGTCTCGCGCTGTTACGCATTTTCGCGGGTTAAATCCGCTCCTTGCAATACCGGTAAAAATGCGATTTGCTGTTTAAAATTGGGAATCACCCGCTGTGCCTTCAGGAGTTAGGATGCAATACCATGGACTTTACAGCTGATGGGCGGTTCTTGGGCGTTTCCCCTTGCCCCTTCTCCTCATTCCAGCCAATCATGTATCTGCACTTTTGCGCATGTGCGAGAATAAGCCCAGGAAAATTGAACCAATCATCGCAACGGTGGGGTGTTGGGGGAGGTCTGCAACTACTGCGCAGATGCATTTTATTTTTTGCCAGCCTGCAAACTAGGCGGCCACTCTGGGTGAGATCTGCAATGCACAGCAAGCGAGAAAGGGGTGGTGGTCGGTTTCAGCCTGCCTCTGTAAAGCTTTGTCAATTTCATTGTACTTGCTGGGGTTTTTGCTTCAAATCAGAAAAGCATACATTCGTTTAAGTGTAATATCGCAAATACAAACTTAGAAAAGGGCTTCTGGTCGGTTTCAAGCCTGCTCCGGAAAGCTTTGTCAATTTCATTCGCCTGGGAAGGAAAGGGAGAAGGAGGGGGGGTGATACGTTTCTTGCTTTTTTGGAGAAATAAGTGCAATTGCCAAGATGTGTACCTCCTTAAATATCAATAAAGGCAGAAAAGCATACATTTGTTTAAGTGTAATATCGCAAATACAAACTTAGAAAAGGGTTTCTGGTCGGTTTTAAGCCTGCTCGGAAAGCTTTGTCAATTTCATTCTCCATGGGAAGGAAAGGGAGAAGGAGGGGGGGATGACACCTTTCTTGCTTTTTTGGAGAAATAAGTGCAATTGCCAGCGTGTGTATCTCCTTAAATATCAATAAAGGCAGAAAAGCATACATTAATTTAAGCATAATATCGCAAATACAAACAAGGCAGGCGTGAAACCGACCAGCAGCCTTTCCTTCCGAGGCGAGAACTCCTTTACAGCCATATTGTGCTTCGTTGCAAAGGTGGAGAGGAGCATACGTAATTTTTTTGCTGACCAATTGGTTGATAGGGGGAGGTTTTAGAGGCGGAGCTTGGAAAAAGCGAAAAGAATGTAGGGGTCTTACCACTGCATGTGCGGGTGCAAAAAAGCATTTTTTTAAATTGGGAAAGAGCGAACTAAAAGGCAAAGTGAGGACTATCAGATGACAAACCGAATATGGAAACCGTGGATTATCCCGCTCCGTTTGGATAAGCCCAGAGTCTATAAAAACCTCACTGCCAGCTTGTCTGGGGCAAATTATAGTTCTGACACTAAAGTAATGTTTAACTTTCACAGTATTTAAGGATTTATTAGCTTGGGAATGCTCACAGGTATAGTAAGAGAATGAGATCCTATAGTTTGAATTCATTCTCTTAATTCTTATTGTTAACATTATTGTCGTTAAGAATATTTAACATATATTAACATTCTAAAGTTGTTGGATAAAAATTATCTTTAAATGAAAAGGAATGTAGCTCATATTTGAATTCTGATATATGGAGCTTTTACCCTGGAGTGAAAAGTGTGCTATTTCCTCCCCCCAGGTTTTACGGTTGCTTTGCATCTTGTAACCATAAAGTAAGACCTGCATCTTTATCAGGATTGCTTGGTATATCTTGTCGAAGGCATCTTAATAACTCTGGACCATGAGAAATGTTCACAAGAAGCTTTACTGAAAGATATTGTGCAGTAGTGTGGTTAACTTTAGCAATTTTTCCTGTGCTGATTTGAAGGTATGACAAGGTTCCTCTTTGCATTTTGAATGTCAAGGTTCCTTCAGTCAAAAGAAGCATTAACTGAAATCTTGAGCAGCTCTGGGCTTTTCATTGATGGAAAACATCCATTGAAATGGAGGATCGTTTGCCAATAAATCTATGGCTAAGAGTCAAAAGGTAAGATCGGTAGTCTACCATGATGTTATCAGTTACTGGACTGTATCAAGTTGGACGGAAGATTAGGGTGATGGCGGGAATCTAATGTTTGAATGAAAATAATAATAATATGCTTGCATATTCAAAACAAGCATGTCAAAGAGAAGGCAAGTTACATTTTCCCTGACATGCTGGTTTTGCATGTGTAGGTAACTACACTTCTTTTTTAATGTGGGGGTATATTACGATTGCCAGGTTTTAACCAGAAAATGCATATGCCTGTAAGTGCCTCAAGACTGCAAAAGATGGGCAACCATCACTTCTTTCAACTACACCTTTTCCAATCTTGTCACCTGCCATAATCAGTAGAACTCCAGGTGTGTCATACAGCAGGCACGAGAATAAGGATAGATGCAAGGATGGGCAACTGGTAAAGGATTGGTTGGAGAAAACCACAATTGGTGTTCTTCCCACTACATTGGGAAATTTAAAGGTAATGAACTTTTGCCTAGATTGTGACCTGACCTAGGGCATGGATGGACAACCTGCCGATGGTGTTGGACTCCAATTCCCATCAGCCCCAACCAGCATAGCCAATGGTCAGGGATGATGGGAGTTGGAGAGCCACAGTTTCCCCATTCCTGCTGTAGGGAGCATTCAAACATTCTTCCCAATGCAGCTGGAAGTGGTACCATTCAGTAACTGTTACATCATGTAGGGCTGGTGATCATGTAGCTTGGCTCTTTATGTCTTGAGTAACTTTGTTTAAATGAATTATTATGATGGAATCAAACATTCCATGGGTGGAATTCAACATAGCACTAAGTCTCTCATTTCGTCAGTTGAAGGATTTCTCCTTGAGCAATGGAACTTTTCTCCTGCATACCCCCAAAATCTGATCTAGGGGTTTCCCCAACCTTTTGGAGCAGATCTGAGGAAGGTGCAGGGCAGGCACAGTGGGGAGGAGAGGAGAAAAGTCTTGTTGCTGACAAGACACAGTAAATGAATATTACCTGTAGAATTAAATGTGGGTTTCTGTAACAGCAGGGTAAACACAGGCCAACTGTAATTTTCAGATGAAGCCACACAAGTGTACAGCTGGAGAGTCAAGTTCAAAAACACATTACTTTTCTATTATCCACAATGTAACCTGTCTGGGTCTCAAGTTAGTTCTTGTTGCCTGTCTCCTCTGGTGCTCACCCTTGATTTTATGTGCTAGTCTCAAATGAAATGGAAGGAACTTTTCTGCTTATTGGAAACATGAAAAAAAATTGTGGTGGCATTTTAGTTATCCCATTTAAGGAAAAACCTTTAGGACATCCTTCACACACTCTGCAGATCAATGCAAATTGACAGGAAAGCATCAGCAAGCTGTGGAAGTGTGATTGAAAATTGCAGCTCTCCCGTGTTTAAATTCCTCCAGCCATTTCATGGCTACTTCCATCAAACTACACCATCTTGCAAGATTTCAGTATTAAATCTTCCTCTTCCTCCGCTCCAACCCTGCCCCGGACTTAACAAAAACAGAAAGTTCAAATACTTCCATAATGTATTAAATTGCAATGTTTCTACAGACCTAATTTCTTTCTGTGAACAAAAGAAAAAGAAAATATTGGGTTAGCAGCAGTAAAACTTGCCCTGCTTTGAACAACCAGTTTCAAGCAGTAAAATGACAATTGCAAAGCATCCCACTTTTCTCAGTGAAACACCATTTCAAATGTGTATATAACTAGAATGAAAATCAAGAGGAAAATAAATCTTACGTTGTTGTCGGTATGGTTTTATGTGTAATGTTCATTTGAGGCTAAACGAGGATGCTCTAGCTGTTAATTGTGTCTTACAGAATGTGGAAATTCTTTGATTTTTTGTATTTTTTTAATTGAATATGTCTTAATCTATGTTATAAGCCATTTAGAGATTTGTTTAAATGGAAGTGGTATATACATTCTCCAAACAAATAAATAAATGCTATATTGCCCTAGATGGAAGTGAGTGAATGAGGTAGTTGTGAATTGTGCTGAATGCTGCCAGGTATTTGCTAGTGATTGGCTGGGGCCTAGCTTTGTTATGGAAATTGTTGGTGGGAATGCTTGAGAGTGAGGCTGGTATGTTATGGGGGAGGATCTGTGTGGGTGCAGCTTCTGCTGCAGTTATTTTGTTTAGTTGCTAATGATGCTGTTTTATTGTGTTTTTGTATTTGATTTTTATTTGTATTTTTATGTCTAAGAGAATATTTTGTTTTCCTGTTAATGCTACTTTAATTGTGGATCTTTATTGATTTGGTATTTGATTTTTATTTGAACTATTTGATTTTCAAATTTTGTAATGTTCCATTAAAAAACCTCATAAGAGATTTTGTTTTCTACAAATGTAAAGCAGTAAATAAATGATAAAATAAGAAAATAAATAAATGGGGCTTTCCAGTGAGGAAGGAACCTTGGAAAAACAAGCATTGTTTCCAAGTAAGGTTACCTTGCAAATGAAGTTACTTAGGTTTATTTAATTAAAATCTTTTCATACCACCCTTCATAAAAAATGATTCCAGGGCTATTTATAAGGTTTAAAAATATAGATTCACAAATGTAAGTTACTGTTCCACACTGGCCTCTCATCCCCCAATATTAACTGTTGTTAATTTATTTGTTCACCTATTTCTGACAATCCATAACACATTCCCCCAAAACGGTCTTTTCCGCATTGTCTTCCTGTCCCCCACAAGTCCTGACATCAATTTACTTCAGACCGTTGGGTCTGAACTGAACTGACTAAGTGCAAATGACACACCTGTTGTGGAGGAGTGGTCAGTAATATGGATGGTGACCCCAGCTTTTATATCTATGTATTGCACACACATATCCATCCCACCTTTCCTCCAAGAAGGGTTAGGTGGTGTACATTTTATTCTCACAACAAACCTGTGAGCAGTGGAGAATAGGTTTTGTGCCTTGGTCAGCTCCTTGAAAGTTCAGAATAACACCTGGAGCAGATTCACTGTCCCATTGACCTTGGAGCTACCAGCCTCCACTGCCCGTGAGGTTAGGGTGAGAGACAGTGACTGGCCCAAGTTCACCCAGTGAGTTTCATGGCTGAGCAGGGATTTGAACCCTGGTCTCCCAGGCCCTAGTCCAACACTGTAATCACCACACCGTACTGGGTCTCTCTTCATTCCTTCCTGCATTGCTTGCCTTTCTGTTTGAACATTCAGTACACCCTCTCCGCTCTGGGGTGAAATAGATAAAAAAGGGGGAACAGCTTCGTCAGCATCGATTTCCATCCTTTTTCTTAAAAAAATATTACTATGGGTTGTATTCAACTAAGCCCTACTTAAAGTAGACCCATTGAAATTAATGAAGCTAAGTTAGTCATGTCTATTAATGTCAATGGGTCTACTTTGAGAAGGGCCAGCATTAAATACTGTCCAAAGTGCAGCAGTGTTGGTGTGCATACATCAGTGGTGTAGTTGTCCAGGGTCTCAGGGGATCTTAGACCCTTTCCTTTTTTGGAAGCAGGGTCCCAGGAGGGTCCCTATCTCCAGCATTCTACGAGCAAATCAGCATGAAAAGGGCAGAGCTCAGAAAAGTTACCTTTTTGAACTACAACTCCCATGGCCACTGGATTGGGCTGATGGGACTTGTAGTTCAAAAAAGTAACTTTTCCAAGCTATGGAAAAGGGACTGTGTTAGCCACTGAGATGAGTCTTCTTGCATGCTTCCTTGTCCTTTCCTGCTGATTGGAGCATCCCACGTAGTCTTATATGTCCTGAACACTGCAGCTGTGGCTAGGCCACAATGCGAACTCATGCATCCTCCAGGTAAACCAAGGTGAGCTGGGCACCCACCTCAAAGGCATTTATTTGTTTATTTATTTTATTTCATATTGCATTTATATCCCACCTTTCCACCAAGGAGCTAAAGGTGGTCGACATGGCTCTCCCCTTCTCCATATTATCCTCACAACAACCATGTATGGTAGATTAGGCTGAGGTGGTGGCTGGCCCAAGGTCACCCAGTGAGCTTCATGGCTGAGGGAGGATTTGAACCCTGGTCTTCCAGATCCTAGTCCAGCACCCTAACCTCTACACCACACTGGCTGTCATGCACATAAGATGCTAGTAAATAACAATCTTTCCCCCCATCTTGACCATTTTACCAAAGAGTGCAGCCTGCCACCTAAACTCAGTCACCATCCCTTGTATTCCATCAGGCAAGGCATGGTACTGATGCCCTTGGGCACTGAGTAGTAGTAAAAATCAGTAAGGAACACACACAGCAGGGTATGGCCAATGTTTATGCAACCAACCAAAATGCATTTGTTTTTGTTAATGTGTGGGTACTAACAAATTTGGAGGTGACAAGAACAGGGTTAATGCTAGTATAATATTAATGGGTGGCATAGCTTATTTGGTTGTTGTCTGGAAGTGCACAGTATCTTCAAATCACAGATGCAATCTTATGAATATATCCTAGTGGTGTTTTTGAAATAGCTACATGAACGCCTGAGTCATCTTTCATATGATTAATAGCATATGTGCTTATTTTAAAATTAAGGCATTTGTTTATATATGTATATATATAATCATGCACCACATATTTGCTAGTGATGAATTGCTGAGTTCAATGACAAATTGCAGAGCCACATGATATATTGCTGAACTGTGTGATAAACGGTATTCATTGTGTGTGTCTGCCTGCCTCAGCTGTACCTGCCCTATAAATATATCTTTGCCAAGGCAGACCTTCTTTCTAACTTCCTAGTACCCAAAATGTTTCACCAATGCAAGCCCAATTAATGTGCATTAAGCTCGTGCCTGTCAAATTTACAGAGAATCACAGTGAGGACTTCAAATCTCTGAACTGCAGTAAACATCTGCTATAATTTAGATTTACTAATAGGCAAAAAACCTTGCGGTTTAAGAACGTACCTATCGCCCACAGATATTTCTATCAAACTTTAAAAAGCAGGGAAATTGGGCAGCTATATCAATAATTTAAGATATGCAGACGATACCATACTACTAGCAGAAACCAGTAATGATTTCAAATGAATGCTGATGAAAGTTAAAGAGGAAAGCATAAAAGCAGGTCTACAGCTGAACGTCAGAAAGACTAAAGTAATGACAACAGAAGATTTATGCAACTTTAAAGTTGACAATGTGGACGTTAAACTTGGCAAGGATTATCAATACCTTGGCACAGTCATTAACCAAAATGGAGACAATAGTCAAGAAATCAGAAGAAGGCTAGGACTGGGCAGGGCAGCTGTGAGAGAACTAGAAAAGGTCCTCAAGTGCAAAGATGTATCACTGAACACTAAAGTCAGGATCATTCAGACCATGGTATTCCCGATCTCTATGTATGGATGTGAAAGTTGGACAGGGAAAAAGGTGGATAAGAGAAAAATCAACTCATTTGAAATGTGGTGTTGGAGGAGAGCTTTGCACATACCATGGACTGCAAAAAAGACAAATAATTGGGTGTTAGAACAAATTAAACCAGAACTATCATTAGAAGCGAAAATGATGAAACTGAAGTTATCATACTTTGGACACATCATGAGAAGACATGATTCACTAGAAAAGACAATAATGCTGGGAAAAACAGAAAGGAGTAGAAAAAGAGGAAGGCCAAACAAGAGATGGGTTGATTCCATAAAGGAAGCCACAGACCTTATAGAACTTACAAGATCTGAACAGGGTGGTTCACAACAGATGCTTTTGGAGGTCGTTAATTCCTAGGGTCTCCATAAGTCGTGATCGACTTGAAGGCACATAACAACAAAATTCCTTGTCAATCACAACCCTGACTTCTTATTGGCTAAAAACCTGAAAGGGCAGGGATTAGAGCAGAACTTAGATCAACTAAGAAGTTGTGGGAGGTGGCTAACGTTTTGGTGTATATCTCCAGAACCAGACCACCTAGAAACTTAATTTTTTTAAAAAATGAAAGCTGAAAGTCTGGAGGTTAAGGTGAGTCACCCAGAGACCTGTAGGGGACCCCCAAAAACCTGAGTCTCCAGCTGAACAAATGGAGATCTGCTAACCCTATTGTAGCCCCACCCCCACTGGGTGAACCACTTCTGGTGCCAGTATGGTGAGATCTTTCACAGAAGGTGGAAATGAGCAGGACTGAAGAAAGAAATCCATCTTAGCAGAAATAATAATAATAGTAATAATCACAATAATAACAGAAATCCTCCACAGTTTCATTCAAATCGGGCTGTATTCATGTAAGTTCTACTCAGAGTAGACCCATTGAAGTTAATGGACCTAAATTAGTCATGTCTATTAATTCCAATGGGTTTCTTTGAGTATTGCTTCTAATTTTTGTTTATATGTTCCTAGTGTGTAAACACATAGAGACCTATATTATGCCAACCTTAGATGGAGGATGAAAGCTTCGGTGGTTTTCTCCATTTAGAACAGTGAAGGATATTCCAGTTATCTCTGGCTAGTCTGAGCTATTAAAAGCTATTATAAAAGGAAGGCATGGCAGGTTTGATCCCACAAACAAATCCTCATGGTAGCATACCATGCTCAAAATACCAGCCAAAGTTTGGTAACAGCGATGGCAAAAAGTATCGGTGTAGAACTGGCAGTCATATTCATAGCAAGATGATTTGTAATAAAATGTTTAACAATGAGTGATCAACACTGACAGTGAAATCCATGCTATTATGGAGTCGAAGGTAATGTTAGTTCACAGGGAATGAATACTGACTGAACTATGTTAGCTGAACGGGAAAAGATGATCCCAATATATTAGTGTCAAAAACAATCATGTTAGACAATGAGTGACTGTGGCTGGGTTGAGCAAATTTGCTTAGCCTATTACCAGTCAGAAAGCTCAGCTTTGATTAGAGGTTTTAGCTTTCAACCTAAGCTGTGAGGGCTAGGTGCCACTGGACTGCTGATGGACTATAAGTAATAGATATGGCCTGAAAATTAATCCTAGGAGGCTGAAAGATTAATGTAGCCTTCAGGCTGTTGTTTGCTCTTTTATATTGTTGTGAATTTGGGGGTTGGGATGGATGATCCCTGTGAGTCCCCTTCCAGCCTCTGATTTGGAATCCTGTGCCTTGGGGCAGGGGCTGGCTCTGCTGGCTAGATGAGTTTCTTTTGTTAAGCTAATAGAGTAGCCAGTTTGCTAATGGGTTTTTCAAGTGCCCAGCAACTGGTGAATGGGCCAGGAAGATCCTTTTGTCATTTAAACTCTGCAGGAGAGCCTCCCCCACTCCCCAAAGCAGAGGTATGTGCTTTGAGTGTTTAGAGAATTGTCTGGAGAAAGGCTGGGAACTGGAGGCAGGCAGAGAGGCTATCTCTCTGCATGATGGCTTTAGGATGCCTCCTGTAACACTGATGGAAAAGCTGGATATTGGACTGCTGATGCCTTGACCCCTCCATCCTAAGCTCAGGTTGGAATGTGTGTAAATAAATAAACCATATTTCATAAAGACACTACAGTCTCTGCTGACCTTCTTCCCAAAGGAAACCAAACCCTGGATGAGCACAGGGACCCCTGAGATCTCACTGCTCAGAGACTGGGGAGGGGTGCAACACTGGTGTAAGAAGTGGGATTGAGTTTCCTGGGAGAAGCATTGGTAGCAAGGTGTGCCTGAGTTAAAATGGAGGGAGAAATAGCAACCCTCCTGGAACAGATGAGATTGATGTTCTAGCAGTATAGCCACGAGGACCAGCAGCAGAGGCAATGGGATCGACAGCAAAGGCAATGAGAGCACCAGGAGGAACGGGAGCACTGGCAATGAATGGGGGAGATCATTGGAAGCTTCTTGGGAGAGGAAAGGGAGACTCCATGTGAGGAAGTGAGAGCCCTGCCTGATCAACTGCTACAAGAGGTTGAGAGTGACCCAGGAGTCCAGCTGTAGAGCACCCAGACT
The DNA here is from genome assembly GCF_030035675.1 of Rhineura floridana. Taxonomy (NCBI): domain Eukaryota; kingdom Metazoa; phylum Chordata; class Lepidosauria; order Squamata; family Rhineuridae; genus Rhineura; species Rhineura floridana. The sequence continues at coordinate 86,984,874 of NC_084487.1, forward strand.
GGGGTGGCTAAAGAGAGCCAGAAAGCGGATGGGCAGCTGGAGGGCTTGGACTGCGAGGAGTTGCAGTCAGTAGCGGAGGAGGAAGAAGTTTTGATTGTCCAGGAGCCTGCCAGGGGGGAAGACAGCAGAAAGCTGGAGGTAAAGCCCCAAGAGTTGAAGGAGGACAGGCTGGAAAGGAAGATGCCTTGGAAGAAAGTGGGGTAGAGGCTGGAGAAGTGATGCTGATAGATGTCTCTGCTCCATGTGACCCTGCTGTTAAAGAAGTAATGAAGGAGGAAAAGAAGGCCTTTGAGAAAGGTGAACTAGAGGCTGGAGAATAACAGCTGTTAATGGATTTCTTCACCCCGTGTGTGCCAGCTGTAGAAGCGAAAGTGCAGGAGGAAAAGTTGGAGGCGTGTGTGCGAGAGGAGCTGCCAGCGCCTGGAGCAGTGATTCTCAAACGGTGCACTGCAGCACACTGGTGCGCCGCAAGAGGTGGCTAGGTGTGCCATGAATATTATGAAAGTATATTTTAAAAATGAGAAGAAAACCATTTGTATAGAGATTTATTACATCCATGATCAATTAACAGCTAGGCTAGGCCCTAAAATATATTAATATATATTTAATTTTGTACACAAAGTGCACCAGAAATTTTTTATGTTTTACAGTGTGCTGCGAACCAAAAAAGTTTGAGAACCACTGGCCTGGAGAAATGGCTGTGCAAAAAAAAGTGCAGGAGGAGAAGCCTGAGGTGGGAGTGCAAGTCCAAGAGGAGCTCCCAGAGCCTGGAGAGATGGGTGAGATAAAATCCCCCAGTGACTTTGCCCTTGGGTGCCCCATAATGGTCTTATAGGGTGGGATGCAGCTCCTATGATGGGTGCAGTCCCTGCCCAAATTCCAGCAGTGAGAGGCACCCAGCGCCCTGTGAGTTTGGAGGGCAACAGAAACTGGGAGGGTTACCTGTCTCTGTTTGGGCCCATGATTTATACTGGAGATTGTGAGGGAGGACAGAAAAGATTTCTTTCTGCCAATTATATAATTATGGTATAAACATTTGGAGAAGAGCGAATTTAAATGGATAGTTGCATTTTGGTTCACATATAGTGCAAATTTGTGAGGTTCACATCAAAATGTATCTGGAATAAAAATAAACGAATGCTCTTCTCCGCTATGGTCTGTTGTCCCCAAGTTCTTCCAACTCTGTATGTGGTTTTGGGGAAAGCCTTTGCTTTGCTTTCCCTCCACACACAGTGCGTTTGCTCAATTGCAGCCCTAGTGCTGACCTCCAGTAGAAAGGATAAGCATATATTCTGCCACATTCTTACCACTGAGGTGATTGGCAAGCTTTGCTCTACAATGCTGTTCTCAGGGCCAAACAGAAATGGACACAGGAGAAGGCTGCAATACTACAGCATGATGGCCCATATGCAAAATAACTGCTTTTGGGGGGGCATATAGAAATCGTGTTCACACATGTGCATGCATATTCATTCATAGCATGAAACATAGTGATGGAGTGTATTAGCAACAGGAAAGCTGCTTGGAGAGCAGCAGTTTCAGACCAAGTGATTTGATTTGGTCTGCTTGTGAAAGTAACTCTTTTATACACAAACATAACAGACACACACACCTCCTAAAGTTTAAGACACCTGCAAGCTCAGAATACTTTAAAGTTTTGAAGTGCCGATATTACTGTTATTGTAACAACACAGTGCTGGATGTCCTCATCTTCTCTGTCTATGTTTTCTCCTATTTCAAATTTGTGCACAAAGATAGGCTATTCCAAATCAAATAATTAAACCAGGGAAAGGGAATCTGTGGCCCTCCAGATATTGCTGGACTACATCATCCTTGATCATTGGCCATGCTGGCTGTGGCTGATGGGGGCAGGAGTCCAACAACATCTGGAGACCCACAGATTCCTCATCAGAGAGAGAGAGAGAGAGAGAGAGAGAGAGAGAGGGAGGGAGGGAGGGAGGGAGGGAGGGAGGGAGAGAGAGCGTTCTTCTTTGTTCAAGGAAACAAAAAACAGTGGTTTAAACTGCAGGTTCAATATTAGGAGAAATATCCCAGTTTTGATGAACCAGTAGAACAAACTGCCTAGGAAAACCTTTGGCTCTCTGTCTTAGGGTTGATAAACAATTGTTCCCTTGCTTCCTTCTGGTAATTATTATTTCTCAATGATAAAACTAGAATATGAAGTTGAGAGGTGTGTACAATATTGGTTCAGCAAAATATTGGTCGTTCCTAATATGATCCAATCTTTACATTTCTTACAAAGTTTTATATTTTGCATTTTTCTTTTATCATTTTTCAGATAGGATTTAAATATCCTGCACATGGATGTGGTTTGTCCTCCTGAGTCTTGTAATTACAGTTTCAACCCTCCCCCCCAAGTCAAAGCCTAAGGTGAGTGGTAGAATAATGCTTTCCCCATAATATGGCTGTCTGTTCTTCTGAGGTACTAACCATAATTATTTGTGTTTATTTAAAAAAATTTTTAGTGTTATCTGGCCACAGACCTGATGCTGAAATATGTTTTGCCAATATTTTATTAAAGTGTACTCACTTACAAGAGTGCATTTATACATTTAGAGTGCAATCCAACTTGATTTGGATGTTGGATGCTGTTGTCAGTCCCTCAGCCTGGTTCAGCTGGAGCTCAGCCAGCTCAGCTGAGACCAGTGTAAGTGAAGCTGACATAAGTCCTGAAAAAGGGACATTCCGAGGCTTGTTAGTGGAGGGGCCGAGGTGAGGGGACGGAGGCCACATCCAACCCATGTTCTGAGTGCTCCTGCAGGTCTCGATTCAAGCAAAAGTTATGCCAGGGAAAAGGTCAGTCTAAGAAAATAAATACAGTAGACACCAATGCAGAGGGCTTACTCTTCAGTAGGGGTATTTAGGAGAGCAGGCTTTTACTTTCTGGTCCTTGTACACAGCTCCTTGGCTGAGCCAGCATTCAGCCAACTGAGAGGCTCCTGAATGGCAAGTGGATGTGGTGGAAATTTACACTGGCTTCTGTTACGCCTGCACCACTTACCCTGGCTTCTCTTGAATTGGATTGCTCTGACCTGGAACAAAATCTCTCTCTCTCTCCCCCTTTCCCCCCCACATCTAAATAGATGTATTTTACCTTAGCTCCATTTTTTAGCAGTTGTGTTCGGTTAAGGATAAGTTTAAACATTAATCTTTTTGCCCTTTCTTCTTTCCAACATCTTTTAACATGTTTGAACTTGACAGTAATTTTCTCCCTCTCCCCTCCTACTTATATGCAGCCCCCTCAGCCTTTCTTCATGATTCCTCTCCTAAACACTATTCATGCTGGCTGGGGCTGATGGGAGTTGTAGTTCAAAAAAGTAACTTTTCCAAGCTCTGGCTCTTGATATGTAGCACCTATAGTATGGCTACTGGTGATTTACAACGTTGTAGCTTATTTAAAGCTTGCCATGTGGAGTCCTAGCTACATGAGAAGGTGGTCCTCTGTAGCCGCCTTGAAGCACATGATCAATCCCGGTAGTACTACGTCTCTGCAGCAATGCAGAAATCTGAAGAAGCTGTGGTATGATCATGCTGGACTCAACAACATGAGTGGAGGCTGTAGAGATAACCCTAACCACCTTCCTGTGTGCCATGCTCAGAGCTTTCAAACATAATCATCTTAATCCACCTGTGATGCAAACTGGTACCATTTGATCCAAGCAATGAACTCAGTGCAGCTAAACTACATCAACCTTTTGTAATTCGGTATCACATTGTTGATTCATGCTCAGTTTGCTGTCTGCTATAAACCCTACATTTTCCTCGGAAGGACAGCAGTGAAACATTTATGCACTTGTTTTGTCTTCTGCATTTGTTATTTTCATCCTTGAATTTTATTTTGTTGATATGTGCCCAACTGTTCTCTTTGTTGAGATCATTTGAGTTCTGCCTTCTGCATACTGAAAAGCTCTGTCCTGTCCTGTCCTTGTTTTTTGTTTATATCTAGTGGAATTGCCTAAGTCATTGATGGCAGTGGCAGTGGAATATTTCTGTATATCTCTTTGTGCTAATGTTAATCCATGTATTACTCATAATACTGTTTTCAGTCATTTGCTTACACATCTAGTTTTTCTATCTTTTATAAGACAGAATAGTTTTTCTAAATTTCATATTGCAAACAATCAGGACAATGCCAGGTTGACTAAACAGAAAATCTTGTTGACTTCTAGAAATATTACATTATCTATCTAGTAAACAAAAACTTTGTCCAGTATACCAATTTCTCTATCAAAGGAAGAAACCAGGACAGTCACTCATTATACGTTACTTAGTAGAACCACAAGGATTGCTGGCAATCACCCCATTTTTTTCTCTAGGAACTTGCAGATATTTATTTGCTGTAATTTATTATATGTTGAACCTTGAAACTATTCATGTTGATGGAAAATTTACAATCGATTTTTGTGGAGCCAGAGGTTTCATTTTGATAAATTTGACTACTGTTAGTGAAGGAAAAATATCTTCCTATTTCATGGAGACAAGATCAGTTATACAACATAGAAAATGGAGAAAACAGTGTTTGTGAAAGGTATTCCAGCACACCTAAACTTTTTAGATACACTTTCTTCCCAAGATTCTGCAGAGAATTGGATTCTGTTCATATAAAGTGTGCTATAATTAGCATTATAATTAAAATAGTGATAGTTCTGACAACTTCCTAATACCATACCTAATAACAAAAACAACCACAGCTGTCACAGTGCAAGGTGTAAAACTCCCCCCCTTTTTTTTAACCTCCTCCCACTCCTCTTTCTTTTTTATAAATGAAATAGCATTTGTGATCAGGCTGATAAAATTAATTAACAATATTCATTTTAGATAGTTCACTACTTTCCCCCAAAGCCCTTTAATTATAGAAAAGGAAAAAGATAAGCATAAATGTTTTCTGGAGAATAAATTTAAGGGAATTTTGTGATTTGTAGTAATGTTCAATTCAGAGATGGCTAATGGTACCCTTTAACGTCCCTTTTGTGCATTTTTCTAGATGCAAGGGTAAATCTCCATTAGTGTTTCTTACAGAGCTTATTGTTATGGTCCTCAAAGTGTGGGAAGAGCTGGAACAGAGCTTGGAAAAGTTAGTTTTTTGAACTACAGCTCCCATCAGCCTAATCCAGTGGCCATGTTGCCTAGGGCTGATGGGAGTTGTAGTTCAAAAAAGTAACTTTTCCAAGCTCTGAGCTGGAAATTACGTCATTGTCGCTACTGGGTCACTGTGGTATGCTGTAATTTAATAAAGTATTTGGCATTAAAATCTGTCAATGTAAAATTAATTCCTGCTTGCTATTTGTGTTGCAATTGTCACATGATCATTTCAGCTTCATGTCTGCTGTTTTTAAATGAGGAAGAATAAAAATGAATTCCAGCTGTCTTTCAGAGATGATTTTGGAAGACATTCAGCTAGCAAATTGCAGGAGATATTCCCAAACTGCAGATTATATTACTGAGTAGCTGAGGTCAGCTGGAACAATTTAAGTGGTGAAAGTGGTGTGATACTGCTTTAAATGTATAGTGCAGCTAGAGCCCTAGTGCTGATTCTATGCAAGGCTCATCATTTCTTCTATTTCTAATGTTTATTTACTTTTTGCATTTATATCCCACCCTTTCTCCAAGGAGTTCAAGGTGACGTACATGGTTCTCCCCCTTCTCATTTAATCCCCACAACAACCCTATCAGGTAGGTTCAGCTGAGAGGTAGTGACTGGCCCAAGGTCACCCAGTGAGCTTCATGGCTGAGTGATGATTCGCACCCTGGTCTCCCAGGTCCTAGTACAACACTCTAACCACTATACCACACTGGCTCTCAACATGATTGCCATTACTTATGTAGCCAAAATGGCATCACACACACAAATTTGCACTATTAAGCCCCTCATCTGGAAGTCCCTGAAGTGTGTAGAGTTACCATTTAAATTCCATCCTGCAACCTGAACAGGAACAGCAGGAAGGAAAGAACCTTGCACCAGTGAAGCTCCGATGGGGGGTGGGGAAAAATATATTGGCATTTAACTGTAATTGATTGTTCTACTGAGATTAGAATTGTAGAATTCTGAATTTAAGCCTCCATTTATCAGACAAAAAGCTAGTGGGATGGAAAGGAGCCAAGTAATTACCTCAGCAACTCATCTGTCAAACCTTTCACAATACTTCACTGAGGGTTTACTGAGAGAAGATTCCATTGCACAGCAAATGAATAATTCCAGCATGGGAAAGAGAAGCTCACTAGGGTGAAACTACAATTTACATGGCTGCATTTTTAAAAGTTTGTGATGCTGTATTTAGGTTTCTTTGTGTCCTTACATGACAAATCAATCCAGACCTACATGCTGAATGAAATATTAGTCACTATAACACCAAAGCTCATATGCTCTAATTGTTCCTATATACAGAGGATAGTCCCTAGTTTTTGTTTAATTTAAAGCACTTATAAATTACTTAATATTTTAAAAAATCTGTATCATTAAAATACACTCTAAAACCACCAATACAATAGCAATATAAAAGCAGATAAAACAGAACAGGAATTAGGGTATTCAAATACATAAAGCAGGGTCTGATCTTATGGGTCAGAGAAAGCCTGGGCAAAAAGATATGCCTTCCCAAGACGTCTGAAGCAACTGACAGGGAAAACGGAGGGTGTGTGTCATGTTTTCTCCCTCTCTCATAACACTAGAACTAGGGGACACCCAATGAAGCTGAGTTTTGGAAGATTCAGGACAGACAAAAGAAAGTACTTCTTCACACAGCCCGTAGTTAAGCTATGTGACAGTGATAGCCATCAGCTTGGACGGCTTTAAAAGAGGATTAGACAAATTCATGGAGGATTGTTGTTGTTATGTGCCTTCAAGTTGATTATGACTTATGGCGACCCTGCGAATCAGTGACCTCCACTACCATCTGTCATGAACCACCCTGTTCAGATCTTGTAAGTTCAGGTCTGTGGCTTCCTTTATGGAATCAATCCATCTCTTGTTTGGCCTTCCCAGAGCTGGGAAGTAATTCGTTACAAATGAATTACTTGTAATTCATTACTTTTTTGAGGAACAAGTGCAGTGTCACTCTTCCCTCATGCTCTGTAGGAAGTAGGACGAGGTAGGAAGTGACGAGGGAGGAGGTGGAGAGTGAGACAGGGTGGAGTGGAGAAAACAATTGTTTAAAAAAATGGATGGTAGTGGTGAAGAATGGAGTGGAGGGGGAAAGGAGCCGGAGGAGAAGGAGGCAGCAGCAGAATGGAGATAAAGAACTGTGGAGGTGAAAGATGATGACGAGTGTGTGTGTGTGAATACTGTGTTTGCACTTGGCACACAAAGTGGCCTCCACCACCCTCTCTGGCAACTGTGCTGCATTTGCAGTATTTTAACTTTTTTGCATCTCAGGGGCAAATGTTTGCTTGGGTGAGTGTCCCTTAGTTGGTGGTAGGGCACGGTCCAGGAGCTGGTTAGGTGTGAGAGACTATGCTTGCTGGCTGAGGGGGGATGAACTTGGTTTGACGTGCAAAGATCTGAGTAGTGGCCTCTGCCTCCCTCTCCACCTCCCTTACCAGCGGAGAGACCACCATTGCTATCTTACGGATAAAAAGAATTATTCTACTACCTCTGTATGTGTGTGTTTATTTTTAATGTTGTTTTAGGCTACTTAGATGTGCAGCAGCCAAGGCCAGCACCTTGTAGCTGTTTTTTTAAAAAAGTAACCAAAGTGTAATTGTAGTGATAACTTTTGAGAAAAAGTAATCAGTTACTTTCAGAGCAATTGCAATTGTAACGGTAATTACTACTTTTTTGGGCCATGTAATTGTAATTTATTACTTTTAAGTAATTCTTCCAAGCTCTGGGCCTTTCTTTTTTCCTACTCCCTTCTGTTTTTCCCAGTGTTATTGACTTTTCTAGTGCATCATGTCTTCTCATTATGTGTCCAAAGTATGATAACCTCAGTTTCATCATTTTAGCTTCTAGTGATAGTTCTGGTTTAATTTGTTCTAACACCCAATTATTTGCCTTTTTCGCAGTCCATGGTATGCGCAAGCTCTCCTCCAGTACCACATTTCAAATGAGTTGATTTTTCTCTTATCCGCTTTCTTCACTGTCCAACTTTCACATCCATACATAGAGATGGGGAATCCCATGGTCTCATGGAGGATAATGGCATCAAAGGCTAATAGCCATGATGGGTATGCTCTGCCTCCACAGTCAGAGGCAGTATGCTTCTGAATGCCAGTTGCTGGAAACCACAGGGGAGAGGGAATGCTCTTGTGCGCAGGTCCTGCTTGCAGGCTTCCCACAGGCACCTGGTTGGCCACTGTGAGAACAGAATGTTGGACTAGATGGGCCACTGGCCTGATCCAGCTGGCTCTTCTTATGTTCTTGTTCTTCGTGTATGGCAGAGGTAAGGGCAGTCCACAATATGGGGCAATAGGTAGAAAATAGAAAATGTCTGTTTTCAGGTCACTGCCCTATGATATTCTGTAAAATGCTGTGCCAGGAGCAGAATTCCCCCAGAGGATCTAAGGGGAGGGTTTTTCCCCCCCAGGCAACCTGGTCCCACATAACCTGATATGATGGTCTCTTATTAGTTCCTTAATATTTAAACCTTATTTAAACCATGAAGCAGAGTAGCAATCAGCTCAAAAAAGGCTGCTAGAGAGATTTACTGATCAATAAAAAACAAGACAGCCCCTGCTCTCAGGCTTACAGTCTAAAGGACAGGACAACAAAAGAAAAAGGGGGGGGGAGAGAAGAGGAACAAAACATTCCTTCCTGTTTAAGGAATGGAAACAGAACAGGGAAAGGAGGAGCCAAAAGGAGCTGGTCTCTCAGTAGAGCCAATGGAATGGCTCTGCTCCCCGTCTCTTCAGCTGCTGCCTGAATAGATCACTCCCTGTTTTTGCCTTTGGGGAATGTGTCTAGTGTGAGTTGCTAAATTTGCCATTCTTGAGGTTTAATCCGCTCTCCCCAGGTCTGTAGAAGTTAAACCCCACGTTAGGAGACGGATTCACCGTGTCTATAATGCCATACAATGGAAACAAATGCTCATGGAAGTGAAGGTGTCAATTCATACACTTGCACATGCCTTGCTTTGTAAATAGTGCTGAACAGGCAACTGCAAAGTGAATGAATGCAGCACACAGCAGATGGAGTAGAAATTTAGAATGGAACATTCCTGTTCATGGGGGGGGCATTTTTGCCAATTCTCCCTGCAGCCTCATGTATTTCCCCTGAAAATCTGCTCCAAATGGCCGGAGACCCTCTGGATCAGGAAGGGAGTGCTACAGGAGGCTGCAGGTAGAAGGGGAAATTGCCTCCCCAACCGTTCTGTTTCTGTCTTCCACTGGTTAGGCACCCCTTCTATAAATGGGACAACTTCTCTGGAACAATCTTACAGAAGTACAGACAAAATTAGTTGTGCTTAAATCCCTATTGGAATCAAGAGGACAGGTTAGTTGCAACTAATTTCAGTCCCATTGATTTCATTGGAACTTTAGTATAACTAACATTTTTTTAAAAATCAGGTGCATGGGTTTGGGGCTAACTGATGTCCTGAGGTTATAAAGTTATTGAAGAAATGAAATCCTTAGTTTTCATTAAGTAAGGTTTCTGGTCTTCATGGAGAAAAGCCTGAGCAATACATCATAAAAGCTCAAAGGAAATACATAATTGTTTTAGAAGGAATGTCCCCTTAAAAATACATTATTTTAACTCTCACTTGAAATTGGTCATGGCTGGTCATTCAGTGTTTCTCTACTTAACATCCATGGGTTAATGCTTTAAAATTTAAAGTTTCAATAATAAAAAAATGATCATAAACTAACTAAAGAGAATGCTTATCACTTTTTAAGGCCTCTTTGACACATTACCTCATTCAGTAGAAAGCACATCTCTCACAGAAAAAATGAACTTTTACAGAAAGTGCTTCTACTGGTGCAAGTTGGGACACCCAATTTTTGTTGATCCAATCCAAGGTTGATACTTTCCAAGGAAGATGTCTTCCTTCTGAGGATTGGGGGACTCTCCAGAATAGAATAAGATATAGTGCAGAGGACTACAGCAGGTAGGGGGGGACTGATGAATATTAAGTAACTGGAGTCCAACAGCATTTAGAGGGCCACAGGTTCCCCATCCCCATCACTGTGCTAGGGCAAAGTGATCATGGGATACAACCAAATGCAACCTTAAGCACATTTACTCAGTAAAACACCCTCTGAATGCAATTGTACGAAATACTCCTGGAACTCTGTTTAGTATTGCAGCCTAACTCTCACTTTAAGAAATCTTTTAACAACAATAGCTTTTAAAACATTCCAGAGGTTTTGCTATACAAGCCTTATTTCTGGAATCCAGAGCAGGAATATAAATAAAGCATTGTGGTATATTTGCAGGGTTCCAGGAAGCTTCCAGAATCGCCTAAAGGGATTTTTCAGTGCTATAAATAACGATGGCAAAGTAGTAGAAAAATTATGGCAGAAGCCTGAGGGTTTACAACAATCTTTGTTTTCAGCTGACTTTTGAACAGTATCCTAAATAAACAGATTTTTAGCCTCCTCCATTATTCTGGCAAGTTATACAAATAGACAAAACACAAAGAAAACATTCCTCAGCGCCCTTTGGCAATGAACATTTCACCTTTCCCCCCTGCATTCCATGATTAATAAAATATTTCTGAAAAATAATGGGCATGTTCTTCATCTTCTATCTGTTTGTGGAACGGCTGTAGTTCAGTGGCAGAGCATCTACTTTGCATGTAGAAGGTCCCAGGTTCAATCCCCTGGCATCTCCAGGTAGCGTTGGAAGACAATGCTGAGCTAGATGGATCAATGGCCTGACTCAGTATGATACAGCTTCCTGTGTTCCTATATTTCTTTTACTTTCTTTTACTTTTGTGCAAATCCAATTCACTCATGTTTGAATAAGGACAGTGGCTTTGACCATGTGCCTTTTGGCAGTCAATTTTGCCCAGTATTTATGACTGCTGGTGCTTTGCAACTACCTATGTTCACCCTCAGCAAAGGCTAGGATAACTGTTGATTATATGGGTGCTGTAAATGTCTGCTGCAACGTCTTGGGAACGGTTTCAGTTGATGCAGCCTGATGACGTGGACAAGGTGCTTGCGATGATGCAGCCAGCAACGTGTCCTCTCGACCCTTGCCCTTCTTGGCTTATTAATGCTTGCTGAGGGGGTCTCACTGAGTGGATCTAGGGTGTGGACAACGCATCATTGCGAGAGGGAGTGGTTCCAGCCACCTTGAAAGCGGCGGTGATTCGACCACTCCTGAAAAAGCCCACCCTGGACCCATTGGTTTGTGACAACTACCGACCGGTTGCAAATACCCCCTTCTTAGGGAAGGTGATTGAGAGGGTTGTGGCACAGCAACTGCAAGTACTCTTGGATGAAACAGATTATCTTGACCCATCCCAGTCTGGGTTCAGGCCTGGTTATGGGACTGAATTGGCCTTGGTCGCCCTGATGGATGACCTTTATCGGGAGAAGGACAAGGGGAGTGCGACCCTGTTGTTCTTACTTGATCTCTCAGCGGCTTTTGATACCATTGACCATGGTATCCTTCTGGGCCGACTTGGTGAGATGGGAATTGCTGGCACTGTTTTACAGTGGTTCCAATCCTATCTCCAGGGTCACTCTCAGAGAATAGCATTGGGTGACTGTCTTTCGCCCCCCTGGCAGCTGTGCTGTTGGGTGCCGCAGGGTACCATCTTGTCCCCCATGCTGTTTAACATGTATATGAAGCCCTTGGGAGCAGTCATCACGAGCTTTGGGACGAGGTGTCAGCAGTATGCTGATGATACCCAGCTCTATTGCTCCATAACATCTGAATCAGGAGAGGCCATGCAAGCCCTGGACCGCTGCCTGGACTCGGTGGTGGGCTGGATGAGGGCCAATAAACTGAGTCTGAATCCTAGCAAGACAGAGGTGCTGTGGGTTGGTGGTTCCCGAGTTCAGATAATTGGTCAGTTGCCTGCTTTGGATGGGGTTGTATGCCCTCTGAAAGAGCAGGTCCGTAGCCTGGGGGTGCTCCTGGATCCATCTTTGTCGCTAGAGGCCCAGGTGACCTCAGTGGCTAGTAGTGCCTTTTACCATCTTCGGCTGGTGAGACAGCTGCGGCCGTTTCTGGACCAGGATAGCTTGACCACTGTTGTCCACGCACTGGTAACCTCTAGGCTGGATTACTGTAATGCCCTCTATGTGGGGTGCCCTTGAGGTTGGTCGGGAAGCTGCAACTGATGCAAAATGCGGCGGTGAGACTGCTCACTGGTGCAGGGTATTGCCAACGTGTCACCCCACTGCTGAAAGAATTGCACTGGCTGCCCATTTGCTACTGGGCCAAGTTCAAGGTTCTGGTTTTGGCGTACAAAGCCCTATACAGCTTGGGACCAGGATACCTGAAAGACCATCTTATCCCTTATATACCCAGTTGATCACTGCGCTCTGCAGGTGAGGGCCTCCTGCAGATACCATCTTATCAGGAGGTTCATTCTGCACAATATAGGAAACGGACCTTTAGTGTGGCAGCACCTACCTTGTGGAATTCCCTCCCTTTGAATATTAGGCGGGCGCCATCTCTGCTATCTTTTTGGCACCTTTTGAAGACTTTCCTTTCAACAAGCCTTTTAAGTTGAGACCTATCCCAGTCTGCATCTGTGTCAGAATTGTTTAATATGTTTTTAATAATGTTTTTAACCCCTTTTTAAGGTTATTTTTTTTAAAAAATGTTTTAATGCTTTTTTTTAATGTATTTTAAGATCTGTTTTTATGATGTTTTAAAGTGTCTTAGTGCTTTGTTTGCCGCCCTGGGCTCCTGCTGGGAGGAAGGGCGGGATACATAAATATATTATATTTATTATAAATAAACAACTGCATGATTTCATTCTTCCCCATGTTAGATGTAGGTGATATATGGACATGTGGATGTTTCCGTACGAGGAAGTCGAATCTTGACAAAAAGAATTGGCTAGTTGATAGCAATTCTTTGTTTCTTTAACAATGCTGTACTGATATCACCAAAGACTGCAATGACAGATCAATATTCCATGCTACCAGATACTTCTTTGAAAAGTATCTGAGACATCCTTTTCATGCTGAGCTTTCACTCTTTAAAAGGATAACAGGTTTTTTCAGTAAAGGCTCTGGAGCGACATGATAAGGGAAGCAAAATGGGAATTCTCGTGTCTTGCCCAGAAACATTAAACATCCCATGTCGCTGTCAGAACAAGGTTAAGATGTAGACTGATATCCCTGACTTTAAAAATAGAGTGTGAAATTAAGAGAGACTGCAATAAGAATAGATCATTCCTCTTGCAATCTCCCGTACAAATCCCCTTGTTTGATAAGAATCTAACTACAACAGACAACAATACTATTGTGTGATGCAGGACTCATTTCCAAAGTCTGCATGGAAAATAATCACTTTTTAAACATCTTAACTCTGGTCTTCACTAATGTACAAAACTGAGATTCACAGCACAATCCTAACCACATCTATTCAGAAGTAAGTCCTGTTGAATTCATTGGGGCATACCGTCAGTTAAGTGGGGCTAGGATTGCAGCCTCATTCATTGAATGAACCAGTGTTCAGGAAACATTTCATATATTTAGAGCAACACAATTTTTTTAAAAAACAGAATGAATTCCTTGGAACATTTTTATTGATGATGTCTGGTCAGATTAGTGACAGTTTTCATAATTTGTGGTTTACCAATCAATCTGCATCAACTGTGTCATTTCCTTAAATGGGTTTAAATCAGCTTTGGAAGATATGGTGGAAAGCTGCATAATCCCAAAGGCTTTAGGGCATTTCACGTTGCTCCACTGTTCAAAATAAGCTAGTCTCACCATGAACCCCATGTAAGGTCCTCTGAGCTTCCTGGGGGATGATGAGTGATACATTAGACATGCCATTTAAAACTTCCAGTTATTTGGAAACTACAGCCACCCTGTACTTACGTTGCTCCTTTCTCAAGCTACCGTCCACATGGTGTGCTGCATATAAGGGCAATCAGTCACCAGATCTCCCCTCAGTCATGGGGGTGGAGGAAATATAAAGCAACATCTTAGGCTGGGGTTGGCTCCTTGCTCTGTTGGCATATGTTTCAACCTAGCCACTTATTTTAATAATAATAATAATAATAATAATAAAATTTTATTTGTTAGTCGCCCATCTGTCTGACTTAACAGACACTCTGGGCGACTTACACAATATAAAATACAATTTAAAACATATTCATACAACAGTCACCATATTAAACAACAATACATCTAAACCACCCGTTAGTAATACAACATAATAGCCTAACCCACCCCAGAAACCCCGTAGGCCTGTCTGAATAACAAGGTCTTTAAGGCTCGACAAAAAGCCATCAGGGAGGAGGCATGTCGAAGGTCAAAAGGAAGCAAGTTCCAGAGGGTGGGGGCCACGACCGAAAAGGCCCTCTCTCTGGTCCGCACCAGCCTAGCTGTTTTCACCGGTGGGACCGAGAGAAGGTCTTGTGAGGCCGATCTTGTTTGGCGGCATATTTGGTGATACTGGAGGCGTTCCTTCAGATAAACTGGGCCAAAACCATTTAGGGTTTTAAAGGTTAATACCAACACCTTGAATTGGGCCCGGTATACAACTGGCAACCAGTGTAGCTCCATCAACACTGGGGTGACATGATCCCGGTGACGGCTTTGCTTTATTAAGCGTGCCGCCGCATTCTGTACCAGCTGCAATTTCCGGAACGTCTTCAAGGGTAACCCCACGTAGAGCGCATTACAGTAGTCTAATCGAGAGGAGACCAGGGCATGTATCACTCGTGGAAGCAGATGTATAGGAAGGTAGGGTCGCAGCCTCTGTACCAGATGAAGTTGGTACCAGGCTGCCCGACTTACTGCAGATACCTGGGGCTCCATGGACAATTGAGAGTCCAAAATGACCCCCAGGCTGCGGACCTGGTCCTTTAGGGGCAATCTCACCCCATTAAACACCAGGTCAAAGTTTCCCAACCTTCCCTTATCCCCCACCAGTAACACCTTGGTCTTGTTCAGCTTCAGCCTGTTCTCTCCCATCCATCCACTTACGGACTCCAGGCAATTGGACAAGGTTTCCACAGCCAACTCTGGTGAGGATTTAAACGAGAGATAGAGCTGCGTGTCATCTGCATACTGGTGACACTGCAGCCCAAAACTCCTGATGATAGCTCCCAGCGGTTTCATATAAATGTTGAATAGCATGGGGGCGAGGATAGAGCCCTGTGGCACACCACAATTAAGGGGCCAAGGGTCTGAAACCTCATCCCCCAACGCTACTTGTTGATATCTGTTGGAGAGATAGGAACGGAACCACCGTAAAACAGTGCCTCCCATTCCCAATCCCTCCAAGCGATTTAACAGGATACCGTGGTCAACGGTATCGAAAGCCGCTGAGAGATCCAGGAGGACGAGGAAAGTATGTTCTCCCCTATCCAACCCCCTCCTCATATCATCCACCAGAGCGACCAAGGCTGTTTCAGTTCCGTGTCCAGTCCTGAAGCCCGATTGGAAAGGATCTAAATAATCTGCTTCCTCCAAGTGTGTCTGTAACTGTTTAGCCACCACACGCTCAATCACCTTGCCCAAGAATGGTAAATTGGAGACTGGGCGAAAGTTGTTTAAATCTTGGGGGTCCAAGGAGGGCTTTTTCAAAATAGGTCTTATCACTGCCTCCTTGAGGGCTAATGGCATTGCACCCTCCTCCAAGGATGCATTTACCATTGCCCTGATCCCTTTGCCCAGTCTCTCTTTACAGCTTACAATGAGCCATGAAGGGCAAGGATCAAGCAAGCAAGTGGTTGGTTTCACAGTAGAGAGCACCTTGTCCACGTCATCAGAGAGAAGAAGCTGAAACCGATCCCAGCAGACCGGATTGCAACTGGCCGCCTCTGGACCAATACTTGTAACCACGACGTATGGAATCTTGCCCTTTAGGTGCTCGACTTTATCGGCAAAGTGTTTTACAAATGTGTCACAGGAGGCTTTTGAATGTTCCATAGGTTCCTGCGCAACTGGACCGACCAGGCTTCGGACCACTTGGAACAACCTCCTGGGACAGCACTCTGCCGACACAATAGAGGCAGCAAAAAAATGCCTCTTTGCTGCCTTTGTTGCCCGCTGGTAGGCCGCTATTGCCGCTCTAACCAGTGTTCGATCGCCTTCAGTGCGCGACTTCCGCCATCGGCGTTCTAGTCGTCTCACCTCCTGTCTCAGACCGCGTAACCGTGGTGTGTACCAGGGTGCAGTCTGAGTTCTGTTCTGGGGAAGAGGACGTTTCGGTGCCACCCGGTCTATTGCCCTAGTGATCTCCTCATTCCACTCCATCACCAGGGTTTCGACCGGGTGTCCTTCAGTAAGCTCCAAATCACCCAGCGCATTCAGGAATCCTTTGGGCTCCATCAGGCGTCTGGGGCGGACCATCCTAGTAGGTCCTTGTCAGAGCAAGCTTTAGAATTGAGTCATTAATGAGTCTGAAATCAAGTACTTCGGCTTTACCACGTTGTGGGTTTCATCCTAAGAATCCTTGCCTTTTCTGCCTTTTCTGCCTTTTAGTTTTTCTGTCCCCATGGTTGTTGTACGTCTCCTGAAAGAATGTGGTGCTCCCCAAATCCCTTGAGAACTGCCCAGAAATGGTTTGGGAACAGGCCTACAAAATGTCACAATAGACATCCCTGCTTCCAAGAAGCACCTTCTAGAGCTCAGGGAGAAAGAGAGAAAGGCTGCAAATATGTGCTGCTGAAGCCTTAGCCTTTAAATCTTAAACAGCATTATGCAGAAAGAGCTCATCTTGAAAATGTGTAATTCACCTCCCTTTTCTGTAATAAAGAAATATGCATTGTTTGTTCCCAATGAAGCTCATTGTAACCAGAAAAAAATTACTTTGCAGAAGCCACTAGATTTCCTTTTGTTACATTAAGGCTGCAATCCTCTGCAAACTTACCTGGGAGTAAGTCCCACTGAACTTAAGGTGCTTCCAGACTGTTGCTGTTTTTTGGGTGGAATTCAGTCACATTCCAGCAAATTCAGGTTGCACAATTAAAATTCACTTGGAGCTCTTGCACAACAAACCTGCTCCCCCCCTCCAAAAAACAGAATTCTTGTAAGACAAGAAAGTGATGCCAAAATGCCCTGGACACTGTGGGATAACATTTGCTTAATGCAGCATTGCCTAAACTCCCTGCAAACAAATCAGAACACTTCTGAATAAATAGCTGACATTGTCTAATCTCCACGCAAACTTTGTGCAAACAAATCAGAATGGATGTCCAACAAAGAGGTAATGTGAAAGCGACATCAATGTCTGCTTCTGAATACATACACATAGGCTTGCACTGGAAGACTCTAGATTGGAAAGAATATGCGATGCTCCTTATGTCAAACCAGAGCAGATCAAACTCATTATATCTTAAAATTTAGGACATAAGCCAGAGACCTAATAAGAGGGCCATTTAACAAATTTATTTCTGTTAGAATTGGATTGCAAGTGCTTAAAGTAGTGCTTGCCTTTATGTGATGAGGCAAAGGGGAATATAGAAATGACTCTCAATCTCTTCCCACCCAGGGATCAGATTAATGTAAACTCAAGCCATTGTTTCTGTTTAACTCAGAGACCTCATCCACTATCGCAACTCCATGACAAACATGCTCACTTAATTTTGTAAAGATATTATAAAAAAGGATACATTTTCCTAACATCCCTCCAAGACCCTGGACAAATACACTCCTGAATATATTCTAATGAATATATTCTATTCATCAGAATAGAATATTCTATTTTACAATAAATATATTCTGAATATATTCTAATGGTTTACTGTAACATGCTTCACATCTATGAATGCTCATATGGTCAAATGTTTCACAGGCCCCTTCTTTCAGACAGTGCTCTGGTTTGTCCTCTAAAATGAAGGAAAATGTCTCCTTCATATTTAAGAGAGAGATGCCAAGGAGACAAAGAGGTGACCCAGACTGTGAGGCTGAAGATCCAGCACAGTGTCTGCTGGAGACATATCTATGAGCACATCAGGACACCCTGACCCTGCACATGGATGCCAAGGACCAGATATGAATGTCACTCTCCAACATTCGGGAGCTGGAGGCCTGTGATTTCCACACTCTTGCTGTGCCACCTGTTCAACTGCATGCCAGGCTGTGACAAATGGGAACTATTTCTTGCTTTGTAGAAAGGCAACCAGATAGCTGGATTCCAGAAAGCTCATGTATACATGGAACTTTTGTTCAGATTACATAGACACTCTAGCCACAGCTAGAGACTGGGGAGAATATTTGCTAAATTGGATTTATTACTGGATTTTTACATAATCCAACAATCCAAATTGTTTTCAGACCAGCATGGATTTCTTGCAGCGGTCATGGCTGTCATTGGCATGGGTGTATTTTGTTTTTATTTTTTTTAAAATTTGCTCTGAATTTTACGATTGTCTTCATAATCAGTTTTCCTCTGAGCTGATGCATTCTTAACTTCTGTCTAGCTGATAACAATAGCCATTAACAATAAAAAGTACTGCAAAACAACAAGAATAGCAAAATGGGAGAGAACTGTCCTCATTAAGCAGCACAGCAGTTAGCCTGAAGCAGGAGACAGACTTAATGGGTGATTAGCTGCCTGATATTTAAATAGAAAAAAAGTTGGTGGAACAAGTGCCTACAGCATAAATATTTTCATTAACATTTTCGTTAGCAATTACGTTATTTTTTTCACTGGAAAAAAACACAAATCGGCAATTGCAAAAACAACCTGAAACAAAAAAATGATGGATCGATAGTGAAAGCTGGACTGTCGGAATTAAAATGGGAAGGAACCAGCTACCGCAACCCCTTCTCTAGCTGCAGCTCAGCTACAACTTGATGGAGATCTAGCTAGGGGTGGTGAACATGCGGCTCTCCAGCTATTGCTGAATTATATCTCCCATCACCCCTGAACCATTGGCTATGCTGGCTGGAGTTTATGAAAGTTGGAGTCCAGCAAACATCTGATGGGCCACAGGTTTCCACCACAGAGTGAGAAGACTATTAGGTGGTGGTAGTGTGGGAGAATTTCATGACGTGATGGTCCTGACTCCCTACAACCCCACCTGGAGAGTCTAGAATGTTCCAGACCACATCCTGGGGCTTGTGGGGGACCAAACAGCAAGATATGAGATGGGCTTCTAGATGTGCAACCATTAGTTTAGAATATTAGGTTCCTGGAATGAATCTTTGCACTAAATCAGAGATACCAATCACAGCGTATATGCATCTTATGAATATGCGCTCTTAGACTTCCAAATATATGTGGCTTGTGGACAATAATTCCAATCTGTTGTCTTAAGATATGGTTAGCTTAGGGCTTATTTGTGAAAATTCTGTCACTTAGTTATTGGAGAAAAACCACATTTGTATAGCTGCCCATTTGTGGCGGTCCAGGAGGATGTTGCAATCAAAATGAGGCCTGGCCAAGCAGAATGAATGCTACGAAGCTTGGGAAGGGAAATTAAAGCACATTTTTTAAACCACTGAGCTATAAGTTGTGTTTATGTAGATAATGGGGACCCTCTGGTAAGTAATGTGTTCATGGAATGATATTTAAACAAATATTGGAGCACCCCGGGAAGAAACCTGAGCTTAGCTTAAAGATGACACCATTTTGTAGTATTGCAGTAATTAATGGACCATTGTGCATTAAATCAGTTATTCAAATATAACACTTTACACTTCATGCTCAGCTAAAGCTAGCTAAAAAGTGGAATTTCACCCATCCCCCCTCAGTTCTTTAATGGTCTGGCAAAGGGTGGGATTTCCTCACTGATGAGAAGATTATACACCAAACTTAAGTAAGTATGGGCAGAGTTAAGCTAGACAGCTTCCACTAAGCTGTACACCACAGATCTTAATAGATATTAGTAGTAGTAGTAGTAGTAGTAGTAGTAGTAGTAGTAAATTTTTATCCTGCCTTTCCTCCCAGAAGGAGCCCAGGGTGGCAAACAAAACACTAAAAACACTGTAAAACATCTTAAAAACAGATTTTTTAAAAAAGCTTTAAAAACATTAAAAAGTAATTTCAAAACAGATTCAGACTGGGATCAGGTCTCTACTTGAAAGGCTTGTTGAAAGAGGAAGGTCTTCAGTAGGTGCCAAAAAGATAACAGAGATGGTGCCTGTCTAATATTTAATGGGAGGGAATTCCAAAGTGTCAGTGCCACAACATTAAAGGTCCGTTTTCTATGTTGTGAGGAATGGACCTCCTGATAGGAGGTATCTGCAGGAGGCCCTTACCAGCAGAGCGCAGTGATCGACTGGGTGTATAAGAGATAAGACGGTCTTTCAGGTATCCTGGTCCCAAGCTGTATAGAGCTTTGAACACCAAAACCAGAACCTTGAACTTGGCCTGGTAACTAATAGGCAGCCAGTGCAATTCTTTCAGCAGCGGGGTGTCATGTTGGCGATACCCTGCCTCAATGAGCAGTCTTGCCACCACATTTTGCACCAGCTGCAGCTTCCAGACCAAACTCAAGGGCAGCCCCACATAGAGTATATTACAGTAATCCAGCCTGGAGGTTACCAGTGCATGGACAACAGTGGTCAGACTATCCTGGTCCAGGAACAGCCACAGCTGTCTTACCAGCCAAAACTGGTAAAAGGCACTCCTAGCCACTAAGGTCACCTGGGCCTCTAGTGACAAAGATGGATCCAGAAGCACCCACAGAAAATGATATGTATATTCAAGTAAGTTTAGCTTTGTAGTTTACTTTAATTATCAAATGTATAATGTCCCATGACTCGCTATACTTAACCATATGTCACTTCTTTTATCGTATGTGCTATAGATTTTGTTTCCTGCTTATTTTATGTATATGCTCTAGATATTTTATTTTTGCTATTTGTTGTTGTTGTTTTGAGAGCCAGTGTGTCAGTTTAGAACTGGGGGAATCCAGATTCAAATCCCCATTCAGCTATGAAGCTCACTGGGCAAGCTTGGGCCTGTCATACATTTTCAGTTTATCCTACCTCACAGGGATGTTGTTGTTAGCTGGGCTCCTACTGGGACAAAGGGAGGGATATAAATGTAATAAATAATAATAAATAAATAATAGTATTATATTGAAGGGTGGGAAGAACCTGTTTCACTTATTCAACTCCTTGGAGGAAAGTCTTGAGAATATAAATACAGTAAATACACAAAAGACATCTATGCTATGTTTTGCCTAGGTTTGGGGGTTTTTTTGGATTTTTTTGACGTGAAAAATGGTTAAAAGTTCTTTACAAAGAAAAAGTTTAAAAATAGAAAAATCTGTGATGGCAACTGTTGAATATTCCTCTAAGAAAGATGTTTCAACTACCTAACAATTCTGGCTGTTGAACAGACAATGAAGTACCATTTGAGCAATTCTTCTGAATGATTGGATATCTGTCACTGTGCTGCTATTTTACTCTGTTGAGCATTCCTGCTAAGGAACTAGCCTTTTGAGCTATGCACCAGTAACAGCAGAGAGCTGGGGAGTCCCCACAAGGACTTTGAGGAGCTCTATAACACTGAGTTAAACTTTGGGCTCTGTAAAGAAGAAAGTGGATTTTCTTTTAGAAGTGAAAAAAGATACTATGCAGAGGACATTTTCTGTGAAAGCCCCGATGCCTCTGGAACTCCTTACGTCTTGATATCCAGGTAAGAAGTCCCATATTTTCAGAAAGCTATAAATTCTGGCTTAGGTGGCTTTCAGATAAGCAGTGTTACTCAGATGTGGGGATTTTGTACTGTTGGGTTTTTAAGTGAACTATGTTTAATAGAATTTGTTATGAGTATTGTTCTTCGGGAGTTTTGGAGTGGGGCTTTATTCTGTTACAGGTCATGTATTCTTATTGCAATATGTAAGCTGCCTTGGAGGAATTTTTATTCAGAAAGGCAGCATATAAATGTTTTTAAGTAATAAATAACGTTCTAATCTTTTCAGAGATGGTAAACTAATCCTAAAACCTACAGCAGGTATAGAATGTCATTACAGTGGGAGAAAAATGGGAGTCACTTTTGCTTGGCATCTAGTGGCCTTGAACTTGCAACAGTAGTGGAATACAGGCCTTATATTAGGTCAGAGTATTTATCCATCTTGCCTAATATTATCTAATATTGCCTGAGACCCTAGAGCAGGTATGGGGAACCTTTGGCCCTCCAGATGTTGCTGAACTACAACTCCCATTGTCCCTGGCCATTGGCCATGCTTGCTGGGGCTGATTGGAGCTGTAGTTCAGCAACATCTGGAGGGCCAAAGGTTCCCTACCCTTACTCTAGGGAGCTACTGACAGCCAGAGGCCTTTCCTATTATCTATGAAAACGTTGGTTAACATTTTTTGGCTGGAGCATCACAATCACCCTTTGCCAACCTTTCAAGGGCTACATGCCAGCAGTGGGTGTGGCCACCTACTGTCTCACATCCGCACTGTCATGTACAGTACACACAAACACAGAGACACAGGACAAATACATGGGCACCTAGCCCCCTTCCTCAGCTGATCTGTACAGATCAACTGAGGAAGTCGTTTTCACCCTCTCCCTTCTCATCAAATGAATGATCTGACGACCAGGAAGGGGTGACTTGTATCCACAAGTGGCTGTGTAGCACCACACTGCTAGCCTCCCAACAGCAGTATCATTGGCACTTGCTGAGATAGGCCAGAGTGGGGGCAAGGTTGGGACTGTGCAGGAATCACCAGCAGAACCAATCTGCCCATAGTACCTTGCCATCACCCTTCCCTTCCAAGTCTTGAGCCTGAGTTCTTCAGTGTGATTCATAGCCCACCTAGATACTAGGTTGGTAATTTTTGTTATACAGTTTTTAGGGGACTCAGTAATGAGATTTATTAGAAATGCTTCATTGAAATAAAAAGAGCATGAACCACTCTAGAAAACAATGCACTGGGAGGTCAAAAATGGACAGTGTTCACAGTGCACACTGTGAGCTTATACTGCATTCTGGCATTTGGAGCAACATGAACCTTGAAAGCAAAACACCACTTCTGTGAATCATACCAGAATGTCAGAGATATAGAATGTCTAAAAAGATGGAGCAAACAGAGACAAAAGAACATTAACAGATGACTGGAGTTCTCAACCTAAATCCACATTATTTGGCTCAGTCATCAAATTTCATACAAAGATGTTAATAGGTAAGAGTTCAATTAATATACAAAACCAAATGTGTGAGAACAAGTAATTTTCAGCTTAGTTCTTAGTCTTAGTTATTTCCCTCCTCAGCATTTTTCACAACTGAAAAATTATTTTCTTTCTGCACAGTGAAGCTTCTGAATCCCCTTTGATTTTCTGGCATTATAACAGCAGTCCCCATCTGTGCTTGACAAACTGCTTTGGAAACTCAGAGAGATGGACAAGCATGCAATTTTCTGTTGAATACCGAGATCACATTAGGCAGGATGGATGGGCAAGCATGTGAAAACTGAGTTGGGGGCATTTGGAAATATTAAATCACCTGAATTGTATCTGGACAGTGAACAGGTTAAGGAGGATTTTGAGCTCACCATGCCACATCATTGATGAATCTTTTGCAAACCTTTGTAAGATTTGACAAAAGGACTGATTCAAATGTTTCCCCTCTTGAGAGTAACACATTTTAAGTAGTAATGCTATGGAAAATAACATGCTATTTCTGTTACATGTATGTAACTAAAAGGCATTACAGCTATATCCTTCTGATGAATTGCCCATGTAGCACCTCTTTTCTAAAACATATTGAGACAACTTGTTAAACTAAGAGGAATAAGGTAGCCCCTTTTAGTGGATTTTTATAATGCAAAACTCATTTAGGAACAAACTGACATCAAACAAAGCCAATGGTTCAAGATTTGATTCAATGTTAGTGCAATCATAGACCATGAAATCATATACCTTTAGGTGTATGCTTAAAGCTGGCTTGAGTATGAAGATCTGCAATTTTTAAAAATACGTTCATTCTTTGAAATACAGCAGCAATTTTATTCATGTATTTTTAATGCAGATATTCTTACTGCAGCTAACTGCCGAGCTGATTGGCATGCTCACACATTAGATTTCGTCAATTGTGCAAACATTTGAGGTCTGAACAATAGCATTTTGCAACATCGGTTTTAGTTCTCTTACAAATTTGGATAAAAGTAAAGTAGTCAAGTTTTGAATCAATACTTTCACAGTCATTTTGGCCACATTAGGGTTCATTTCTGGGCAAGGTCCTGGAATGAGTGGTTGCGGGCCAGCTCCAGACACTCTTGGATGAGACCGATTATCTGGATCCATTTCAGTCAGGTTTCAGGCCTGGTTTTGGCACAGAAACAGCCTTGGTCGCCATGTATGATGACCTTTGTCGGGAGACAGACAGGGGGAGTTTGACTCTGTTGATTCTCCTTGATTTCTCAGCGGCTTTCGATACCATCAACCATGGTATCCTTCTGGGTAGACTAGCTGAGTTGGGAGTGGGAGGTACTGCATTGCGGTGGTTCCACTCCTACTTGGCAGGTCGCCTCCAGAAGGTGGTGCTTGGGGAACACTGCTCGGCACCCTGGACTCTCCAGTATGGGGATCTGCAGGGGTCAGTTCTGTCCCTCATGCTGTTCAACATCTACATGAAACCGTTGGGTGTGGTCATTATTGTATTTTATCTCATTTTATCTCATTCTAATGTACGTCGCCTAGAGTGGCTAATTGCCAGATAGGCGACTAACAAATTCAATATTATTATTATTATTATTATTATTATTATTATTATTATTATTATTATTATTATTATTATTATTATCCAGAGCTTTGGAGTGCGTTGCCATCAGTATGCTGATGACACGCAGCTCTATTTCTCCTTTTCATCTTCTTCAGATGAGGCTGTCAATGTGCTGAACCGGTGACTGGCTGCGACAATGGACTGGATGAGGGCTAATAAACTGAGACCCAATCCAGACAAGACTGAGATGCTGCTAGTGGGTGGTTCTTCTGACCAGATGGTGGATGTCCAACCTGTTCTGGATGGGGTTGCACTCCCCCTGAAGGAGCAGGTTCATAGCTTGGGGGTTCTCCTAGAACCATCTCTGTCACTTGAGGCTCAGGTAGCCTCGGTGGCACGGAATGCCTTCTACTCTACCAACTTCGGTTGGTGGCCCAACTACGTCCCTATCTGGACAGGGATAACCTGGCTTCAGTTGTCCATGCTCTGGTAACCTCCAAATTAGATTACTGCAATGCACTTTACGTGGGGCTGCCTTTGAAGACGGTTCGGAAACTGCAGCTTGTGCAAAATGCGGCAGCCAGATTGGTAACAGGGACCAGACGATCCAAACATATAAAACCGATTCTGGCCCGCTTGCATTGGCTGCCTGTATGTTTCCGAGCTCAGTTCAAGGTGCTGGTTTTGACCTATAAAGCCTTACATGGCTTGGGACCACAATACCTGATTGAACGCCTCTCCCAATACGAACCCACCCGTACACTACATTCAAGATCAAAGGCCCTCCTCCGGGTGCCTACTCCAAGGGAAGCTTGGAGGGTGATGACAAGGGAGAGGGCCTTCTCAGTGGTGGCCCCCAAATTATGGAATGACCTGCTTGACGAGGTGCAGCTGGCGCCAACACTATCTTTTCGGCACCAGGTCAAGACTTTCCTCTTCTCTCAGGCATTTTAGCATGTGTTTTTACATTGTTTTTATATTGTTTTAAATTTTAAAATTGTGTTTTAAATTGTTTTTAAAATATGTATTTTAAATTGTATATTTGTTTTAATGTTTTTGATTGCTGTAAACCACCCAGAGAGCTTCGGCTATGGGGCGGTATACAAGTGCAATAAATAAATAAATAAATTTGATGCTGTATTATGCAAACGTTTCAGGAACATTTCATTAATCCCCTTACCTATATTGAAACTAACAGCAGCCACAAGTAAGCTATTTTTAAGCATTCCCTGCTTCTGAGTTTGTATTCCACTGCCCTCTTCAGGAAGAAATGCAGTAGCACAAGGATTATTGGTGGAAACAAGAAAGATTCCATACAGCTGATCAAGTGATCTCTGGTCCACAAAAACTCATACCATAATAAGTTTGTTAGTCTTTACAGTTTTGTTAGCCTTTGTTTTCACTGCAACAGACTAACACATCTACCTACCCTTTTGGAAACTGTCAAAACAAGGCTTCCCTCTGCTTTTGGTGACCATTTTATTTTCACATTTTCCATATGAGAATGGAAATGGACTGCCTTCAAGTTGATTCCGACTTATGGGCGACCCTATGAATAGGGTTTTCATGGTAAGCGGTATTCAGAGGTGGTTTACCATTGCCTTCCTCTGAGGCTGAGAGGCAGTGACTGGCCCAAGGTCACCCAGGGAGCTTCATGGCTGTGTGGGGATTTGAACCCTGGTCTCCCAGGTCATAGTCCAACACTCTAACCACTACGCCACACTGGCTCTCTTCCATATAGGTGTTACATAAACAATAAATGAGCCCAATTCCCTATTCCTCCCACCCCCTTTTCCCCCCACTCAGCCTGAGAATTGTAACTTTATTCTTTTATTTTCTGTTACAGGTTGCTGCGTGCTAAAGTCATACTTTTCAAGTTAACCACAATATTTTAAATGGCAAGAGTACCTGACCAATGCTATTATCTGATGATGATGCCAAAATAAAAGGCCACCATTCTGCCTCAAAAGAATCCTTGTTTTTCGTTTTCCCTCTGGCTCGCTTTAATTTATGTGACAGTGTCTCTCAAAAGGCAAATTCCCAGAGCTTCCTTTGTCATTCTTGCAGAGTTAGACCATCCAGTGATTTCCAATCTCTGGCTATCACTGCCCTGGCTTCCACCAGCATGAATCCAATTAATTTCTTGTAACGAAAGTCCGAGTTGTGGTCTGTAAAAATATTCAGTAAGGCCAATTGTGGTGTAAAATGAAGAGACTGTTTTGCCACTCTTTGTATTTCCTCCTTTATCTCTTTCCAAAAGCCAGAGATCTTACCACATTCCCACTACATATGCAAGTAGGAGCCTTGCATCCCACACTCTCGCCAGCGTGCTGGTGAGCTTGTTTTAAAAGCATGTGCAAGGTACAGAGGAGTTAAGTACCACTTTTGTATGATTTTGCATGCCGTTTCCCTATCCGTTGTTGATACAGATTTGTATGGAAATTTCCCCCACATTCCTTTCCATTCCTCATCCTCTATTTGACAGTCCAGATCTTTATCCCATAAATATTTTAGGGCTAAAGTGGAGCCCATATCCCTCTCTATTAATTATACAACCACGAGAGTGGCTGTATACTATAGCCAGCATGGATATTTCATATGCTGCAATGTTAAATTGAAAATACCCACCATGTCATTCTGATGCTTCCCATAAGCTCATTTCAAAACATAACCTTACAAAACTTATAGTCCTGAACTCAGAAACGATTGCTTAACAACCCTCTAAATTTTCATGGTGATACACAAAACACAGAGCGAATAGAGTTCAAAGTCTAAAAAGAGAGGAAAAAACCCAGAGCCCTTTTGGACTTTTTTCTGCCAGAGTTCTCATAATCTGTTGAAATTAATTAAAAATGAGCCATATTCACAGAGTACCTGTAATCCTATTACTGACCTTGCCCCATACTCTGACTTCATCTTCTGCAGTTTAAAAGTTAAAAAAAAATCCTGGCTGATGTTTAATTAATTTAAGAAATTTTGCATTGAACTGAATGATAGTGTTGGGCATGTTCAGTAAGAATCAACTGTCAGTGTTCTAAAAGCCAGACTCACAGCTTCTTCGCTTGGATAATTAGGGGGCCACACCCACACCAGATTTTGATTTCATGTGAGACAGCCATGGCTTCCCTCAAAGAAACCTGGAAAGTGTAGTCTGTGAAGGGTGCTGAGAGGAGACTCCTGTTCCACTGACAGAGCTCTAGTGGCCAGATGGTTTAACAGTCAGCCACTCTGATTGAAGGTCAGTGAGGGGAACAGGGCCTCTCCTAGCAACTCCCAGCACCCTTCACTAACTACACTTCCCAGGATTCTTTCGGAGAAGCCATGACTGTCCAAAGTGAAATAAAGGCCTGGTGTTGATGTGGCCAGGGACCACTTTGGTTTAAATTTGGGTGGGAGGCTACATGTACCTGCTGTAAAATAAAACTGTGGGGGAAACACTGAAAAGCAATGATACTGTGCACAATGTTTTCCTTTTGGGAAAAAAAGGGGCTTCCCTTCTGCCCAGTGCCCACCCACCCAATCTCCTCCCACCCTCCTCCTTCCCTTCCTCCCCCTCCCCTGGATCAGTGTTGGACTACCTGGGTGGCCATGGTTCGAGTCCCCACACAGGCATGAAGCTCACTGGGTGACCTTGGGCCAGTCACTGCTTCTCAGCCTCAGAGGAAGGCAATGGTAAAACCACCTCTGAATACTGTTTACCATGAAAACTGTTGGAACTGGGGCAAGAGCAACTGTTTTGCTCTTTTGTCTATGTTGCAGAAGGGAGATAGAGTTAGGGTCCTCCAGATGGATAGGCTGGTTTACCTTTACCTGTGATGCTGTGACTGACTTCCTTCCAGCTACTAGAACGTTACATCTTTAGGGAAGCTTACCTACCCCTCCTCCTTCTGCCCTTACCACTTCTTTCTTCTCCAACTATCCGGGAGAGAGGAGACACCCTTTGTCTCTGCTCTCTCCTAGCCATGAGGTCAACTCCCACACCTGGGCGTTGCACCTCCAACTTAGTTAGTTAGAACTAGGTAAGCCTTTCTATCTACTATGTATTTCTATAAATAAAGTAGCTTTTCTTATTTTACTAAGTCTCAAGTCTCAGTGATCCTGATGCAGGGTAAAAGCTTTCTTAGGTAAATGCGTGCACACGCTGGCACACTTGCATTTCGACATCCGCTGTTACTCTCTGCTGTTGTGCTGCTTTAAACAAATTTAGTAGCACAAACACACACAGCAACAAAAACCCTATTCATAGGGTCGCCATAAGTTGGGATCGACTTGAAGGCAGTCCGTTTCCATTTTCAAACATGATTGCACAGAAATAAATCCCACTGAACTCAAAAAGTATACAAATTATCGAACTCACCCTCCCTTCTCCTTCTTCCTATCCCCCCTCTTGCCCCTCCCCTCCCCCTTATTTTGCCCCTCCCTCCCCATTCCCATCCCCTTCCAATCCCCTCCTTCTCCTCCCTCCTCCTCCCCCTCCCCTTCCTCATCCCCATGGTCAGTTTTACCTATCTTAAGCATCATTGCATGGGAGTAAATACTACGGAACTCTATAAGCATGCAAATGGTCAAATCTGCCCTCCCCTCATCCTTCCTTTGCCCCCCTCCAATCTGCCTGCTTCCCTGGTGCATTCACTATAGCTGCCCAATTTCCCTGCTTTTTAAAGTTTGATAGAAATATCTGTGGGCTATAAGTATGTTCTTAAACTGCAAGGTTTTTTGCCTATTAGTGAATAATTTGTATAATTTGGAGATCATTCCCTTTTCCGAATTCTCCATGTTTAAAAATAGTTTTTCCCCAACTGTTAGAGGTCTTGTTCCTTGAGTCTTTACACAATCTTTTTGGATAAATGAGCTCAACCGGTACCAGGAGAGCCATGATAAGCCCGATTTTTAAAGACTTGTCCTCCAAAAATCCCATGGAAGTGGTGCACCATTTATGTAATAGTCTTTTAGTCTGAATAGGTTATCTATGAGAATTTTGTCATTTAGCTCCCTATCCTTTTTATAGAATTCCGGGTGGTTACAAATAGGAATAATTGGTGAAATGCCTGGTAAGAAGAGCTCCTTTCTGTACTGCCACACCTTGAAAATGGTAGTCATTGTCGTATCTGCATTTCTAGCCCCTGTTCCTAACCTCCTGTTTGATGTATGGGATACCTTTGGGGTTACGTTGTTTCAATAAATCTCTTTCAATATGAACCCAATGCTTATCTGATCTAAGGTTCATAAATAAGAGGACGTGGTGTATCTGGAAAGCCTTGTGGTGAGCATGTTGTTGATGTACATCTGTGGTAAACATATAATCCTGCCACCAGCATCCTGGTCCTTTTTATATTCTGCACATGTCCAATCGAGAAACCAGAGACCTGAATAATCATGTATGTCTCCTTCTCTCTTCCTATACTTGTACATCTTCACACACTGGACACAGAACAACGACACTTTTTAAGCATAAAATATGCACACTAAATAGTATACAGTGCATTGCAAAAGTAGTCAGACCCCTGACCAATGCTCTCATATTACTGCATCACAAAAAGTATATTGTAATTTCGTTCTGTATGATATTTTATTTTGAAACAATGAAACTCAAAATCAATTATTGTAAGGTGACATTGGTTTTATGCACAGCTTGGAAAAGTTAGTTTTTTGAACTACAACTCCCATCAGCCTCAGCCAGCATGGCCACTGGATTGGGCTGATGGGAGTTGTAGTTCAAAAAAGTAACTTTTCCAAGCTCTGGACTTTTATGTTGGGAAAGGTTTGTAAAAAACAAAAAACTGAAACATGTTGTTTGCATAGATATTCAACCCACACACATAAATATTTGGTAGAGTCACCTTTCACTGCAACAACAGCTTTAAGCTTTTTGGGGTAGGTATGTACCAGCTTTGCACTCAGTGTCGGAGGGATTTTGGCCCATTTTTCTTGGCAGATTCACTCCAGGTTGTTCAGGTTGGTTTGATCAGAGCTTGGAAAAGTTACTTTTTTGAACTACAACTCCCATCAGCCCCAGCCAGCATGGCCAAAAAAGTAACTTTCCCTAGCTTTGGGTTTGATGTCACGTTTCAAAGAGCGCCACAGATTCTCAATGGGATTGAGATCAGGACTTTGATTGGGCCATTGTAGGACATTCACCTTTTAGTTCTTGAGCCACTCCAATGTTGCTTTGGCCTTGTGCTTGGGATCATTGTCGTGCTGAAAAGTGAGCTTCCTCCCAAGCTTCACTTTTTTAGTGGATTGCAGCAGGTTCTCTTGCAGTATTTCCCTGTATTTTGCTCCATCCATTCTTTCTTCGATTTTAACAAGATGCCCAGTCCCTGCTGATGAGAAGCATCCCCACAGGAAGCTGCCGCCACCACCATACTTCACTGTAGGGATGATGTGTCTTGAGGCATGGGCAGTGTTAGTTTTGCGCCACACATAGCGCTTTGAGTTTTGATCAAAAAGCTCCAACTTTGGTCTCATCTGACCACAAAACCTTTTCCCACATTGCAGCTGGGGCACTTTCATGCTTTCTGGCAAACTCCAGACGTGCTTTCAGATGGTACTTTTTGAGTAATGGATTCTTTCTTGCCACCCTCCCATACAGGCCAGTGTTATGCAGAGCTCTTGATATGGTTGACTGGTGCACCATTACTCCCAGGGCCGGTTCTAAAGGGTGGCCAGGTTGGGCACTGGCCCGAGGGTCCCGGAGCTACAGGAGCCCCTGAGGGGCCCTCTGCCCCCCCACATGATCCACACACCCCATACCCCCACTTACCTGTCAGCTGGCTTTTTTGCATTACCCTTAATGAAGATGGCGGCCGCAGCTTCCCTAAGTTACTGAAGCTGCTGCCGCCATCTTAGTTGATGGCAGAGATGTGTGCGAGTAGCACGCATGTGTGCCATCAACAAAGATGGCGGCGGAGGCTTCATTCCCCTTAGGGAAGCCACGGCCGCCATCTTCATTAAGGGTAATGCTAAAACAGACCTTCATTAAGGGCAATGCTAATGCCCAGACAGGTAAGGGGGGCCGTGGGGGTGCCCAGGGGGGTGTGGCATGGGGGTGCACATGCATATGCACACGTACACCCACCCACCGGGGGGCCAGGGCAAGCTGATGCCCAAGTGCCCCTGCATGCCTGGAGCTGGCCCTGATTACTCCACTCCCAGCCACTAAACTCTGTAGCTCCTTCAAAGTGATTGTTGGCCTCTCTGTGGCTTCTCTTGCAAATCTCCTTGTTTGAGTGCTGAGTTTTGAGGGACGGCCTTTTCTTTGCAGTGCCTGGGTGGTGTGATGCAGCTTCCACTTTCTGATTATTGATCGAACTGTGCTCATTGGGATATCCAAACACTTGGATATTATTTTGTGTCCTTTTCCTAATCTATGCATTTGTATTACATTAGCGCTCACGTCTGTAGAATGCTCTTTGGTCTTCATTTCCCTTCAGATCCACAGCCTGACCAATAATCCTTCAACAGTGGGAGTTTTTTTTATTATTATTATTGTTGTTGTTGTTGTTGTTATATTACATTTGTATACCACCCCATAGCCGAAGCTCTCTGGGCTGTTTACAACAATTAAAAACATTAAAAACAAATATACAAGTATACAAATTTAAAAACAGTTTAAAAAAAAAAAATTAAAAACACATGCTTGTCAAGTTTTATCCTGACAATGTGACAGCAACTTTAACAGATCACAGGTGGAGGCCAATGTTAAGGTAATTGGGCTCGATAGGCAATTTCTTTCATTGTGTAAACTGGGAGCTTTCACACCACAGGGGTTGAATAGTTATGCCAGCAACATGTTTCAGTTTTTTTATGTTTCTTACAAACCTTTTCCAACATAAAACCAATGACACCTTTCAATAATTGATTTTGAGTTTCAGTGTTTCAAAATAAAATATCATACAGAACAAAATTACAATGTACCATTTGTAATTCAGTAATATGAGAGCATTGGTCAGGGGCCTGACTACTTTTGCAGGGCACTGTATATCCATGGTTCTAAACAAAAGATACTATGCCCCTCTTTAATTTGGCATTTTTGTAGACATGGTTTTGTTGGAGAACTGCACTGCAAAATTCAGAGGAGTGCTAATTTCAAAGGTTATTTGTGTTTCAGTTCACAGTTGATTTGAGAAGTGTGAAAGAGGTAGTTTCTCATTAAAATAGAAACAAAACTGAATTTCTCCCCTATTCCTAAAAGTGGGTCTGTGGCCTGGGGAGGAGGTGTGGTCTGGGAAGAGTCCTGAGAGTTGGATAGAAATGTCTGGATGTGGGGAAGTGACTTAGCAATGTTTACTGAGTATCTTTGATTCTGCTTTAAGAAATTTAGTTTTTTTCTTCACTTCTGAAATCTAGTATTTTAATAAATTTATGTGTAGTAATAGTAGCATAGAAGAGGAGATAGTAGTCAAAAATTATAACAATGCATAAACCATAGACAACTTAATCGTTCAAGAATAACTTAAAAGTAGACATTCCTATCCAACATTTTGCCCAAATGCAACAAGTAATTGGGTTTCAGACTTGTCAAGTGTCTTGAATACATCAGCTAACTAACTGTGCAATTCTGTGCGTGTCTACTCACTGGGTTCAGTGGGACACACTCCAGGTAAGCGTGTGCAGAATTCAAACTGAAGTCACATGCAAGGAAAAAGAACATTGACATGCACACTCCTGCTCCTGTATAGTCCGTTGAATTTGAGGGGCACCTGAAGCGGTCCTGTGAACAATAAATGTTCCACCTTTGGTCAGCACTCTCCTTAGAACTCTAGCAGCATGGTTTGAGAAATTTGTCTCCACCATATCTGATCAATGTTCAATATATGCTGAGAAGTTACAACAATAATAAAAATGCTTATTTCTTAAATGAGGAACATAGTCTCATCAAGACTGCCTGCTTGACTGCCTGCCTGCCTGAATGTATAACCATGCCTCATCTATTTTCTCAGTGTTGCACAAGAGAGGAGTCCAATGCAAGAAGGTGGAACTGTTGTGCAAGAGCTTGTGTTAGCAGAAATTTTGTGACACTACCTTTACTTTTCTTGTCTTCTACAAATTTTACATACAAATGCAAACTGCCCACCTGCAGAATCTCTTGCGCAAGAAGACCCACTAACAGAACAAATTCACCGCTAACTCTGTTTAACATAGCACTACATTGCATACAACCTATAATTAACACAAACTTTTTACAACAACCAAAGTATCCCATGTGTGATCATTACTTTACATTTTTAGAAAAATCACTAAAGTTACATACCCAGGTGCAGAATGACATCTTTACTGATCCTGGCATTGGTTTTACAATGTGTTCAGACAGGCAGACTACACTGATCCCTTCAAACATACATATTCTAGTGCTAGAAAGGCTATCGTCTGAAGGCACATGAGGCCAGCTCGCAGGTCTGGTCAGTGCCTGGATGGGAGACCACCTGGGAACCATATGTAAGCCGCCTTGGGTTTCTACCATGAAAAGAAAAGTGAGATATAAATGTAATAAATAAATAAATAAATAGAAAGGGATTTTCACCATCGCCTAAAGTGACATCAACAAGGGATGTCATGAAGACACAAAAGAAAGCAACATGACATTCTCACACCTTCATTGTAGCTGCCATTTGCTAAAGACTGCATCTCAATAGCCAAAATTGCTGTTTCTTGTCTATGTATACCTGTTGTGCCATCTAAAAGTTTGTCTCTGTCTAGCAGGGCAGAGAGCTAGTCATTCTGCCTTGTGAATGTTATTAATACAGGATGTAAGGTAATGCATCTAAAAGGATTTTATTGCCCACATACATACAAGTAGGTTAAAAACTCTAGGCAAACATAGGGTATCACAGGTGGGCTATGCAGCAGTGGCGGCTGCAGCCTATGTGGGAGGTTGGGCAGGAGGCTGGGTGGGAGACTCGTGGTGGGAAAGGTGGTGGGAAGGGCTTTTGTGACTGGTGGGGGGCAGGTGAGCTTTGGTGACAGTAGGTGGGGTTAGCGAGCAAAGCAAGCAGGGGCAGCATCCCCTAGTAAGCTCTATATAAATAATAATAAAAAGCATCCATAAGCTGTAAGAGGGCAGAGTGTATAACGTTTATTTTTAAAGATAAATAATGTATATTCTAAAATAATGAATGCTTACCAAAAGATAGGAACTGTTACGAAACAAAAAAAATTAAAAGTACAACTTGTGATAGTTCTGCTATGTTGCATTGTGCACTGCCACTGCTCAGAATGTGGCTCTTCAGGCTTTGGCTTGAGCAAAGTAAAGCACAGTAGCTGAGAGATCAAGGTTTGGGTGGTGTGAGATCAGGCCTGAAGAGAATCCTTAGTAGTAGAGAAGGCCAGCAGCTGGCAAGAACCAGAAGACCTGAGAGACTGACCCCCAGGAAGCAGAAAGAAATTCTGCCAGAAGGGGTTTGGAATTTGGAGGAGGTACTCAGGAGAAACACAACTCAATCCCTATTCCATTATCCCCATGTTAGAAAAAAATGAAAAACATCTATCATTCTGCTTGATCCCAAATGTAGTTTGTGCATGCAATAATTCTCACATATGGCCTACCAATTCGGACACATATGTGTAGCGCCTTGTAAGAGGCAGCAGCAGGATGCCAATAAACCCTCTGGGTAGTGCTACAAAGCTGACCAGGGGGCGGCAATAATAACACTCTTTGCCCTAGGGCCGGCCCTGATTTCGGGCATAATTAATACATGCTAAAAAAAAACCCCCGCAAAACAGAATGATCAGATAGCCACAGCTGGATAGAGAAGTAACATACAAGCCAACAGAATCCTGTATATCTCCAGGGAGAAGTATGCAAGTGCATTGGGAGGGAGCGATACTGCACTTTCAAAGATTTTTGGGGATGGGTGCAGCATATGTTACATTGTTTAATGCTATTTCCTGCAACCAGACAACAGCTCAGCATGACGGATTTTAGAATTGGGTCTCAGTGATCAGTATACAAGCAAATAATATTGGCTGAACTGTACAGTGATTTGCAAGCGGACAGGTAGCCTCTGGATATTACCATCGGTATATTATAAACTGTGTAAAAAGTAGTACTTACGGCAAATATTATGAAATGTAATTTTATTAATCGAGTTGGGGGGGGGAACTCTCATATGTGAATTAGGAAGATCCAGAAGAGGAAAAAGTTTTGTCTATCTACAAAAAGAAATGTGAGCATTTACCAGCTTTACATCTGGTGTGAAAAACAGAGGGGGGCAAGCAAGAGAGTTGTGTTTTTGTCAGAGAAAATGTCTTTTCATTTTATTTTTTCTAATTTTGCTCACTGATTTCCTGATAGAAGCAATGTGTCTATCACACTTTATTGCAGCGATCTGTTACAATTTTCTACCTAGACAGAAAAGTCAGTACTTCTCTCTCCTCTGCCCTCACGCCCCCCCACTTCCCCAGCCTCTTGAACAAGGAATGGCAGTAATCTAATTCAGACCACAGGAGGCCCCCAGAGAGCAGCAGAAACATGTTTCTGGGAGTCTCTTAAGGTTTTATATTGATGTTGAGAGGCCAGCAACACATCTGCCATACATGCAGAAATGGCATGTTAAGAATCGCAGGCTGGGTGGCATGCATTACATGGCCTCATATATAACACTGATTTAACAAACAGTGCATTTGAAAGGAAATGTTTGAGTCCATGTAAGTTTCATCAAATTAAAAAATAAAATGAAATTGCAAGGTGTCTTTTACATCTTGGACTGTTTCCTGCTACAGTCATGTCGCCATGGCAATCCTGTTGCTAGATGTGTATTTCCAGCCCTTTTTCCTGTTTATGGGCCTTGTTGTAATAAAAGAATACATTGCCCACCAGGGCTCATTGAAATGCATCTCATTATTCCAATCAGCCCCCTGAGTCACTGCTTTATTGTATTACATTCCCTTCCTACTGTATTTGAACTTTCTTATAATCTAAAAGCCGATTCGAAGTCCATTACAACCAGTTGCAAATTAGCTTTTATTCCACCATGACTGCTGAAGTATGTTTTAATAAATTCATGCCAATAATTTTATAACCTAATATTCATGCACTTTATCTTCTAATTACCATGTCCTAAATTAATCTAGTTATCGCTCTGATTTATGTCATACTGTTCCTGATCCCCTGGTGGCTTAAGTATATTCGGTGTTTTTGTCAGTGGGAAAGCCCATTCTAAAATGTTATTTTATGCTTATTGTTAGAATTAAAATTGCCAGTGATTTTTAAAATAAACAAAATTACATTTTATTGCTTATGCAATTTTCTTGCATGCAGATTTTTATAGAGGACAGAGTAATTTTAGGCTGCAGTGTCAGATGAGCACAAGAACATTGAGGAAATTTTGTAGCAAAGTTATTGTTATATTGGTTCCAAAACACACAAAATAGGTATGGCACAAGTCAGCCAAAGTATTTTAGTTCCATTGATCCAATAAGTAATATAGGCTGCAGTTCCAACCCCACTTACCTAGGAGAAAGCCTACTGAATTCATCAGGATTTACTTCTGAGTAGACATGGCTATGATTGTGCTGTTAAGCAATCTGCTGAAGACTGCAATTCTTTTCACACTCATTTGGGTGTAGGCCCCACTAAACTCAACGGAATTTAATTCTGAGTAGGGATGGAAGGATCTGCCATTTTCAGTTCTCCCAGTTTCTCATTTTTCCAGTCTTAAACATAGTTTTCCACATTTCTGCAGCAATTTGCAATTTTTTTAAAAAAAGTCCTCATGAAAATTCTAAACAATTTTAGTGCACATTTCTTCAAATAAACACATTTTGTATGCAGGTTTGACTATCATTTTGCAAGTATTTTCTTCTAATATAATGCATTTCCGCATGCTATTTTCATTAATATATTCATTTTTATGCACATTTAACTCCAATATATGCATTTTTGTAAACACTGATTCGAGAACTGCATTGCAAAATTTGGATAAATGCAAATTTCAAAAGATGGCTGCATTTGAGTTCTCAGATTGTTTCAGTAAGTGTGAATTTGATAGATTCCACCCAACATAAGAAGCAGACCTTCAGTGTTGTAGCACCTCCCCTTTGGAATTCCCTCCCCTTAAATATTTCACAGTCAACATCTCTGTTGGCTTTTAGGTGCCTATTGAAGACCTTCCACTTTCAGCCAGCCTTTTAAGTAGAGACCTTATCCCAGTCTGTCTGTTTTGGAACTGCTTGTTAAGATGCTTTTAAAGTTTCTTTGAAAATATGTTTTTAAGATATTTTGAGGGTTTTTTAGTGTTTTGTCCTTTGTTTGTTGCCCTCGGCTCTTTCTGGAAGGATGGGCAGGATAGAATAATAATAATAACAGTAATAATAATAACAATAATAATAATAGATTCAGCTTTAAATATGAACTGAATTGAATTTCTCCCCATCTCCCCATCCCTGCTTCTGAGTAGACATGAATAACATTATGCTGTAAATCTCTCTTTGTTGACATTGTCTTGATCATGCCCTTAAAATACTAATTTTCATTAGGTCAGTTTCATTTTGTTAAAGCAGTGTTTTATTATATTATATATAATAATATAATATATATAATATAAATGTTATATTATAATATAATATATAAAATATATATTTATTACACAGCCACAAGAGTAGCTGTTTACTATAGTCAGCATGGATTTTTTTGCATTCCGCAGTGTTAAATTGAAAATATCCCCCATGCCATTCTGATGCTTCCCATAAGCTCATTTCAAAACAAAACCTTACAAAACGTATAGTCCTGAACTCAGAAACGCTTGCTTAAGAATTCTCTAAATGTTCATGGCAATACACAAAACAGTCAGAGAGAATCGAGAGTTCAAAGTGTAAAAAGAGAGAGAGAAAAACCAGACCCCTTCTGGACTTTTTCTGTCAGAATTCTCATAATTTGTTGAAATTAATTAAAAATCAGCCATGTTCACAGAGTACCTGGAATCATATTACTGACCTTGTCCCATACTCTGATCTTCATCTTCTGCAAGTTTAAAAGTTAAAAAAAACCTGGCTGATTTTTAATTAATTTAAGAAATTTAGCATTGAACTCAATGATAAGGCCAGGCATGCCAACTGTCAGTGTTCTAAAAGCCAGACTCACAGCTGCTTGCCTTGGCTAATCAGGGGGCCATACCCACACCAGACTATTATTTTACTTTAGATAGTCATGGCTTCCCCCAAAGAATCCTGGGAAGTGTAGTTTGTAAAGGGTTCTGAGAAGAGACTCTTATTCCACTGACAGAGCTCCAGTGTGGTTTAACAGCCAGCCCCTCTTTTGTTGATTCTACCACCTAGTTTTTAAATAAAATGGTTTAACACTCAGCTACTCTGATTGAAGGTCTGTGAGGGGAACAGGGCCTCTCCTAGCAACTCTCAGCACCCTTCACTAACTACACTTCCCAGGATTCTTTGGGAGAATTGATTGTCTAAAATAAAGGTCTGGTGTGAATGTGGCCAGGGACAGCTTTGGTTTAAATTTGGGTGGGAGACTACTTGTGCCTGCTGTCAGGGCCGGCTCCAGGAATGCGGGGACCCTTGGGCATTAGCCTACCCTGGGCCCCTCTGTTTCCCTTCCATGATCCTGTGGATTGCAAGACGAGCTTCTGAATCGCCCACCATCCCCCGCCATCCCCCGCGCTTCACCTACCTTTCTTTGCTGTTTGCGCAGAGTTGCCATCAATAAAGATGGCTGCCAAGGTTTCCGTAAGGGACTGAAGCCTTTGCCGCCATCTTGGTTAATGGCATGCAGCATGCGCATTGCTACCATCAACCAAGATGGCGGCAAAGGCTTCAGTCCCTTACGGAAACCTTGGCCGCCATCTTTATTGATGGCAACTCTGTGCGAACAGCAGAGAAAGGTAGGTGAAGCGTGGGGGATGGTGGGTGGCTCGGAAGCTCGTCTTGCGATCTGCGGGATCATGGAAGGGGAGCAGAGGGCCCCTCCTAGAGCTGCTGGGCCCTCAGGCCAGTGCCCAACCTGGCCGCCCTTTGGAACCGGCCCTGCCTGCTGTAGAATAAAAAGGTGGGGGAAACCCTGCAAAAGAAGATACTGTTCACAATGTTTCCTTTTTGAAAAGGAAAGGGGCTTCCCCTCTGCCCAGTGCCCACCCATCCAATCCTCTCCAAATTCTTCCAAGCCACACAGGAAGTGGATTGGATTGTGAAAGACCAACCCAAATTATCTTTGCATTTTTACAAATTTATAGGGCAGTACAATATCTCAGAGAGGAAGTCAGGTCTCCTGCTTCTCTTGTGCATTCACTATAGCTACCCAACAGAAATATCTGTTGACTATGGGTACATTCTTAAACCACAAGGTTTTTTGCCTATTAGTGAATTATATTATATTTCATATGTGTAAAGGCTTTCATGATACATTGGTCTGATCAAAGTTATCACTCTACATATTTCACATTTTTCATAGAGATGTACATTATAGAGATATACAAAACCTCTATTTTTATTGGTGCAGAGTTTCCTTCCACCAACATCTTTTCCATGAAATCACTGGCACAGCCCCCAAGTCCCGTGCCCTATTGTAACTGAGGGCCTAACTACATGTGACATTAAATACTTATTTATTATGATTACGTTTATATCCCATCTTTCCTCCAAGATCCTCAAGGCAGCATACACAGTTCTTCCCCTCTCCATTTTACCCTCACAACCACATGTTGAAGTAGGTTAGGCTGAGAGATAGTGACTGGCCCAAGGTCTCACAGTGAGCTTTATGGCCAAGTGGGGATTTGAACCCTGGTCTCCCAGGTCCCAGTCAGACTCTAACCACTACACCACACTGGCTATGGAACTCTATGCCAGTTGAGATTCACTTGGCTCCCTCTCTCATGACCTTCCACCATATTGTTAATACATTCTTGTTCTAGCTGGCATTTGAGGTGGCTGGTTGGTGAGGTGTTTTTAAAATGAACTGATATGGGTTATTGTGAAGCTGCTTTTAATTGGCGCAACTGTCTTTCATTTAACTGTCTTTGTAATTTTTTAAATATATTTTTAATTTGTTTTAACAGGTTCAGCCTGAGAGCTATAATCCAGCCTTCCCCAACCTGGTGCCCTCCAGATGTTTTGGACTAAATCCCCATTAGCCCCAGCCAGCATAGACAAGAATGATAATTTCTTCATTTATTAGGAAGCAATCCAAACCCAAGATCCTCTGGCATGAGCAAGTTGTTGTTGTTATTCAGTGGCGTACCAAGGGGGAAGCGGCCCACCCTGGGTGCAGTCAATAAGGGGGTGCAAGATGGAGTAGGGTTACCAGGTGTCTGGTTTTCAGCTGGAGTTTCTGGTTTTGGGGGGTCCCCTCCAGGTCTCCGGCTAACTTACCTTAATCTCTGCTCAGCTTCAATTTTTTAAAAAATAAGTTTCTAGGTGGTCTGGTTCCAGAGATATACACCAAAACGTCAGCTGCTGCCCCCATGACTGTTTAATCTGTTTAACGGATCTGTATAGCAGCTCTTAGCTCGGAAAAGTTACTTTTTTAAAACTACAACTCCCATCAGCCCCAGCCAGCATGGCCACTGGATTAGGCTGATGGGAGTTGTAGTTCAAAAAAATAACTTTTCCAAGTTCTGGCTCTAACTCCGCCCTTTCAGGATTGTAGCCAATAAGTGAAGCCAGGGTTGTGATTTGTTGACCCAGGCAGTGCTTAGACTTCATTGCAATGTCAGAAAATGGTGGTTTTGAGATCTTCAGTTTGAGTAAGTAAGAAGATGGCTTAAAGTTTTTTTTCTCTTGTGTGCAAGAGTCAGACCCTGGGCTGTAAACCCCATTGAATTCATTAGGACTTACATTTGAGTAGATATGGTTAGGCTTGTGCTGTAAATTAATGGGACTTTTGAGTAAACATAACAAAGAATTGTGTTTGTGTTGTAAATCTTTCCCTCCTTCTCCAATCCTATTTTTAAAATAATTAGGCAGGGTTTACCTAGGTATCACAGTTTTTATTATGTAGGAAACTAATACTGATTTTTAAAAAAAATGTTCTGCAATGACCAACTGGTTTGACAATAAACTATTATATGGGGTGTATTTTTACAAGTGTGTGTGTATATATGGAGTCTTTCCAACAACCCTATGAGGGTTGGTGATTGGAAACCAAGGCAGCTCACAATAAGAAATAAATCCCTTTAAAAACCAATAACCATAAAACAAGTATAAACAGTTGCAAAACAGCTTAAAGTGGCATGATTCTGAATTTTGGGTTGGGTGAATGAAGTTTATTTATTTTTATTTATTTATTATTTGATTTATATCCCGCCCTTCCTCTCAGCAGGAGCCCAGGGCGGCAAAAAAAGCACTAAAAGCACTTTAAAAATCATAAAAACAGACTTTAAAATATATTAAAACAAAACATCTTTAAAAATATTTTTAAAAGCTGTGACTCCAAAATTTATTTATGTATTTTATTTACAACAGTTGTATACTGCTTTATTGTAAAAAATCTCAAAGCGGTTTACAGAAAGAATTAAAACAATAAAATTATTGGCAAAATCGTTAAGGACAGATACTTAAAAACTTTCAAAATAATAAAACCAACAATGAGAAACACAACAGCTTCCACATGCCTTGAGGCTTACCTCAAGAAAACTGATTTTAGCAGGTGCTGAAAAGAGGCGTCTGCCTAATGTCAATAGGCAAGGAGTTCCAAAGCATAGGTGCTGCCACTTTACAGGACTGATTTCTTACAAGAGCAGAACAAGTACTGTACTATGTGGCACCCATAACATGGAAAGCACAGCTTGAACTTGGCCTGGTAGTAAATCAGCTACCAATGCAGATTTCAGAGCAGAGGTATTATGTGCTGATAGGATCTCACTCATGTCAGCAATCGTGCCGCAGGATTCTGCATTAACTGACTGACTGCCAGGGTTTTTTTAGTTTTAGTTTTCGATTATGAATCCTGCTGAGTTGTCTGCCTTACTCATAGAAATCTTGTTGTGGTTGGTATGGCATTGCATTTAGGAAAGCATCACTGTATTTTGTTTTTCATTTTCTGTTTACATTTCATTTACCTTTAACCTCACTCCCTTACATCCATCGAAGCAACAGCAGTGGTTGCATGTGCTCAGCCCAACCCCTTAAAACCCACTGATGATACACCTTGTTGGTTGCATGGCAGTTTGTTTCTTGCCCAATAGTGGTAAAAGAAAATTCACATATTTGAAAGTGTGGCTGCAGTTGTTGTTCCCAAGCTGCTGCCTGTGTTTTCTCTCTGTCACTTATTACTCACTGGAATTGGGTTGGCTGTCAAAGGGAGTTTATAGCAGCCCACAGGACAGAAAGGGTAGATAATCTTCTTACTCTTACTCATTTCTCAGACCTCTTTCTGAAGTGAAGGGTCAAATCTGTAAAGAGGTTTGGAGCAGCCACATTAAAAAATAAGGGCAGGGCATTCCAGGTAGGGGTTTGCCAACCCTGCTTGGATATGGATGTCTTTGCAGAGGATCCCTAGTCAAGCATTACCAACAGAACAATGGAAACTATATCTATTCAGAAGTAAGTCCTGTTGAGTTCTATGGGGCTTAGTCCCTTAGTAAGTGTGTTTAGAATTGCAGCCTTCAGGGGCATCCATCTTTACTCCCGGATGCTCCCATCTAATGTCTCCACAACACTAGGCTCCTTTCTTCCTACAGTGGTCTTCTGGTGACTGGCCTGGCCTGAAGGCACTTAAACCCTTCTTGCCAAAAGCAAGTAGGCTAGATTAAATGTTCCCTACCTAAGCTCCATCTTTTAGCTAAGATTTCTAGCTTAATTTCCAATCAGATATTGTGATTGATGCTTAATGTACCATGCTTAATGACATCACTTGGGCCCGCTCTGTGACATCACTCAGGCCCACCCCCATGACATCACTCGGGCCCACCCCTAAAAGCTCAGGTTTTGGGATGCTTCTGACCCGGCGACCCTAAGATGGAGTGTTCATTATGAAGCTGGACGTGCAGCTATGGAGGCCGAGCCGGGTGACGGTGGCCTGGGCCAAGCCGTGTGCATCGTGACGGGCGCCTCGTGGGGCTTGGGCTTGAGCCTGACGTGCCTGCTGGCCTGTGGCTGGCGCCTGGCTCAGCCCTGCTGCTGGTGGCATGCTCAGCCAGTGCCCTGGGCAAGCTGGAGGGCGAGCTGCATGCCATCTGTCCAGCGCTGCGCATGCAGGGCCTGCCTGCCACCTGGCTTTGGATGAGGGGCTGCAGTGCATGCTCCAGGCTGGGTGGCGCTCTGCGGTGGGGCTGGCCGACTCCAGCAGCTTCTTCTCATCAACACCGGTGAGCGCCTTCCCATTTGAAAGAGGCACCTCTGAGGCTGAGCGAGTGCAGAATGCTTTCACTCTTCACAGTTTGCCAATCTCCCCCCCCCGCAAGTTCCCGTGCCCTGCTGTAAGTAACCCTCCATGGGCTTCCTTCAGCTTCCCCCACCCCCTGGAAATTTTAGATTGGAAGCTCCTGGGGGCAGGGACTTCTCTTCTTGTACCCTGTAAAGCACTAGGCACAGTGATGCCATCATATAAGCAAATAAAATAGCCCCCCCCGAGCATGGTTTAAGTGGGATGGGAGCTTGTTAAATAAATTCCAAGACAGTTTTGAGGTCAGCAGCAGGAATCACATTGAGGTTGTTACTGTGGGAATGCCAGTAGAGAGGAGTCAAATCCACTTTTAAACATGTCTGTTTGTAGTTCATGGGGGGAAAATATCTAGCACAGGGGTTCCCAAACCTTTCCCCCCAAGGACCACTTCAAAATTGCAGAGGGTCTTGCTGGGAGGGGACTATTAAGAGGAGGGGGTGTTAAAAAATGATCCACTCTGTGTGTCAAATATGCTAGGTACACCACTGTTGTTATTTATTGAACTTGTATCCCACCCTTCCTCCCAAAGTAGCCCACGGCAGCATAAATACCAACAAAACAATTTAACAACAAAAATAAAAGCATTCTAAAACCAGTTTAAAACATTCTAAAAACACAATTACATTTAAAAA
This sequence comes from Rhineura floridana, assembly GCF_030035675.1. Classification (NCBI taxonomy): domain Eukaryota; kingdom Metazoa; phylum Chordata; class Lepidosauria; order Squamata; family Rhineuridae; genus Rhineura; species Rhineura floridana. Next base: position 87,029,567 of record NC_084487.1, read on the forward strand.
CATTTCAAAAACAAAATTAAAAAACATTCTTTCATCAGTGACATTCAGGTTACCAGGAACAGTCCCCTTCAGCCATCAGATGCCTGGGTAAACAGGAATTTCCTCCTGAAATCAACAGTGATGGAGACAGACATACCTCACTGCGGAGAATATTCCACAAACAGAGAGCCACCACATAAATACACCACTTTCAGTGATGTAAGTGTTCACTACAATTCAAACCAAGCATGGATAAGGCTAATCTAGATAAGCACCACAGCACAAAGGGACAGGAGGGTTAACCTGGGGCAGGGACTCTTCTTCAGCCTGAGAGCTTGATTGATTGAAGGATCCAGTGAAGGCTGATGCAGGCCAGAATTTGGTGTGCATGACTCATGATCCACTGATTAACAAGGGTCATATTCCCTCATGGGCAGCTTTTCGGGGGCTACATACTAGTGCTAAGCATGGCCAGAGGCAAAAAGTAGGCAGAGAAATAGATGTGGCTACCTTCAAGCAATGCACAGTTCAGAGATTTCTGCGCACACGTCTCTCCATCTAGGTAAGTAAGAGGCATAATCACAGTTCAAGGACACATTTTGGCTAGGCAAGAGCATTCAAGCAAGGGGAGGAACAGAAACAGTGAGGGTGTGACACAGGAAGAGATGCGACTTGGAAAGAGTCCCAAAGTCCAGACAGAGGCCTGGAGAGGCACATTTGGCCCCGGACCTGTGGTTCCCCCACAGTGGCTTAACCCTTCCTTATCACACTGCAATTCTGAATAAAATTGTGGCTTGCACTTCAAATAGAAAAAAAGCTTCCATTGTTGCCAAAGGGAGCTTTCTTTTTATCACTGTTTGTAACATGGGGGAGATTTCCCCCCAGATTGCACTGTTAAACCTCCCCTGGTGTGTGTGGTCCCAATTCTAATGATGCCTGGTTTTTAAATTGTTTTAAATGCTATAATGTAATATGTAGTTAGGCCCTACGCCTAACTGGATGTAACTGAAATCATGCACAGTCTTCCTCTCTTCATTCCTGTTGGAGCCACCTGTCCTCTTGTACTCTGTAAGGCACAGGGATGGAAGGATCTGTAATTTCGGTTCTCTCAAGTTTCTCATTTTTCTCTGATCTTAAATTTGGTTCTCTGCATTTCTGCAGCAATTTGTGTGCTTGTTTTTTTTAAAAAAATCCTCATGAAAATTTTCCAGCCTTTTAGTTAAAATTTCTACTACTAATCACATTTTATATGCAGTTTTGACTAATATACACATTTTTGTTCTAATATAATCCATTTTTGTATGTTATTTTCACCAATATATTCATTTTTGTGCACACTTTCCCCTAATATATGCATTTTTGCAAACAATGGTTAGTTGGAGAACTGTATCACAAAATTCAGTTAAGTGTGAAAGTCAAAGGATGGCTGTGTTTCTCTGTTGTTTCAGAAAGTGCAAATTTGATAAATCCAGCTTTATTTTTTTTTTAATAATTTTTATTCAAATTTTTCAAAAGACAAACAAAACAAAGTCAAAAAACATAACAATACAACAAAAAAATAAAAATAAAATAGTTGACTTCCGATTTGTCGCAGATCAGCTATAAGTATATAATATACATCAAACCTGTCCCTTAATACATACATACAGGATCACTTTACAGCTTTAAATGAGATCTGAATTGAATTTCTCTCCCATTCCTAGTAAAGCATGATGTTCACTGATGGCGCTATATAAATAATGAATTGTCATTCTGGCCTTGGCAAGGCTACCAACAGTTCAACTTCCTGAAAGCTAGAAATACCATTAAAGTATTCATTGAGTCCTTTATTTAATTGCATACCGCCCTTCATATAGATATATTCCAGAGCACAACAAAATACAATCTCATAATTACACATGAGGACTATTAGTTAAGTATTTGTGCAGGACTGCGATGATGTGAGGAATTAGGGACAGGAAAGGAGTTATGTCTCCTGTCTAAAGGGATCCTCTCAGCAGCAGCTGGTGGTTCCATGTCAGTGGCTCAGTAGAATCCACTCCAGATTTTAGTCCAACCTTTCAAGGAGCTGTCCAAAGTCCTGAACCCATTGTGGGGATAGGTTTCAGCACCTTGGACAGCCCCTTGAAAGTCCAGACTAAAACCTGGAGCAGATCCCACTGCCCCACTGACATGGAGCCACCAGCTGCCACTGGATCCTCTAGAACATAAAACATAAGAAGAGGCTTACTGAATCAAGCCAAAGGCACGTGTAATCCAGCATCCTCCTTTCACGGTGGCCAAACAGGTGTCTCCAGGAAGCTCTCAAGCAGGACCCGAGTACAACATCGCTCTCCCCATTTGTGATTCCCAGCAACCAGTAGAGGAGCATGCATTGCGGAAAATGGGGCACTGCCCCACCATCCTCAATCTGCCCTTAGCCAGGCCCCACCTGCCTGCCTTCTTACTTACAACCAGTTCAGAATCCAGACCTGTCAGCTTCCACCTTCACCTCCTGACTCTCACTGTTGCCCTTGTAGAACTCATCAAGGAAAAGGATAGGAACTAAACTAAAATTAATTGGCTCTGCCTGTCATTGGCTGTGGCTCCACCTCCTCCTTGCCTCCCGCCCCTCTAGTCCCAATGGGCACCAGCCACCACTGCCTACAACTGGTATTCAGAGGGATGCTGCCTCCAACTGTGGAGGTAAAACACAGCCCTGTGTTGACTAGTAGCCGTTGATAGCCTTATCCTTCACAAAGCACCCTTTTCTGACTTGGTGCCCTCCAGATGTTTTTGACTGCAACTCCCATCCGCCCCACCCAGCATGGCCAATGATCAGGGAAAATTGGAGTTGTAGTCCTAAATATCTGGAGGTGGAGGGCATCAGGTTGGAGAAGGCTGCTTTAAAATAGATGGACGCCTGGGGCCTAGAGCTCTCTGCAGAAGTTGGTGAAAGGGCTGCCGCAGGCAATGATGGGTCTGGGAGAAAGCTGTTGTGTTGTTGATGGATTAGCTCTATGGACAGCAATACATTAAAAACACTCCTGGAGGAATTTTTCAGTGCCTGGCAGTACAACACAGGGCTTGATTTACTGAAGAGAGCTGCAGGATTACAAACATCATTTTCAGAAGAAAAACTCTTGGCACCCATTCAGCTTATCTCTGGATATAATATATGGTGGACACTTGCAAACTAAAAAGGCAGCACAGACAGAAGAAGAGTTCTTCATTTTTAAGATTCCATATTCAGTACTCCCAAGGAGTACATGAGCTCTGAGAATAGCTATGCTGAAATCTTAAAATGTGCATAACAGGAAGGAGGGCAAAAGAATACAACAACAAGTAAAGTAGCTCATCAGAAATTAAAAACAGATATCATACAATTCAGACATTAAGAAGGCTCAACGTTTGTCAGAGGAAGCCTCCCTTGGGCCCAGATTTTTGGGGGATGAGGGGCTGCTCTGAGCTTCCCAAAGGACAATTAACAAAGGGGGAAAGCGTATTTGACCAAAGGCTCCATCCATCACACACTGCCAGTTTTCTGTCCAGGGAGAATCTCCGTGATGGGGTGGGGTGGAGAGTTATATTTATCATAATGTGTGGATTTATTGATTTATTCGACGTTGCAAAGACACCAAACTGGCAGCTGTTAAGCGCAGCAGCTACCTAATCTGCATACTCAAAGGCATAAAAAACACTGACATGGTTATGGTAAACACATTTTGCTCCATAGAGATTATCTCTGTGTAGGGCTGAACCAACTGGCTGTTGGCTACGGGCCACCTTACAAATGACTCTTTTCCTACATAGATAATTGCTGTGGAAGAAAATATGCATTTATCACATTGTGTGTTACAAGAAAGCATCCAGGAAATGGTCAGGTGTGTGCTTTTTTGTAATGTCAGAATGATCAGATGTTAGCATGAGACATGTCATCTGTGCAGAACGTCCAGGGGGCTCTACAAGATATGTTCATATTCACCAACATTACTTAAAAGGGGGGGGGAGTGTATCTTTGGCACTTTTTGGGAGGGTAGCTGTTTTTCCAAAACACATTTTTTTAAAGAGGCTTTAAGAAAATGAAATGTGGGGTGTGGCTCTGAGAACTGTATTAATCAAAGTGATTTTCCTAAATTGCTTCTGTGTATGAAAGCCACATGAACGTAATAGGTGTACATCATAACATGTGGCAATGCATGTGTCTTTCATGTGGCATGTGTGTCAGGGGCAGAACACTGTGCTTCCTGTGGCTTCCTGACACATGTGGACACAATGAAACAGTCAGTTTCCAGCACTTCACAATCAGTGGTGTAAAAGGCTGTTGATAGATCTAAACATGTACAATTAATTTTATCAATTTCAATACACAGATCATCAACCAAGGCCACATAAGACGTCTTAGTGGCATGACCATTCCAGAGGACTCTGATAGTGATCCGAGAAGTCAGGTTAAAGAGAAGGATGCTCTCCCAGAGTATACCAAAGTTGGGTTTGCCTCACCATTGTGATGAAGGAAAGACATTTGCAGCCCTAGGATTACCCCAGTAAGGGTTACAAGCTGTAAATGGATAAATAATAAACTTTAATTTATAGGCCGCCTATCTGGCCAATGGCCACTCTAGGCGGCGTACAATAAAGCACGATAAAATACATGGTAAAATATGATACAATAAAAACAATATAACCAGTACAGCACAATGCAAAATTACAATATTTAGTAAAGTTGTCAGTAATACAATTCTGAAGCTAGTTCACCTTAGAAGTCTCAAGTTCATAAAGGCCTGATGGAAAAGCCAAGTCTTCAGGCCTCGGCGAAATATATATAAGGAAGGGGCATGTCGAAGATCTATTGGGAGGGAGTTTCAAATCGTGGGGGCCGCCACAGAGAAGGCCCTCTCCCGAGTCCTCACCAACCCAATCACTTTAGTTGACGGGACTGAGAGGAGGCCGAGATGACAAAGTCTTAAAAGATAACTCCACCCTTCAATGCTACCTCTTCTCCATTTTGCAGCAACCCACCTGCCAGTCACTTAAGGACTTTTGGATTGGCCAAGTCACCTGTTTGGCAACTAAATAAAAATTTAATTGGCCAAGGGACCACCTTTTTATGCCTGTTGGACTACAACCTGGGAAATGAGGGTTTGAATCCCCACACAGCCATGAAGCTCACTGGGTGACCTTGGGCCAGTCACTGCCTCTCAGCCTCAGAGGAAGGAAATAGTAAACCCCCTCTGAATACCGCTTACCATGAAAACCCTATTCATAGGGTTGCCATAAGTCGGAATCAACTTGAAGGCAGTCCATTTCCATTTTAGCAATCTTAGATGAGGTTTGGTTTATGTGGCCAAGAGGCATCCACATTAGTCACAAACAGCAGGCAGATAGTGCAGGGAAGGAAAATAGAAGAGGCAGCCCTGGTGAGCACCCTGAGGCATTTGTATGGTGAAGGGATGCTGCCTAACCTTCCCCTCCTTGCCAGCCAAACAGATCAAGGGGTTGGGGAGGAGATCCTCCTATGAGCCCTGGAGGCTTTGCCCTTCTGAATGCTGAACAGCAGGGTAGTGGTGGTGGAGGAGGCACCATTAGGTCCTTGCGCAGCTCACCTGTGGGTGAGCAAGCATGGATCAGTTAAAATACTGGTAAGAGCATGGAAAAGACTCTTGTTTGTCTTCTCCATGTAAGGCTGCCCACATTTGATTGAATTGGTCAATCCAGTCTTGTTGCAGATTTCTGTTTAACGCAATAAAGCTGTCTCTCTTAAATCCACATTTAGTCCTCGTGTCCTCCTTTTGGGATGGGCAGGGGAATGGTTCCCTTACGTGGAAGTGATATCTGTGTAGTAAATTCTTCTGTGAAGCAGCCTTGCACTGTGCTTGCAATTATAGGTCAGTTTACAGCTGCCTTTTCTTTGGCCCTTCTTGCATAGAGCTTTGGCCTTTATCTCTGGTTCACTTAATCACACTTGTGAAAATGGAGACAAACCTACAGCTGGCAAGTCAGCACTTCTGTTGATTGATATTGATTTACATCACCAGATCATCTTGCCAGAGGACTAAAACACTCAGACCAAATGCATTTATTGTAATATAACTGGGGTTTACGCACAGGTTTATTTAAGAAGATACTATAAATTCTTAAGAGGAAAAAAATAGTCTTTTTTAAAAAAACGTTTCAAGCATCTTATTTACTCCATTTGGCCAGTGCCATTACTATTTTTCTTTTCTTTTTTGCTTTAAGGAGATGCCTCATACTGAGTCAGACCATTGGTCCATCTAGCTCAGCACTGTTTACACTGAGTGGCAGCAGCTTTCCAGGGTTTCAGACAGGCATTTTTCCCAGACCTTTTGGAGATGCCAGGAATTGAACCTGGGACTTGCTGCATGCAAAGCAGTTGCTCTACCACTGAGCTATGGCCCTTCCCCTTTTGGTCATGTATTGCAAATGTTTTGCTGCTTTAGGCAAGGACAGAGTGCTTACCAGCTTGAAATCTGAAACTCTGTCTTTGCTTTTTTAAAAAAGCAAACTAATATTGACATTGACTGACACCTTCCTTGTTTCCTTGCAAAAATTATAGGTTATCCGGGTCTTATATAACATCAGGTGCAACTGTGTAATATTGCCTTAGGATCATTACCAGTGCAGAAGTCTCATGGAAGTTATGGTACTAATAGATAAATCCTCCTACATGCCTACTCAGAAGTAAGCCCCATTGATTTCAGTGATACTCCCAGATAAGTGAGTCTAGGATTGCAGCCTAATACATCTTGTGTGGCCTTGGCTGATGTTCTCTGACATGGGATTGATAAGAATAATTGTAAGTTGTTTGATCATTCATCAGCCTTTGGTGATGCTGACCATGAAATGTTAGAAGACTGTAGAAGTTGGTGGGCTTTCGCAGGACTGCCCCTGAATGAACCTGTGAATTAGGAATGGGATTCACTTGGTAGCGCTGGTTTGGACTGCATTCCACTGAACTAGCAGGCATTACAGTCTGTTTTTGTTATTTTTCCGCAAAGTTTTGCCTTGTCCAATTCATTTTTTCTCCTGAAAAATAACAATATGGTTATTGTTATTTCTAACAATGTTTTCCAAAGTGGCTTGCTCACTGCCTGCCCTCTGCCCACTTACCCAGTTCCACCTTTGCCTTCTCCTCCTCATTTATATATTGGATTCCCCTCCCCCAGCAGCTGTGGGAGAAAGCACAAGATCGCCTTCTCAGTTTCGTATTAGCAAAGAGCAGACCAGTCAGTTTCAAGGTGAGGAAGCCATTCAGAATTTCAAGTGCCGTTGGAGGAGTGAGATGATACCCTGGCACCAGGTCAATCTGTGGCAACAGCTTTGTTCATCACCTTCACAGAACAGGAGCTGGGCAAGGGGAGCTGATTTTGGGATGGGCAGCAGCCTGTTCCAGAATGAGAGGGAAAAATCTTCCATGCACAGACAGTCTAAACATAAGAAAGGACTGGGTGGCATCAGCTGAAACTGACAAGCAAATGTTGCACTGTGAAACCTCCCAGGTGAACCTTCTTTGCATGTCCTTGCTAATCTCTGAACTGCAGCTAGCCTGTGAAATGCATGGCAGAGACAGTGGTGACGATGATTGCTGTCATCTGTAACAGGCCAGGCGCTCATGTGTGCACATGCACACACGCATACGCACACACACACACACACACAGGATAAAAGCCAGCTTGCTCACCCTGCCTCTCTCCAGAAAAGTCAGATTACTGGAAAAGAATACTGCTGTGGATTTTTTTTTTTAGGTGCCACGGGTTCAAATAGTAGATACTTAGAGCTGTGTGGTAGTAATTACTTGATGGGGAAAGAAGGGCACCCATTAGATTCTCAGAAGCACTCTACTCTCTTTATATGAATATTGTACGCGTGCTTGGGAGGTGTCCTGTCCAGAGCCGGAAGGACGAGGCTGAGATGAGGGTGCAAGTAAATCTCGTTTTATTAGAGTAATGGGTACATCAAAGGCATGGCACTTCATAGAAAACCCTGTGCTAACTCACTAAAATCCCTAACTACACTCTAGACATGCTCTGTGGCATATGAAGGAAGTTGACTCAGCAACTCCCCACTGTAAGTGGCAAGCTTAAGTAGGGAACATTTTCGATCATAATCTCTGACTCCTTCGCAAGTCCTGTCTCTGCCCCATCCGTTTTTCACAGCGATGGGAGCGAGGCGAAGGGGTGTGTGTTTCCAACAGCTCATCAGAAGACACCTGCTCCTGAGCAACGGGCTTGAGGTCAGGGGGCTGCTCCACACTGGTAGCATCCTGGGAATGGCTGGGCAAGGGAGGAGTTGGCACTGCCTCTGGAACATCCCCTGAGAGTCCTCTGCAGGAGCTGGGGGCGGTGCGCTCTGTTCCTCAGAGATCGCACCTTTCATGGGAACTGGCTGGAGATCAGACTCACCCCCTCCCCCAAGGTCCTGCTCAGACTCAACAACTTCCAACTGTTCTGCGTCTTCTGGCAGCGGAGGCGCTTGAAACTCATGCCTCCCCCTTCCCTGTTCCTTCTGGGATAGCTGAGGCTCAACAGGAAGACATCTGGCAATAAAAGTAATTTTCTGGGGCTCAGCCCCCTGACTATCTAAACTGAATTGGGAAGGAAAGGAGGCTCCGGGAAATTGCTTGTGTCCACTCTGCAGTGGTTAGCAGAGATTAAGAGATATGGGAAAAGGTCCGTAGCTCAATGGTACAGCATCTATTTTGCTTGCAGAAGGTTCCAGGCTCCCAGCCCAGGTTCAGCCATGGCATCTCCAAGGAGATCTAGGGCAGATCACTGTCTGAAATGCTGAAGAGCCACTGCTTGTAAGTTTCACATTAGCAAAGCACACACTAGCAAAGCAAACAGCAGATGGGTCAGTTTCACATTAGCAAGCTAAGATGCAATACTGTTATAGTGGATGCAGATTTTTTTAAAAAAACTGGTGTTGGGAAAAACTGGTGAAAGCTTGCAGCATTAGAATCGGTCTTCAAAAATGGCAAATGTGGATAATAGAGGAGTCTAGTGCTAACTTCAATTTCAGTGAAATTCTCACCCATCCTTATTCTGAATGAGCCTCAAGATTACAGAGGCTCATGACAGGTGATTGCTCATATTTCCTGCAGCCTTGCCAATACAGAGTCTTGTAGGGTCTGTTCTATATACATCCTGTGGATGCTCTATTACTCCATGCCTATATTTTGGATGTGCTGCAAGAACTTTCTGTTTGGGCAGACAATTGGTAGCTAGGAGAGCACGGCCAACAGTTTAATTTCCTGGTGAGGGTGTCTGATTCTTAATGTGTTCTGGTTTTTACGTTTTTACTTTTTTGGTTTTTCAGTGCTAGAGTCTTTGAAAGAGGTAGGGTAAAACCTCAAAGTAAAAATAGATTACAAACTGATAGTGGGAGGAAAATCATGGCGGGATAGCTCTTCTGGGTTCTCAAAGCTAGGCTAATGTCATACTTTTATAACCCATATTGGTGGACTCTTGCTTTCTCTTGGTCTAACACATCAGTGGGGAACCTCGGGTCCGGGGCCAAATGCTTCTCTATCTGCCCCTTGGAAAACTTCCCAGGGGATGCTCCTTCTGAGACCGCGTCACTAACTGCCTCTGCTCCATGTCTTCCTTGCCTGTCTGGAATAATGTGAACTGTGACAATGCCTCTTGCTTGCCTGTATAGAGGATAGAGGTGTGCATAGAAACGTCTGAGTTTTGTGTGGCTGGAATGAAACCTGCTGTACAAAGTAGAGAGTCATACTTGTTGTTCCACCCACTTTTGTCTCTGGCTACACACACCACTGGCATATGGCCGTCAGTAGATGGCCCATGAGGTTATGTGGACAGATGATTTCCCACCTTGGGCTGAAGATTTCCCACTTCTGGTCAAAAACTATAGACACCATCCAGTGCATATTTAAGCATAGGAATGTAAGGAGAGCCCTGCTGGATCATATCACAGGCCCATCTAGTTCAGTTCTCTGTTCTCACAGTGGCCAACCAGATGGCTATGGGAAGCCCACAAGGAGGACATGAGTGCAACAGCACTCTCCCTACCTTCAGCAATTTGTATACAGAGGAATACAACCTTGTTCTCCATGAATTTGTCTAAGCATCTTTAAACCCATTGATTGTAATGGTCTTAAGAACATTTAACTCTGTGTTGGATAATGGTCTACAAGTTATATTTGTATCACACTAAATATAGCAACTCCAATCTTTCATTTCTCATCCTAGGCCCCAATGGAATTAGTAAGAGTTGGGCACCCATCCAGTTTAAAGCCTGAAGCTCATAACCAGATTCCACAGGGTCCATGACAGCTTCTGTTTGACATTTCCCCACATGAGGTGCGGGGAGACTTGACAAAGATTTGCATTTGCAAATCTACTACTACTGCAACCATGTAACATCTATTTCCAGTCCACAGACAGTTCTTTTGTCACCATTCTGTGATCTTTAGATTCTGTGATCTCAATGATTTTAAAAATTGCATGTTATCATAGTACCACTTGCCACTGAGATGTATGTATTACATAAAATGAAAGACATTTTAGTGACAATTATGGCATAGCATGGTTATCAAACCCACACTTGTTTTTTTAACTATTTATGTATGATGAAATAGGAGAGCTGTCACAAGACCATGATATTAGTGAGTTGTCAAATGCATGAGTCAACAGTCTTCTATTAGGAGTGTCTTAAATGGCATCTCTTGTGGAAAATGCTTAGCCCGTGTGTATGATAGAATGGTTTTATCCTAGTCATAACTTTTATAAGAATATTCACTTTGTAAACGAGTATACACATAATCAGTAGCCATGTGAACTGACCACAAAAAACCAACTTCCTCAGTTTGCTTTAATAATTAACACTAAACTGGGAAGGGCTAGCTTCATAATTAATGCCCTCATTGGCTAGTTCCAACTTTGCAAATAATAATAAACTCCACACTCCAGGATTCCTGATCTAGAGCAAGATTCAATCTCTTAAATAGCTGCGTTGAAACAAAAGACATTTTCCTATAGCTAATGCAGGAGTAAAACAAAAACTCTGGGGAAAATGCTGTTCAACATGGTTCTAATCCATCTGTGCATCATGTCCTCTAGTCTTGTTCTCGAACTTTGGGGAAAATATGGAGGGGGGAAGGTGCTGTTCAGGGACCCTTCTGGGCCAAACAACATGGTCTTGCTGGACTCCTTGGACTTGGAAGACACACTTTGAGTGCAGTTTTCATCACTCCCATACTGTAGAAGCCAATAATGCAGAACCCCTTTAAGAATACAGATAGCTCCTCGGAGGAATGCCAGAATCAGACCAACCAGTCTTCAAAAGGCACCGGCTCTTCTTGTCCGAGTAAGAATGTCCTAACCATCATTGTCCACACTGCTCTGTCGAAGGCCCTGGCAGACCTTGCCTTGTATGTCATGGCCCTGCCTTGCCCAGAAGCACCTCTGCTAGAGACAGTGTATCCTGAGGCTTGAGTTATGATGGGACAGGACATGGTGAGAATATGAATAGTAACTCTTAACCTAGGAACTTTCTAAGTCCTAAGTTCCAACATGGCAAACTGTACCTGTAGAGCCAGAGGAGAGACGTTAGATTTTTATGTTTTGGCTTCTTTTCCAGTTTGCCTGTGCCCATTGATACTTTTATCACTTTGGGTTGGATCCAAAGGTGCCTTGCATGAGAGGAAAAGTACTTGTGGAATGCAGGACCCCCAATTTCTGCCAATTCTCCCTATCCATAGTGGTCTCTCACACTCAACCCCATGCTGGTGGGTCCCCCAACCCTCAGAAACAATTTTACGGGATTCTAAAATAGGTCTGCAATTTATAGCAGGAATATGAACATGGGTGCTTTCTACTTACCAACAGCACCTTTGGATCCAAGCCTTTGTGATGAGAGATATGTTCCAAAGTGGTGTAGCCATTCATTTAATGAGACCAGTCAGAACGAGTTGAGGTTGGAAATACTCTACATGTAGTGACTGGGTGTCAGAGCTATAGTTTATACTGTGTTGCTTTCTAAGCAATTATGGGTTTCTTTTGACGATGGCAAAGAAACACTTTAGCAAATTCTAAAGGAGAAGAATGTTGCAGGCCTGGGACGGCTTGAGATGAAATGGCTTACTTGATTACTGTGCATCCATACTGTGCAGAAGCAAGTAGAAGCCAACTATATCGCCTGGAAGATTGGTTTAAAAAACCAGTCTTGGGAAGCCCCTTAGGGAGGCCTGAGGGTGAGGGTGCTATCCCGTTCTAGAGAGGCTACATTCAACCTTGCAGCCTCTTGCATAAGTCCTGGCTGGGCCAGGGGGCATAAAAGCCCAGCAGCTCTTTGGGTCATTGAGAACAGCTGCAGCACTGGGGGACTGGAGAAGACCTGTCCTGGGAGTGAGAACGTGGTCATCTGGGTGCTTGCTTGCTCCCCAGGGTTGCTGTCACTCAAAACAGCTGAGGTTCCTGGTAAGTGCTATAAGGACTGGGACCCCCTTCCTGAATGCAGAGAGAGGCTGCATTCAATTTTACAGCCTCTTGCATCAGCTTCTAGCTGGGTCATGAGGTATAAAAGCCTGGCAGCCCTTGGGCAGTGGATTTGCCGCTGCCAAGGTCACCACTGAAAGGTGACACTAAAGGGGATTGTCCCTTGGGGAGGCCCAATGATGGCGGTAATACCCTCACACATATATGTTAAAACCAATCTAGAGGAGACTGGTAGTGGAGAGGGTGTAAAGCGCATGTGTGGTTCCTGCTCAGGGTGAGAGCCTGTGCTGTGACTGTGTGAAAGCAGAAAGTCACCAGATGCCTTCAGAGTGAGAGTCTACAACTGGCAGAAAGCTGGCTGTCCCTGGGTGTGAAAAGGGGGGAAGTAGACGTGCCCTGTGTGAAAGATATTGGGTGATGTGGTAATACTGTTCCCAATTCTCTCAGAGGTGTACTGGGATAGCTGTTCTGTTTTATTGGTGGGCTGAGTGGTTGTTTATATCATGAGTTTAGGAGGAGTCATGGGAAGGAGGGACATGGGTGATGTCATCCTAATTTCAGTGATTATGGGTAGAGGGAGGTATAGTCATGGGGAGGTGATGGCCTACCACATAAGACAAGGGAAAGGCTATCTATACCTTGTTCCTCACTCCCACTCCTCCCATGGATGGGTTCCTGGTTGCTCATCTGCTGTGACCACTGGCCTATGTGTGCTGTTGTTTAATGCCAGATCAGTACACAGTAAGACCACACTCATCCATGATTTATCTGATCATGGGTGAGGGTGCCAATTTGTTGTGCATTACTGAAACCTGGGTGGGTGAGCTGGGAGGAGTTGACTTGACCCAGCTTTGCCCATCTAGATAATCAGTGTAACACCAGCACAGGCTACAGGGATGGGGGGGAGGGGTTGCTGTGGTTTAAAGAACTTCCATCTCTGTCACCAGGCAACCACTTTGTCTTGGAGCTGGCTGTGAGGACCTACACCTGGTGTCAGGTCAAGGAGACAGTAAATTAGGGTTGCGGCTGGTGTACTGTCCACCCTGCTGCCCAGCAGCTTCTCTAACCAAGCTGCTGGAGGCTGTCTCGGCTCTGGTATTGGAGGAGCCCAGAACAATAGTCCTGGGTGATTTCAGTGTTCATGTTGAGGCTAACTCTAGTGTTCTGGTTCAGAACTTCATGGCCTCCATGACGACCATGGGACTTTCTCAAGTTGTCACCAGTCCAACACATAGGGCAGGGCACACCCTCGACTTGGTTTTTGCTCCAGATGGAGGAAAGGGTGGTCTGGAGATTGGGGGGGGTGAATGTCACCCCAATGTTGTGGTCAGACCACTTCCTGGTGATGTTTAGACTTATGGCTCCAATTCTGCATGGGTGGTGGACAGATTAAGATGATCTACCCCCAGAAACTAATGGAATCCACTGGATTCCTGAATGCCCTGGGGGAGTTTCCAGTAGATAGCGCAGGTGACTCTGTTGAAGCCCTTGTCGTGCTGTGGAACGAGGTGCATCGGGCTCTTCACATGGTTGCCCCTGAGGACCCTCTCTGGTGTTGTGGAGCCCAGTTTGCACCTTGGTACACTGGTGAACTGAGGGCAATGAACCAGGTTAGATGATGGCTAGAGCAGAAGTGCTGAAAGTCATGCTGTGAGGCTGATCGGGCAGGAATAAAACATCGTAACAGTGCCTACTGTGTGGTGGTGAGGGCGACGAAGAAAGCCCACTTCTCTACCACCATTGCATCCTTAAGTAGCCATCCAGTGGTTCTTTTCTGTATTGTCAGGGGTCTGTTTATTTATTTATTTATTGTACTTATATACTGCCCCATAGCCAAAGCTCTCTGGGTGGTTTACAGTAACTAAAAACATTAAAACAAATATACAAATTTAAAAACACATCTTTTAAAAACAATTTAAAACACAATTTAAAAATTTAAAACTATTTAAAACACATGCTGAAATGCCTGGGAGAAGAGGAAAGTCTTGATCTGGCACCAAAAAGATAATAGTGTTGGCACCAGACACACCTCGTCAGGAACATCATTCCATAATTTGGGGGCCACCACTGAGAAGGCCCTCTCCCTTGTTGCCAGACTCCCAGCTTCCCTCTGAGTAGGCACCCGGAGGAGGGCCTTTGATCTTGAACGTAGTGTACGGGTGGGTTCGTATCGGGAGAGGCGTTCCATCAGGTATTGTGGTCCCAAGCCGTGTAAGGCTTTATAGGTCAAAACCAGCACTGTCATGGCCCCGTCAGAGGACTCATCAGACGAGGATGACTCGGGAGTAACAGCAGCAGACCCAGAAGCAGCAGACCCAGAAGGAGAAATGGAGGAAACTCCTGAGAACCCAGCTCCTTCTCCCCCTCAGCTGCAGAGCACCCCAGACACAGCTGAAGCCCTTCAGCCAGACGCAGCCAGTGAACAGGATACTCCCCCCGCACCTGCAGAACGTAGACAACAGAAGGTCAGGCAGAAGAGGGGGAGGCCTGTCCACTTAAGGCCAAAACGCTGATGGCTCACACCTGCTGACAAACCTGCTCCTTAAAAGTCAAACCTTGGCTTCAGCTTGTTGCTGACTACAACGTCAGGCGTGACCACTGTGTGTCTTCCTATCCCCTGAACCTTGACTTGGACTGATCTCTCGGCAAACTAGACCCGGACCTTCACTGATGTCTCTTCTGGATTTCTGACTTGGCACATAAGCTTTGAACGGCCTCTGCCCTTATCTTGCTTCCTCCTTGCTAGCCTGGCAGATTTATAGCCAAGCTGCTGGCTGAGGACTTACGGCCTGGCAATTACCAAGGAATCTCCAGCCCTGCCTGCACCCCCACCGACACTGCTGTCTCAGTGAAGAGCTGACAAGCACCTTGAATCGTGCTCAGAAACATACAGGCAGCCAATGCAAGCAGGCCAGAATCAGTTTTATATGTTCGGACCATCTGGTCCCTGTTACCAATCTGGCCGCTGCATTTTGCACAAGCTGCAGTTTCCGAACCGTCTTCAAAGGCAGCCCCACGTTGAGTGCATTTCAGTAATCTAATTTGGAGGTTACCAGAGCATGGACAAGGTTATCCCTGTCCAGATAGGGACATAGTTGGGCCACCAACCAAACTTGGTAGAAGGCACTCCGTGCCACCGAGGCTACCTGAGCCTCAAGTGACAGAGATGATTCTAGGAGAACCCCCAAGCTATGAACCTGCTCCTTCAGGGGGAGTGCAACCCCATCCAGAACAGGTTGGACATCCACCATCAGGTCAGAAGAACCACCCACTAGCAGCATCTCAGTGTTGTCTGGATTGAGCCTCAGTTTATTAGCTCTCATCCAGTCCATTGTCGCAGCCAGGCACCAGTTCAGCACATTGACAGCCTCACCTGAAGAAGATGAAAAGGAGAAATAGAGCTGCGTGTCATCAGCATACTGATGGCAACACACTCCAAAGCTCTGGATGACTGCACCCAACTGTTTCATGTAGATGTTGAACAGCATGGGGGACAGAACTGACCCCTATGGAACCCCATACTGGAGAGTCCAGGGTGCCGAGCAATGTACCCCAAGCACCACCTTCTGGAGGCGACCTGCCAAGTAGGAGCGGGACCACTGCAATGCTGACATCAACTCCAGGAAATGGAGTCTTAGATCCTTCACAGGCCCACTGTGAATGGTTTGCAAGGCACTTTGAGGGTAAAGTTGCTCAGCTCTGTAGTAATCCTGATGCCCCATCTACATCTCCTGTAGTCCCCAGTGAGGTGTCCAGTGCAACGTCTGCTGCAACTTCTTGGGATCAGTTTCAGTTGATGCAGCCTGATGACATGGACAACGTGCTTGCGATGATGCGGCCAGCAATGTGTCCTCTCAACCCTTGCCCTTCTTCGCTTATTAAGGTTTGCCGAAGGGGTTTGTTGTGCCCCAGGCGCAAGAGGAGTTAGCTGAGGAAGAGGAATCAGATCAGGACGACGTCTCTGGGAGTGTTGAAGGAAGGGGGAGCGCAGTCAGCCCACAGACTCCATCAGCCAGCCCCCCTGAGCTGTTGGGAAGCGACCCCTCGTGCGTGCCAATCATGCCCTCACAGGAATTCCCACCTGGCACTTCAAACACTTCCCTGCCAACCAACTTCCTGCTCCCTGAAGCCAAGCCGTCACCTAGCAAAGCCCCGCTGTCAGATGGGCCGTCAGAGGCTCACCCCCCCTCACCCCACGTGAGATGGCACGAGAAAAGGGACCTTGGGAGGGTAGAACTTCTGAGGAGCTGTCGTTTATGGGCAAAGACCTTCCCTACTTAAGCAGGTGCCCGCCCAGGCTCTAGTGCTGATTCAACTCTCCCCACACGCTCCAGAGACTGTTTAGGTAGCTTAGCTAGGGAGAGTAGTGAGCTAGAGTAGACAGGTTTAGTAACACAGGAAAGAAGCAAAGTAAGAAGAACACCAACAAACATACAAAAATATAATTCTCCATCTTTGGAGATGGCAGGTGTTGCCACCACTCACCATATGCTCAGAGGCACATGTTACCAAATTCTTCCAAGCTACACAGCAAGTGGATTGGACTGCATTTTGACAACTTTGTAGGGCAGTCCAGTATCTCAGAGAGGGGGTCAGGTCTCCTGCTCCCCTGGTGCATTCACTATAGCTGCCCAATTTCCCTGCTTTTTAAAGTTAGATAGAAATATCTGTGGGCTATAGGTACGTTCTTAAACTGCAAGGTTTTTTGCCTATTAGTGAATATAATTAGTTATAGTAAAGTTCTTGTTATTGTTTAGATCCTCTGTGTGGCCTCTTCCTTCATGATACTTTTCACTGGCGATGAAGGTGGGATTCTGTGAGGCACACAGAGTGTTTTCTTCATGAATTAGAGGCTGAAAGGGAGAGAACATTTCTCCTTAGACTGGATTAGGACATCAGTTTGGGCCTTGTGGAAACCACTGCAAATCCAGACCAGCGAGGACAAGACAGAAAGCAATAACAATTGTAAGACTCCAGACTCCTTAAAGGAACACACAGGTCCCACCAAGCCTATGAGAGAAGCATCAGAATCCAGGAGCATCAGCAGCAACTCCCAGAAAGCAAAAGGTTTTTAGCAGTATGGGCTGGCCTGCTTAATGGATGCCATGAGATGCAGAAAGAGGGATGGCTCTAAAGGGCAGCAAGGTTGGGCCCTGGCCGAGGGGCCCGTGTTTAGGGTGGGGGAATAGCGCTCCCCTTCTGCGACCTGTGGCAGAATCACTGCCTGTATCCTCACTCCGCCTACCTTTCCTGTGTGTTGTGGCTGCGCGTGCAGCGCTGCCCTTAACCAAGATGGTGGCCAAAGTTTCCCTAAGAGGCTGAAGTGTCTGCCACCATCTTGGTTGATAGCAGCCCTGCGTGTGCATAGCACGCATGCGTGCCATCAACCAAAATGGTGGTGGAGGCTTCAGCCCCTTGGGGAAACCTTGGCCGCCATCTTGGTTAAGGGCAGTGCTGCGCGTGCAGCTGCAAAATGCGGGACAGAAAGATAGGCAGAGCAAGGGAACAGGTGGGTGGTGCAATCTATGGCAGCGTGTGCCGGAGCCCGGGGCAGGCTGGAGCCTAAGGGCGCCGGCATGCATGGAGCCGTCCCTGGAGGCAGGGCTAATGGTGATAGAAGAATCCTAGAGGGGTAGCAGTGTATGTGGTTTAGTCCCTGCTATCCCTGCATCTCTAACCTCACAATTAGATTACTTAATGCATTGTATGTGGGGGCCACCCTTGCGCAGTTGGGAAGCTTCAGCTAGAGTAAAGTGAAGCAGCTAGGGTGTTCAGTTAGACACATATTACATAAGTGCTGAAAGATCTGCACAGGCTGCCTGTGGAATATTCTCCCCAGTGTGGTCCACCTAGCGCCTTCACTGTCATCTTTTTGGCGCCAGGTAAAGACATACCTTTTTTCTCAGGCATTTGACAGGTTGAGATGATCTTTTGTTTTAATATGCCACCAAACCTTCCTATGGCTGCATGGGGTGCTATTGCTATTGTTTTGTTGCTGTTTATTGTTATGTTTTATAGTTTGTTAATTTGTTTTTGTTTTAACATTGTATAAGTTGCTTGGGGACCTTCGGGTATGAAGCAACTAATAAATCTAAATCTAAATCTTAATAATAATAATAATCTACAGAACCTAATTTAAGGTTTGTTGTTGACATTTTAAGGTTTTGTTGTTGACATTAAGCAGCTTGGGACCAGGATACTTTGCAGACTGTTCTCCAGGGTAGACCAAGCCAATTTTTGATATTCTGATGAGACTCTGCTGGTCATTCCACAACCAGCAGATTGCCACTTGGTGGCAACATGGGCCTTCTTGGTGATAGCACCCACCCTCGGGAATGTCCCCCCTCAGGGAATTCATGAGACTGAGACAGAAATGAGTAATCCTGAGAGGAGTTTGAAGGTTAAGCTTTCCTGGGCTCTTTTTTAAATAAATAAAAATAATGAATCACTTGTGCACTACCTTTGAAGGAAAAACTGGCACAAAGAATGTATATTTTCATTAAAGGGTGATCCTGTTTGACCCTGATATTCAGAAATACTGAAGATATACCTTTAGGAATATAAGAAAAGGCCTGGTGGCTTAGTCCAAAGACTCATCTAGTCCAGCATTTTGTTCCCACACTGGCCAACCAGATACCTAATGGAACCTCGCAAGCAGGACATGAGCACCCAAGCACTCTCCTGTTCATCTTCCCCAGCAACAGCAACTGTTATTCAGAAGCACCCTGTCTGTGCTACCGGAGGTAATCTCTAGCCATCATGACTGGTAGTCATTGAAAGGTGAGGGTGCTAAGTGTTCATTCTCTTATTTTGCCAAAAGGCCTGCCAATCAGAGGCTGCATAATCACACCTTTTCTAAATTCATCTGCCTTATGAACCAATCAGTGGCAGTTGTAGCGGAGGTTACTCAACAGAAATATGGAAGAAAAATTGAGCATCACAGCTGGAAAGGCCTGCTGCCCCTTTGCTTTTCTCCAAGAGTTTTGCTTCATGCCTTTGGAATTTCTCAGAGAATGTCACCTTGTTCCTATTTTGTGTATCCACTAGACCAAAGAACGAGAACCCTCTTGAATCTTTCTCTCCCCCCGCCCCCCTGTTCATGAATAAAGTCAGTGAGCACAACACTAGATCATCCATCATTCTGCCCACTCATGTAGGAATGTTCAAGACTCTTACAACTGTGTGTCTACACTGACAGATCTTTGCATGAATGAATAGTTAGACTGCAGGTACTTTGCTTAACATTTTCCTACAGCAGAAGTCTAAAGGCAAAACTGACCTTAAAACAATTAAGCACTTTCTGTCTTTTTCTTTCCCCCAAAGAAGCTTGGGAAACAAACTGGAAGGTGGGTAGAGCAGTAAATGAAGTGTTTTTTAAAAACTGGAATACATTTCAGTGGGTATCATTTCACAATTAATGTCATCATGCATACATGTAGAGGTTGATCAATTACAAGATAACCTGTAAGTCTGTTTTTGTTATTTCAGGATGATAAATAGTAATCTGGCATTAAATATTTGTGATCTAGGCCAGTAACCTTTTTTTCAGTCTCACAGCATCTTTTTTAATTAAAGTATATCTTTGTCCCATGTCTATAAGCTTCTCTCTGACATTTCATATACAAGGCACCTTGCTGCAAAAGGTCAAGCAGTACAGTTATAAATGGAAAAGAGATTAAAAGTATTCTCAAGCCACAGTGATCTGAAAGTGAGTTAAAAGTTGAGTATTACTTCATAGTCTTGCCTGGACTACTACAAGGCAATCCCCTTGGCAGAGTTTTATTATGAGAACAGCACAGTTTTTTAAAAAAGTTTTGTTAAAACTGAATAATGAACTATTTTCATTTGCATGTTCAAATAACTATCTGAGAAGCACCATGTTGAGTAAGATGACCCTCTTAAGCATTTACTTGGACACAAATTCCAAGTAAAAATCAGTGGGACTGGTCAACTAGTAAATACATTTAGGATCAAGATGCCAGTCTCTTATCACACTCTACAACCCTACAGTTTGTGGTTCAACTAGAAGACTAGATGGAAAAACTGTTGCACCAGAATGACTTTACAAGTCATGTTACTAAATCAGCACAGAAAAAATACCCACATGGGAAGTTGCATTGGTGCACTGGGTTGGGACGGTGCAATTGTACATGGTGAGGCCTTGCATGACTATTGGCTGTAATGAAACACACAAAAATAAAACTTACTTAATTGAAACAGTTAAGTTTCTCCACTAATATATTTTGATTGATTGATTAATTAATTATTTGATTGATTGATTAATATCCTGCCCTTCCTCCCAGTAGGAGCTCAGGGCGGCAAACAAAAGCACTAAAAACACTCTAAAATCATAAAAACAGACTTTAAAATATGTTAAAATAAAACATATTTTTAAAAAGGCTTTAAAAACATCTTAAAAAGCAATTCCAACACAGATGCAGACTGGATAAGGTCCCTACTTAAAAGACTTGTTGAAAGAGGAAGGTCTTCAGTAGGCACCAAAAACATAACAGAGAAGGATCCTGTCTAATATTTAAGGGGAGGGAATTCCAAAGGTGTCACTGCACTAGGTGCCACTGCACTAAAGGTTTACTTCCTATGTTGTGATAAGATGGTGTCTGCAGGAGGCCCTCACCTGCAGAGCGTAGAGATCAACTGGATATGAAAGGGGTAAGATGAACTTTCAGGTATCGTGGTCCCAAGCTGTATAGGGCTTTGTACACCAAAACCAGAACCTTGAACTTGGCCTGGTAGGTAATGGGCAGCCAATGCAATTATTTCAGCAGTGGGGTGACATGTTGGCAATACCCTGCCCCAGTGAGCAGGCATGCTGCCACATTTTGCACCAGCTGCAGCTTCTGGACCAACCTCTAGGCAGCCCCACACAGAGCTCATTACAGTAATCCAGACTGGAGGCTACCAGTGCATGGACAACAGTGATCAGGCTATCCTGGCCCAGAAACGACTGCAGCTGTCTGCAGCCGAATCTGGTAAAAGGCACTCTTAGCCACTGAGGTCACCTGGGCCTCTAGTGACAAAAATGGATCCAGAAGTACCCCCAGACTACAAACCTGCTCCTTCAGAGGGAGTACGACCCCATCCAAAACAGGCAACTGACTCAGGAACCACCAACCCACAGCATCTCTGTCTTGCTAAGATTCAGACTTAGTTTATTGGTCCTCTTCCAGCCCACCACCAAGTCCAGGCAGTGGTCCAGGGCTTGCACAGCCTCTCCCGATTCAGAGGATACAAAGAAATAGAGTTGGGTATCATCAGCATGCTGCTGACATCTCACCCCAAATCTCCTGTTCACCATTCCCAAGAGCTTCATATAGATGTTAATCAGCATAGGGGGCAAGAAGATACCCTGCAGCACCCCACAGCACAACTGCTAGGGGACTGAAAGACATTCACCCAATACTATTCTCTGAAAATGACCCTGGAGATAGGATCAGAACCACAGTGCCTCTGATACCTATCTCACCAAGTCGGCCCAGAAGGATACCATGGTCAAAACCTGCTGAGAGATCAAGTAAAAATAACCGGGTCACACTCCCCCTGTCCTTCTTCTGATAAATGTCATCCATCAGGGTGACCAAGGCCAATTCAGTCCCATAAGCAGGCCTGAATCCTGATTGGAATGGGTCAAGATAATGTGTTTCATCCAAGAGTACTTTCATTGCTGCGCCACAACCCTCTCAATCACCTTCCCTAAGAAGAGATATTTGCAACCAGATGGTAGTTGTCACAAACTATTTGATCCATGGTAGGCTTTTTCAGGAATGGATCACCACCTCTTTCAGGGAAGGTGGAACCCTCCCTCCCACAGTGTTGTGTTGAGCACATCCTGAATCCACTCGGTCAAACCCCCTCGGCAAACTTTAATAGGTTAAGAAGGGCAAGGGTCAAGAGGACACATTGCTGGCTGCACCGTCACAAGCACCTTGTCCATGTCATCAGGCTGCATCAACTGAAAATGATCCCAAGAAGTTGCAGCAGATGTTGTGCCGGACAAGTCACTGGGGACTGCAGGAGATGTAGATGGGGCATCTGGATTGCTACAGAGGCAAGCAACTTTACCCTCAAAGTGCCTTGCACACAATTCTCAGTAGGCCTCCAAAGGGTCTAAAACTACATTTCCTGGAGTTGATGTCAACAGACTCCTGACAATACAGAAAAGCACCTCTGGATGGCTACTTGAGGATGTGATGGTGGTAGAGAAGTGGGCCTTCTTTGCCATCCTCACCTCCACACAGTAGGCACTGTTATGATGTTTTATTTGTGCCTGATCAGCCTCACAGCATGACTTTCGCCACCTGCACTCTAGCTATCATCCAACCTGTTTCATTGCACTTAGTTCACCAGTGTACCTAGATGCAAGGCGGGCTCCACAATGCTAGAGAGGGTCCTCAGGGGCAACCATGTTAAGAGCCTGGAACGCCTCATTGTTCCACAGCGTGACAAGGGCTTCAATAGGGTCACCTGCTCTATCTACTGGAAACTTCTCCAGGGTATTCAGGAATCCAGTGCATTCCATTAGTCTCCACGGATGAACCTTCTTAATCAGTCCACCACCCCTACAGGAGAGGACTGGAGCTGTAAGTCTAAACTTTACCAGGAAGTGGTCTGACCATGAAAATGGGGTCCAACCCTCCCTATCTCCAGAACACCCTTTCCTCCATCTGGAGAAAAAACCATGTGCCCTGCCCTATGTGTCGGGCTGGTGATAACTTGAGACATAAAATATATTTTATGATTACCTTGTAAAATTTGGTTCATGTTTTGGAGTGCCACTGAAAAGGTGGCTACTCTTCTCACTATCTTCATATCATTGTTAA
Source organism: Rhineura floridana (assembly GCF_030035675.1). Taxonomy (NCBI): domain Eukaryota; kingdom Metazoa; phylum Chordata; class Lepidosauria; order Squamata; family Rhineuridae; genus Rhineura; species Rhineura floridana. The sequence goes on from NC_084487.1 coordinate 87,052,842, forward strand.
AAACCAGGAAACTATCTTTTAGTATTCTCTAATGAATATTTTAGGATGGGTTCACTCTCGGGTGAAAGCCTCTTGGGTGGGACATGCCTCCCTGGGTGAGAGGTGGGAGGGGAGTGGGTACAGACTAGGTGAGATATAAATGTGGTGGATTTTGTGGAACTTCATGGGATCCTGGAATGATGTGTTTGAGAGAGAGTCAGGATGAAGGAGGGACCCACAGAACTGGTCATTTCGGTGTATGGGGACAGGGACAAGCATGGCCATGAGAGGGTGGGCTAAGGAACGAAGCACAAGTGCTTGCACTCTCTCACCTGAAATCAGGCAGGCACCATCAGTGCTACGTTTTGGACATTAAGGCCACATTCACACCATACATTTGTGCCACTATTATTCCACTTGAAACAGTCATGGCTTCCCCCAAAGTATTCTGGGAAGTGTAGTTTGTGAAGGGTGCTGAGAGAATTAGGAGACCCCAATCCCCTCACCTGATAAATAATTAGAAACTGGGTTACTTTTAGATGTATGTGTCACATGATTCCTCAGATTGATTCAACATGCCTAGCACATTCTGCAAATAAGATGCACAAAATTAAAGTTTTGATTGCTAGTGTCTGGCCCTGTTGGGCTTGAAGCAGAAGCCCTGTGGATAAAGCCCTGCTGCCCTGGGCTCCTACTGGGGGGAAGGGCGGGATATCAATCAATCAATCAATAAAGCACTAACTCCCTTCCCCATTGGGGCTTACAGTCAGAAAGAGAGCTGCAGGCCATTCTAAACAGAAGATTACCTAAACAGGCCATAATCCTTTTGAAATGGGAAGTCTGGTAGTGTTGAAGATTCAGTCTGATGCTACTGGGGATATAAAGACTAGCAGGCTTCTCTCAGGCTGGGAAATTTATTTTTGAGAGAGGCTGCCTTGTCTTTTCATTGCGCTATTAGATTCTTGGTCCTAGCCTGTCTATTGGCCCATTCACTGGTTGAGCTTACTTCCAATAGTGCCAGACTTTTTCATTACTGCTTCTAGCTTTGCCATCTCTGGCTTGTCAGCTTGCCTCCCTCTGAGGAATCTGACATGTATTTTCCTGCTTTTTAGCCATGCCTAACAGGGTCAGTTCAATAGGAAACAGCTTCCTCTGTACTAAGAACATGAGGTGGGGGTAAGAACCACAGACCTGATATCTGACCTCCTATCAATATGCACCAATCATCTATAAAGTGTCAGCTTTAATTAGATCTCTATTTAATAAAACATTCAAAAAGTACCCAGCTAAGCAGAAACCATTCATTTTTCAACATCAAAAATTCTGTTACTTGCAAATCACTCATTAGTTCATTAAAGAGCTTCAACCTGACCAGCCAACATCCTTAAGGCTTTGTCTCATGAGGAAGTAACTTGTTTTGAGGCTTATCTAAAGCTTCTTGTCAACCCTGATAGATACAGCCGTTTTACCCTTAATGTGATGTAGCTGGAATTACAAAAATAAAAAAAATTGCTATTTACATTTGAATTAGTGCCTTCTGTTTAAAGTTAAAGAGCAAGCAAAACTGAAGTTTTGTCAAACATTGCATTGCTATAAAACCATATTGTAGGCGATCAAATGACCTTTAACAACCCATTTACTCAGTTGCATCAATAGTTACGCAACTATGTTCATTTTCAAATGGATTCCTTCACAGCATCTGTCCACAAGGGCAAACAAAAACCTTTCTGTGTGTTCTTTAATTAACTTTGCCTACCTCAGCCCCTATTAACATATAAATGAACAATTCATCCTATTAGTCCATTAATACAATACTAGTTAGTTCACTGTTAGAATGAATGAATGAACTTTTCTTCTTTCTGCCACAAACTTTAGTAAAATCAGAAAGGTTAGTAGCTATCCATTTCACCATATTCCTTTATTTACTTTTGCGTATAGATCCCCATGGATATCTAAAAAATAAGACCTCCCTTTTGTTGATCTTTATTTATTATTAAGTCTATTGGCATGAATAGCGTTCCTGTTTTCCAGGGGCGGGTTTGCTGCCACCCTAATTATATAGGAGACTCGGGAAGGTTCTCGACGTCCTGAGATTGTGCCACATGGGATCGCTTCACCAATCAGGTAGGGGTTTGAGCAGCGGATATAAGGCTGCTCCTTCCCCCCTTGCGCTTGCCTTTTTGCCTTGCGGCACCCTCCCTCCCTCCCTTGTCAGTATGGGCTCTGCTAGTCGCCAAAATGGGGCTGAGTAGGAATTTTGGGGGGGGGATCCTGATTTCAGAATCCCTTTGGTTTTGCCTACTTCATACTGCTTGGGTTTAATTCAATTGGCTTGTCGGGTTGGGTTGTGGTGTGTCTGCTTTGGCTGGCATGGAATTCGGGCAGGTGAGGTATATTGGGGTTAAATTGAGGTGGTTGAGGCATTCTGGTAAAGGGCACTCCCTAGGGAACCATCAGGGCTTAATGTCTGGTGGGGATCTGGGGAGCGTCCTCATGGGACCGGCTTGCGCATTATGGTGAACGCCTGTATGGCAGGGCCAGGTTGCGGAGGTTGGAACCACACACCTGACTCCAATAGCAAGGAGGGAGGATTTCTCCCACATCCTTGACTGGGGAGTTACAGTCTGAGGAGAATTATTTGCCTTTAGAATGGGAGGGAGTATTCCCTCTCATTTAGGTTTAGCCTCACCTGCCCGAAGTATTTTAGATTTGAATAATTGGCTGAATTGAATTTGATTTAGTGTGTTATATTTAATAAATATAACATTATTCCATTCTTGTGTCACGAGTCTTCTTTGGTGTGGTGGCAATGCATGTTATATGTATAGAAAGAGGTCATTCATGAAGTACTGGCAAGTTTATAGTTATGTCTATGAAGAGGTCATTCATGAAGTACGTGGATATCAAAGTTATAACATAAGCACATAAGAACAGCCCTGCTGGATCAGGCCAAAGGCCCATCTAGTCCACCATTCATTTCTCTCAGTAGCTAACCTATAGGAAGCCTATGGGAAGCCTAAAAGCAGGACCTGAGTTCAACAGCACTCTCTCGCACACACATAAACACACACTTGTGATGCCCAGCAACTGGCATTTAAAGGCATACTGACAATGGAGGTAGAATATAGCCATCATAGCTACTAGCCATTGATAGCCTTATCCTCCATCAATTTTCTAATCCTCATTTAAAGCCATCCAAGTTGATGGCCATCACTGCCTGTTGTGGGAGCAAATTCCATAGTATAACTATGTGCTGTGTGAAGAAGTACTTTCTTTTGATTGTCCTGAATCTTGATCTTCCAATATTCAACTTCAGTGTATGTTCACGAGGTCTAGTGTTTTGAGAATTGGGGGGGGGGGGGAGACAGAGTCTCTATCCACTTTCCATAAATAATTTTATACACTTCTATTATGTCTCCTCTTACTCACCTCTAAACTAAAAAGCCACAAACATTTCCTCATAGGGGAGTTGCTCCATTCCCTTGATCATTCTGGTTGCCCCCCTTTTTTTTAACCTTTTCCAGCTTTACAATATCATTTTTAGGTGAAGCAACCAGAACTGTACATAGTATTCCAACTGTGGTTACACAACAGATTCATATTTAATAAATAATAATAACAATAATAATAATGTATATCCTGCCTTTTCCACAGCACTGGGACTCAGGGAAGCTTACAAAAATAAAACATATAGCTAAAAACATATCAGTAAAACATAATTGTATAATGGCATTATGATATTGGCAGATTTTCAGTTCCTTTCCTAACGATCCCTAGCATGGATTTTTTTCTTTTTCACAGCTGCTCCACACTGGGTGTACATCTTCATCAAGCTATACATTACAGCCCAAAGGTCCCATTCCTGATCAATCACCACCAGTTCAGACGTCATGAACATATATATGAAATTAAGATTATTTTTTTGCATCACTTGCTAGCATTGAATTGCATTTTTCATTTGCTAGCACTGAATTGCATTTGTCATTTTACTGCCTGTTGATACAGTTTGGACAGATCCTTTTAGAGCTGTTCACTTTGATATAATCAACAAACTGCTCACCCCTCTAGCTGTAAAGTGTTCATAAATAATTTAAAAAACACAGGCCCCAATACTAACCCTTGGGGGTTACATCCCTCCACTGAAAAAACTGTCCATTTATTCCCACTTTCTGCTTCCTGTTTCTTCACCAGTTCCTTTTCGAAAAGAGGATTTTTCCTCCTATTCCATGACTGTTAGCTTACCCAGAGGTCTTTGGCACAGTATTTCCTCCCTGTTTCTCTTCCTTCTTGTCCAAAACAATCCTAAGCATGTTTACCCAGAAGCAAGTCCTTCTGTGTTCAGTAAAGCTTACTTCCAGGTAAGTGTGCATAGGAGTGCAGCCTTAAACATCTTTGAGACCTAACCTTTTCTCTTGATTTTCCTCACTTCTTTATTTTAAAAAGAGGAAATTTCCATCATCTTGCTGCATTCTATAGATGTCATATTTTGCCATCCCCCCCCACTCCATCTTCCCTGCCTCCTTCACTCAAATTGTAATTCTTTGGGCAAGTGTGTGTCTCTTTTCAATTTCTGTGAAGTGCTTAATTTAGTTTAACCACTTTACAAACAGTAATACAATTATTATTATTATGTAATGCACTAATGCATAATTCAGTATTTGCCACAGGGACAAACAGTTAGTGTTTAAAATGAGACCTGATTTTCATGTTCCTTTTGGGCACAAAAGCCTTCACAATTTATTTTCTATCACTGTTTCTCTCATGGGGAATATTTCTTCTGAATGTGCCCCATGTGGTAAGATGGGGCTGGGATCTGCTGGGCCGTGGATTTGATAGTTTTGTATTAGATAACATGGAGGTGTTTGTACAAGAAATTATCACAGCAAAAAAACCTGTGGAAGTCACATTGGAGTGACCTCGTCATGTAAAAAAAATAAATGCCAGTTGGGGTTAGGGAGAACACCCATGTAAGAATTTATCCTGTATAGCATGCCCTCACTTCTTAAGGCAATAATTCCCAATTTTTCAATCTCTATAGAATCACAGATATGGAAGAGACCTTGGAGGTCATCTAATCCGACCTCCTGTTCAGTGCAGGATGCAGTTACAACATTTCTGGCAGATAGATACTCGGTCTCTGTTTAAATACTTAGAGCAAATGAGATGTTTCACATTGATTTTATCTGAGGTTCTAAATATTATCCAGGATCCTTTTAAAGTACACGTAAAAGAGATACATAAATATTATTGTCATTTATTGGGGAAAATGTGAGGCCCGAATCATATAAAGCAGGGGTTCCCAAACTGTGGCTCGGAGACCACCATGGCCTGCAAGCTTTAGTCCAGTGGTCCATGGCATGTCTGTAAAAATATAATTAAAAATCATACAGCCTTGCAATTGTTACAATAGGCAGAAACATGATTAAGTGGTCCATCAAGACCTTCAGCAATTTTCAAGCGGTCCATGGAAAAAAAAGTTTGGGAACCATTGATATAAAGCACATCAACAATAAAAACACCAGAACAGTAAAGGCATAAAAATTACAGCAACAGTTGTAAACCAGATTCAAGCTGAGCTTCAAAATGACTGGGAAAATAAAAATGGTCTTCTCCTAGTGCAAAAAACACCTGGGGACATAAAATCAGGAGCTCATTCCACAGCTGGTCCTGGGGGCACAACAGGAGTTCATTCCACAGGTGGTGGTGGGGGGACAACCAAAAATGCTCCCTCTCTGGTAACCACCTCCCTGACATTCTTATTCTAAATTAATCTTCCAAACTGTTTCCCCTCCACCTCTTGCTTAGTGAAGCTAAGATGACAGAATAAGAGACAAGAGACAATACTCAGGAGCATAGTTACTGATAAATAATTACAACAAGGACATTATAATTATTTAATTAAAATCTCTGCACGGGGAGAGATTTTGAGTCATTTCTACTCGCAACCTCATTTAGATGATACTAGTCATTAAGTAATTTGCTACAGTCAGCAACTTAAGGTCCATGCAGCTTTTGCCTTATTTTTCAAACCCCTTCAATCAGCAGAATTGTTGCCTTCGTAATATAATGCTGCTGGGGAACGAAGTGTGGCACTTGGTAATAAAATAATTACAAGACAGTTTGAGGTTTTTAAAACCAAATTTGTACTTTTAATTAAAAACTGTCATACAGATATCAGCAAAGGATTATACATCTGGGATTCTATGCAGTGATTTTAAGATTATTGTTTTTTGCTTATCTAGTGAAAAATAGATGCTTCTATCAGGGTGCAACAGGGAATCTAGTAAAAACAAAATGTGGGGAATAGTAATCACAGGGTGTGCAAAATGCACATCTCCAAAGGACTCTTTCAAACAGACCCCTCTTCAAAGTAGAAGACATTCCCTCCTCCCACCTGAGTGGAATCCCTCCTCCTCCTCACTGCTATTTCACTTCTCTCTCTCGACCTCTTCAACACCACTGCCCAAAGAGTCAGAAAGAGGTCATGGCATGCAGAGGCTGCTATGGTTCCTTCACTGTTCGCTCGCTCAAAGGTAGTCAGCGGGGTGGGGCATGGACACTTCCATGATCTCCCAGTACCAGAGTTGCTGCGATTTATCAAGAGGGAGAGGGCAACGGGTGAGGTGGCAGCAAAGTTGGTATAGAGCAAACACACCAACAGGAGTGTCAGTACTAGCACCTTCAAAACGAATACATTTATTGTGGCATAAGCTGACTTGGGCTAGAGTCAGCTTCACCTGATGCATCATTCTTGGCAATCCATGAAAGCTTATGCAACATTTGCTAGCCTTTAAAGTGCTACTGGACTGTTGTTTCATTTCTGCTATTGGCTACCCCTCACCATAGTTAGTTGGCAGCTGCTTCTCCAATGTGAATATTCTTATTGTATTTAATAAAATGATTCCACAACTGTAACTTCAGCCTGAAATATTATCGCTTCATTGCCAGGCAGCCACATGATACATGGAATCACTGCTATTCTGTTACCAAAATGCTAAGGAAAAAACCCAAAAGCAACTGGCTCTAGCACCAACAGATGGTGATCACTGTAATGTTAAGGGAATCCAGTCTGAGCTTAGAGCAGCTCCAGGCCTGGTTTTACCAAAAAACCAGAAGCCAATTTTACACTCCAGGGACAGAAGATGTGAACAAATTACCTTTTTTTTTCTCTTGCAGAACTATTTGTGCAGTTTAACAGAGGCCTAAAACAGGCCTCAATGTATAACTACTTCCCAACTGCCCGATAAGTTCACACTTACCTCTCTTTCCTCAGGTTCCGTTTAGTTAAAAGACAAACTCATATTATTCATATCCATGCCCTGAGGCAGTTGAACAGATTTCTGGTGGGCTGTTCTTATGCCTAATGTGTGTTCCAGTTTGTTCTAAATGAAACGGTTTGGTCACCATCCTTTGTGTAAAGAACATATCTTTCACCACCACAGTATTTTTTAAAATTATGTTTATTGTATATAACGAGTCATAACATTGACAAAAATACCAGCTACGCAGAGAAACAGCAACAATAAACAATAACAAGAAATATGTGAAATAATAATATACAGTGAAAAAAAGAACCCAATAATAAAGCGAACCATTTCAGAAGAAAAGTGTAAGTATGAATGATTAAGGTAAAGTACAATAGGGTAAAAATCAAAAAGAATGACAGTCTTCACAGTACGTTTCATGAGGGATTTTGTTGCAGTATGCCGCAACTTCTCCAGAGCATGACATGGTTAATTGGAAGGACACCCCCCATTGCTAGAATCGAAAACCATACTTTATCAAAATGGTCTTTCTTTAAAGTGCCTCTAACCACTCAAGCATGCTTTGTAAGGCACTCTGAAAATATGATTGACCAGACTCTCAACATTCACCCAGAGTATGAAAGGCTAGCTGTGTTTTCCTGTGGAGTGCTACCTCCATGTGTGAAGCTGCGAACTGTAGCACTACCAACTCCTTACAATGAACTTCTGGATTTAAATAACTTTCCAATGATAAAACAGCCAAACGTGAGTCAAGAACAAAAGGTTTGCCTGCTATATCTGTGAGAGTGGAGAACACTTGAGTCCAATTTTTTAAATCATAATTCAGTTCCACCATTAGTGAATGAGAGAGCCTCTCACCCCACAACCCCTCCAACATAGTGGAGAGGATGCTGGATTCATTTGGTGAAGTTTCACCTGAGTCCAGTGCCATCTAAGAATTACTTTTAACATAGCCTGCTGTACTTTTGTTGAAATACAGTCGTTTTCAGGGGAGGTTGGGACCAAATACAGTACCAGATATGATCATTGATGCTGATTCCCAAAACATAATCCCAGGCATCTTTCAAAGCTCTGGTATTGCTCATAGCCTCACTAATGAGCAATTTGTATATTGTTATACCTTTATATTCTAAATCCTCTTACGTAATACATGCTGAAAAACCATTTGCAACTTCAAAGCCGCTCCTTGTCTATGTAGTTTATTTACAAATGCCAATACCTGAAGTTTCTGAAGCCAATGACGTTGCAAAATTGGCTAACTTTCCTTTAAAGCTTCTCTTGGAATTGGACGCCCCCTGGGAAATAGATCCTGCACTCTGTAAAAACCAATGGCCTCCCAACCTTTATATTGGGCATATTTATCTTTATGGGTGATCATAAAAAGGAATTGCTAGCCAGGGGAGGGGAGCCAGGATTTTTGACCACCTCTTCCATACTGATAGCTTATATCTGGCCTGGTAGCAAATCATCATCATTTTATTGTATTTGACTAAAAGCCATTACAAACCAAGTAAGAAAATATGTATACTATAACAAAGTACAGACACATTCAATTTAACAAATCCCTTTACAATCCACTGCAATCGCACTCAAAGTAATTGCACGAATATGTTTTTCTGCCTTAGCAAACAAAGCTGTTTTGTATGTAACATATGGATCACAATCTGACAGTAACCAACATACTTTTACAAAGGTAGGCTCATCCCGTAGAGATGTCAAAATCTGTCCCAGGAACCTCTCGCTGGGAATTTGATTTAAATGACAGTACAGCAGGGCCCCGCTTTTCGGCGTTCCGCTAATATGGTGGCTTTCAATTAGGGTAAGGCCCCACTCATACGGTGCTTGTTCTGCTTTTACAGCAATTTTTGGGAGTCGGGCACCATTCTATTGAATAAGTTCCACTTTTTGGCGGGTTTTGCTTTTAGGCGGGGGTCTGGAACATAACCCGCCATATGAGTGGGGCCCTACTGTATAGTAGGTAGTGTGAAATATCCTCTACCTCTCCCCTACCACAAATACAGAGCCATAGATTTCTTGGAACACACCTATATCTTCCATCCAAAAATCGTAATTCTGTGAATGCGATTCTCAGAGAAGCAAAGGTAAGCATTTGTAGATATTGGGCTTTTTCATGCTTTGTTTTCAACAAACAATATGAATAAGAAAAATTTGAGGATTTGATTAAATCTAAATCCTGATTATTGTCCATCCTGTATATCCAATCTCTCAATTAGCTTATACCATAATAAGGTATTTTCAACCTTTTGGAGTGCCTGCCAGGATAGAAAGATGCCCCGAACAGAGGGTGTCATGGGAAAAAGTTCCATTTGGAACTAAGGGATGTCCCCCAAGCATTTGAGGGCATGCAGTAAGTGTTTAAGCTGAAAGGCAATCAAGTAGTGGTGCGAATATGGGAAATGTAAACTACCTTTATCCCTGGATCTGTATAAGGTTTGTTTACCCTACTGCATTCCTCTATTAATTATTTTTCCAGAATTCCTTGCCATTTTAGAAACCAACCCTTGGAGAGAGCTACAGGCAGAACTTGGAACCGGAAAAGAAATTTGGACAAAATGGACATTTTAACTGCCACAATATAAGAGCAGCTGGCCCAGCCATGAGAGTTTTACACCTTGAGGTGTAAAATCTGTAATGTAAAACCTGATAATTATGTTTGTGAATTTGTTTAGGATCCCTAGGAAAAATCAGATAATGGAATAATGTTATCCAGATAACTGAACCTCCCATAACACAGGCTAAAGCCAGAGATACCATAAAGGTATCTCTGTTCCACTTGGAACCATAATAGTAGATTTGGCACAATTAATTTCAAAGCCAGCTACATCTTGGAATTGGACCAGCTCAGCTCTCAATGGACTGATTGCCTGAAGCAGATATCTCAGCATTAAAAGTGAGTGAATTAATTGTGTAGTCTGTTTCCCTTATATGGACATCCTTAATATCCTTAATATTTTTTGGACACCTCTGCACCCTAATATTTCTTCAGCGGTCACAATTCACTTGCTCCTTAAGCTTAAGTTCAAATTCAGTGGTCGCTGTTTTGATCAGCTCAATTTTCTTCTGATTAGTGATACAGAGTTCCAGGCCTCATTGGCTGTCTTAGATAGATCTGCACACCGAGAAAGCAAAGCCACAGTCCAGTCAACGTGCAGAGCTTTGTGGGTCTTCTGTATGTGTTCATCAGTTTCATCAGGCTTGGGAATTAAACTTAATTTAAATTAAATTTAAATTAAATTTAAATTAAATTGAATTAATTTCCCCACCTTTAGCATTCTTGTTCCCTCCCTGTGCCATGTTAGTTCTACTGTTGTCTGACAGTTTGACTGATTCAGGGCTTTGTTCTCAGTCAAAATTAACCCTAAGGATTTCTTCCCCAATTGATAGCCACTCCTCCTTTTCTCTTAGCATAATTAATTAGCTTATTTATTCCATCAACTTTCAATGAGATTGAACTGCTGAAGGGTTAGAAAACATATTTTTTAATAACAATGTAAAGCCCCTCCTCCCATCCAATAAACAAAAATCGTATAATTAAAATTTATTGTACGAAGTACATTTATCATACTTACAGTGTGCTCAGGGCTGCTCACTCACACAAAAAGGCAGTTCAGTGAAATAAAAATTCAGCAAATTAAAAAAATAAGCAAACAGATGGTCAGGGAAGACAAACAGTCCTGGGGCCTAATTAAGGCTGTGTAGGTGTGGCCTTCAAGGAAACAGCTCTGAGCATACTTAGACTGGACTTCAAGGCAGCCCTACTAAGTTCTATACGATGGTTGCTCTGTAGGCCTCATAACAGATGGAGTGGGAGCCTTCTCAACAGGTGCTAGAATAAGGCAGAACTCCCAAGTCACATGGTTTTTCTGCTTAGAAACCATGTTTAATACCGCCATTCCCTCAGTGCCCCTCAATCCCTGCTTCACTCAAATCTCTGTCTGTTTTAAATAGCCACTTTTTCCTTTCCAGTATACCTCTGTTCTCACTGTACTCAAACTTCTCCCTCTTCATCAGCTACTTCATGTGAGACACATAAAGGATGTGGAGCCCTCAAATATTCTATAATACCTTCACACAATTTATTTCACTCCTGTGTTCTCTTCCACATGAAGTTCTAGATTCAGTGTAGTAATTTAGAACAGGTATTTTATGAACAAGCAAACACCCAGATATGTACAACATCCATCAACTGAACTTAACAGCCTTGCTTTTAAGATACTATTCATCTTAAAGACAAAGTAACATATATCATCATGGGATGGATGTGTGTGCAAAGGGGGCAGCAGAATAGGTGGGGGAGGACGAATGGAAATGAAGGTGGTCTTTGTGCAAGGGGCAGTTGAGATGAGGTAGGGAAAGAGGATAAAGGTAAAATGGGATAAATGTGCAAAGGGGCTGGAATATAGGACAGAGGGGAGCACATGGAAATGGGGATAGTCTGTGTGCAAAAGGGAGTTGAGAAAAGGGAAGAAGAGGAGGGGAAAGGGGTCTGAAAGTGAAAATGAGAGTGCAAAGGAGGTTGCAAAAAAGGAGGGAGTGGCATGGGAATAGGGGTGAAGATGAAAGTGGGGGTACAAAAGGGGCTGCAGAATAGGAGGGGGTGGTAACTTCATAACCGGATGGAAAGTGAAAAAGTTGCTTATTTGTTCCACTGTGTAGGAGGAGAAAGATGCAGGAGGTTACCTTGGGGGTGGTCTGTATGCAAGGGAAGTTGCACAAAAGGAGGGGGAATGAAGGTGAAAATGGGTGCAAAGCAGGGCTGCAGAATTGAAGTGGCTTCAGAAATGGGGTGGGAAAGGTGAAAAGGGAGCTTAGTGGCATGGGATGGGAAGGGTAAGTTCTGGGGGATTAATGTGGAGGGTGGGGTTGCTGAGCTGAGTAAGCAGCGGCATAGCCCCTAATCATTAAATAAATAGAAAACTTCAATTGATGAGAGACATTTACATTTGAAGTTGAAATCTAGTTCACACTCAAAGTACTATTTAAAAATAGGAAACAGGATCTACATATGATGCCTGAGGTACGTCAAGAGAACAGAGTTGTAATTAATCTGACTATAACATCCTATCTCCCTGGTGTTATTTTGATGCAGCTGAAAGGGCATTTCTCTGGCATGGAAAGTTGTATTCTTAGATGGCCCACGATAACTCTATAGGTTTGCCCCCAGACTATTTACAGACACACTCCCATGGGATTTTTGAGGCAACAATAAAAGCCACCCAATGCTGACAGAAGCAGAGCAACAACTGCACCATTTAGGAACTAGAAACTGTGCTGTTGTTTGCCATTTCCACAGTCCTAAGCAGGCTTTTAGATGCTTAATTAATAAAGGCAATTAATAGCCACGTCCCAAAGAGTTGTGTTTCAGCTAAATTTTTTGACACAAAAACTAATCAGAAAACTTTATCTTCACCAATATCCCTTCAGAAACCACATTTTTGTAAGAGTCAAATGCTGTAACACTTTGTGGCAGGCTGGCCTCAACCATACCCATCAAAGTGAGAGATAATGTGATATATCTGCATATTGATTATAATTAATCAAGGTGCATACTGCTGATGCTTAAAAGTGGCTTGCATTTTCTTGGGATATAAATGAGGAAGTGGGTAAAGTGCATGAAGCATCTGTGTGCTCTCAAAAATGGGAAGTGGTTAACAGAAAGATTTGCAATAATTGGGGAGATTTATAGCCAGCCTGAAGTTATCAAGTATGTTGGAAAATACTGGAAAATATGTATATGCGAACCCTTTTCCATGAAGGCCACACCTCATGTATAACTTTGTTTCTTTATATGGTATTCTTGATGTCAATATGCCATGCCTATATAACTGTATGTAACTTTGCATTAGGCAGAGCGACTTTCTTTCATGTTCAGGTAACTGGCACTGGGCTCTCTCTCCTGATGTACATCAGTACTTTCTTCTTATTGCAATAAACTTGTGCAATCAACAGTTCTCCTACATTCATGTGACGAGTTCTCCTTCGAAAACTTGATATACATTTTCTGAAAAAATGCATCTGGTTTGATCAGACATTAATAAGGGCAGATTGGAAGCAACTGTGTATAGGATCGTGCTATTAGACTTGTAACAATAGCCCTTTTCAGGTGTTATTTTCCATGCACTTGTGTTAAGAGAGGAAGAGTGTGGCTACACTGCTGGTCCCAACCCTATATCCCAGACACCCTGCTCTCCTTCCACTGGGGGAAATATCATAAGAATTTAAGAAGAGCCCTGCTGGATCAGGGCAGTGACCTATCTAGTCCGGTGTCCCATTCTCACAGTGGCCGACTAGATGCAAGCAGGACCTAAGCGCAACAGTGTTCTTACATGCAATTCCCACCAACTAGTATTCAAAGACATACTGCCTCCAACAATGGAAGCAGAACATAGCTGTTGTCACTAGTAGCTATAAAGGGAAAACCTGCTAAATGCTTATAGGCTGCCCCCATAATTTGGAACCCAATTTTGCAGGATTCCAAATTCACAAGGAGAGCTGATGCATGTTCAGTAGGCTTCACCTTCAGGCATTTCTTCAAAGCTAAGGCAGCAGGGGCAGGAACAGCAAGTGTAGCCCACTTTCTCCCACCACACCATTATGATCTTGCAGAGGATAGCCTGTGTAGCTCTTCCCAGCAGTTAACAGCTATGTAGCATATGTTGGGTCTAAAGAAGGAGTTTATTTAATTCACTTTTAAAGTTGAATCAATCCAATCTTCATTTTCCGAAACGATATGAGAACTGAAACGGAGCCATCCTTCAAAATTCACACTTATCTGGATTTTGTGACACAGTTCTTCAACCAAAGAATGTTTACAAAAATGCATATATTGGGGGGAAATTGCTTGTAAAAATGTGTACGCTAATTAAGACTTCTGACTAGAAATGTTTAGTAGGAGAAATTTGCACTAAAATGCTAAAGAAAAAAACCACAAATTGCTGCAGGACCCCAATTCCAACTGAAGACTAGAAAAATGAGAAACAGAGAGAACCAAAACTGACAGATCTTTCCATCCCCAGCTGGATCTAAAATAAGTGACTGCATATCATTAGTGCAGTAAAGTGTTTTATAGCTCATGATCTTTCATAAAACAAGCCCACGAAAAGATGCTTCGGTATAAGTGTGTGCTAATTTGAGGTGAATCTAATTATGTGTTTGGCTGAATTTTATTTTGACCGCCCCATCTCCCTTCAGTGTCCCAAAACAGCTGGACTCTATATAAAATGTTGCTGAGGTCAGGACAGGTACCAACAACCATGCAACTGTCTTGACTTCAGCAACATTTTGAACTTCTTGATGAAATGGTGGGTTATAACTGTGGTGGATGGAAAAAATTGCCCTATTCTTTTGCGTGCCTGGTTCCAAGTTGGGGGGAGGGGAGAGAGAAGTAATCACAAGGACAAAGCAATCAAATAATTTTACCAGTTTACTTCAATTAAATATGGACTGGTTAACAAAATTGTTAATTTGCTCCTGACGCCTTGAAAATTATGTCGACTTTTTGAAAAAAAACCCATTGCTTTTAGAAAACTATGTGGTCTTACAAGACAAATCTGCCCTGATAATTAGTTTATAAATAAAATGAGTCTAATATGAGGGTTGTAACTGCCTCCCTACACCACCCCCATCACAGATATTTATTGCCACTCCCCCCCCCCCCGCAGCAAGGTTTTCCTCCTTTCTTTACATACTGCTAGGGCTGCCCAATGCTAATAAGAATATACTTCTAAAAACATTCTGAATGTTATTTTTAATAGTCTGTAAAAATCCTTAAACTCACCCCACAGCATATGTTTTGCTTCCCAGTGAAGACAACAAGGTCTTACTGGTTCAGCCTGTTAAGGTGGGAACAGGTGATGGTTCTTCTTCCATTGTCTGATTCCCACACACTTCGTGTCCTTATTTGGAAGTAAACAAACCGTATTCATCCAAATCAACAAGACACACATACTTCACAGTAACAGATGCTAGCTTGTTATCCACTCTTTGACACTTCTTCTGGTGCTGCCAAGAAGCTGCTCTAGGGACCTCGTGCCTAACATTAAGGCAGCCCACACAGTGTGTGGCTATTACTGAGAAGAGACTGTCTCACTTGGCCTCAGGTTTTAAATTTTGTGATGAATTAATTGAACAAATTAAATCCATTTCACCATTGCTAGTACAAAGCCTCTCTTGAAGTTTTAGAAACAAATCTGTGGAGTGGGGGAAGGAATTCAGCATCTTACATTCTAGAAAATCCCACAAATAAATATAATTAAGCTGAGTAGGTCAACTGCTTTACATTGTCTGGATAACCAAATATCATGATCAGATCACCACTGCTGACAATTTGTTTATCCGTTTGGGGATCCAGAATATTATCATTATTTAAATTTAGATCCTACCCTTCCTCGCAGTAGGAGCCCAGGGGGGCAAACAAAAACACTAAAAACACTCTAAAACATAAAAAGCAGACTTTTAAATATATTAAAACAAAACCTCTTTAAAAACATATTAAAACAAACCATATTTTAAAAAGCACATTTTTAAAAAAGCTTTAAAAACATATTAAAAAGCAATTCCAACACAGACGTAAACTGGGATAAGGTCTCTACTTAAAAGGCTTGTTGAAAGAGGAAGGTCTTCAGTAGGTGCCAAAAAATAACAGAGATGGTGCCTGTCTAATATTTAAAGGGGAGGGAATTCCAAAGGGTAGGTGCCACTACACTAAAAGTCCACTTTCTATGTTGTACAGAATAAATAAGAGGGTATCTGCAGGAGGCCCTCACCTGCAGAGCATAGTGATTGACTGGGTATATAATGGGTAAGGCGATTGTTCAGATATCCTTGTCCCAAGCTGTATAGGGCTTTGTACACCAAAACTAGAACCTTGAACTTAGCCCGGTAGCTAATGGGCAGCCATTGGGAAACACACTGAGAGAAAGTTAAAGATTTGTGGCAAGATGATCAAGGGGTTGGGCCTCACATTTGGTTCATAATCCAATAATCATGTAAAGAAAACCAGAGCATAGTAAAGAAGCCATTATGGGGTTGGTTGCACCCTGTTTTTCTTGACAGATATACTTTGTGACAGACAGCAGTTCAAATTTCTCAGAAGACAGAACTACACTGGCATGAGAGTGATTCAAAAAAACTAAAACATGGGCAACGTTATGAATGCATTGTGTACCCCATTTCCTATTCTTTCATATCCCCTTTTTGTATTTCTTCTGCATAGATAGAATCAACACATGGAGGAAGGTATGGGATTGTGCCACTGGCCCTGCTCCAAGCCCTGTTGCATCTGGTAGCTTTCTGCTGACAAAGCCAAAGATCTGAAAGGGACTCCTACACATAGAAGTAGATGTTCCACATGATCAGGAACCATGTGCAATTAGGGTTTCAGATAACCCACAGACACTGGTGCCCTTTTTCAGACTCTGAAGTCAAGGGTGGGGCCAGCAGAATGTAGTGATATATCAGGGACAGGACCAGCAAAATGATCCCACTTCCTCCTCCACAATGTGGAGGCAAACGTATGAAAAGGTTTCATATAACTAAGAGCTAGATAATAAAACACAAACCTTGTGGGGTGAGTGGATTGTGCCCTGGCGCCGTTATGGCTGTAATACTTGTCCACTAAGTTATGGGGTGGGTCAATGTATCTTTCACTCAGGAGAGGAAATTTTATTTGAAATGTAGTGCTGTTGTCCCTTTACTGTATGCTGTTGAACTGTGTTTGTTGAAATATGACTTGTATTTTAATATGTGGGGTTTTTTCCCCCATTTTACATGTGATGAATTGTGGCAGCCTATGGCTTTGAGCAACAAAGATTCATTTCATTTATCACTGGGGTGGTAAATGGTGTTATGGTTATGCAATTGACTATACCAACAAAGAATGCCCAGCCTTTACCACCACAGAAGGAATGTGATAAGAAGTTAGGTATTGAATGCTCAATGGACAACGTTAATGTTAATATAACAGATCCAATTCCAACCTTGTTCAATAACCACAAAAGTATTTTAATGGCCTATATTATTCCAGTGGGATAATCACTAGTTATACTAGGACATGAAACCATAAAGCTAAGTTGCCTTATTCCCAAGGAAACATTAGTTGCTTTGAATACTTCCCCTGAGAGGTATACTTACCAACTTCAGTGGAGCAAATCATAAAGAAACTATCATTGTTTCTATTTTTAAAAAAATCTGCATTGTTTTTAGTGAAAAACAAATTGAGGCACTTCTTGACTATTTTAGTCTTTAGCGTTCACACAGGCAAAGGCAACTTTGATGAAATTTGCCATATTGGCAGGGATTATGTGCATCTGCACTTTGTATATTCCAAAGTTTTCAATGTGATACCTTTGGTCTCTTATATGTGGGATGTGAGGTTTACAGCTGATATAGTCTAGTTGTATATTATACAAAGTCTTGAAAGATTTAGACCAGCTGAACTAGAAAAGGTCAGTGTATGAGAAGTGGGTTTTAATAATCAACAGGTGAACTGTTACTATCAGTTTATGGTCCAGATCTTCCTGCTTTAGGAGGAGGGGAGGAAGATACACTACAGGATTCCAAGTTCTCAGAAAATTACACAGCTATGCAATTTGTGGGGAACATGCCAATTATGCATTTTGTGCAGAACTGTTTGTGTGTCCCCCACTTATTATAGGAATTGTATCTTATGGTCACAACACTTCCATTTGTGTTTGTAGAATTTTAAGATTCTTAACACATAATTCCTGAGCCACTGCTTGAACATGTAATATTTCCCCCCACTGTTTATTTGTGGCAGAATAACTAACTTGCCTTTCTCCTGATATGACTGAATTGCAAAATATCTTCATGATTATCAAGCAAAAAGAAAGAAAGAAAAGAGCAGAATTTTCTAAACAGATCCAGAGTATCCCAAATGAGCAAATTCATCAAGGTCTCCAACATAACTCCAAGGAGGAACCGCTGCAGTCATCACCAGTCTGAACTGTCAACTCCATCTTCCTCCTGCATAAAAACAAACATCCTTTCCCCCCCCATTAAGTCTTTTAATAAAAGCAATAAAACAACTCAAGGGACCATTGTTATCACGAACTAATCAGCCCCTTAGGGAATTAGAGGCACTTAGCTGCATCTAGTGCCTCAACACCTGAGGGGCTGTGATAATTTCATGATAACCAACAAGGCATGACAGACTGGGAGGTTAATTAGATAATATTCAAACTTGGTAATGTTGAGTTTGAAGATTTCTTTTAAAGTTGTGTAGGCAAAACTCAGCTTATAACACGGCTGTGGGATATCACCATACAGTACATAATTAACGCTTGCCTACAAGCTATTCAATGTTCAGAATAACTAAAGGGGAAAAATAATAAAGTTATTTAAAATAACAGACTCTGAGGCACTTCTTTAACAAAGCCTAATTTTGATGAGTTTGCCCCATGAAATCTTTGCAGAAACTTGACTCAGATCATTTAATTTTATTTAGTAACAAACCAATAAATGATCAAAGAACCTGAATGGAAATTCTTATTTCAGTCGGGTTTCAGGCCTGGTTTTGGCACAGAAACAGCCTTGGTCACCCTGTATGATGACCTTTGTCGGGAGAGAGATAGGGGAAGTGTGACTCTGTTGATTCTCCTTGATCTCTCAGCGGCTTTTGATACCATCGACCATGGTATCCTTCTGGGGAGACTGGCTGAGTTGGGAGTGGGAGGTACTGCATTGCAGTGGTTCCGCTCCTACTTGGCAGGTCACCTCCAGAAAGTGGTGCTTGGGAAACATTGCTCGGTACCCTGGACTCTCCAGTATGGGGTTCCACAGGGGTCAGTTCTGTCCCCCATGCTGTTCAACATCTACATGAAACCCTTGGGTTTGGTCATCCGGAGCTTTGAAGTGCGTTGCCATCAGTATGCTGATGACACGCAGCTCTATTTTTCCTTTTCATCTTCTTCAGGTGAGGCTGTCAATGTGCTGAACCGGTGCCTGGCTGCGACAATGGACTGGATGAGGGCTAATAAACTGAGGCTCAATTCAGACAAGACTGAGATGCTGCTAGTGGGTGGTTCTTCTGACCAGATGGTGGATGTCCAACCTGTTCTGGATGGGGTTGCACTCCCCCTGAAGGAGCAGGTTCATAGCTTGGGGGTTCTCCTAGAATCATCTCTGTCACTTGAGGCTCAGGTAGCCTCGGTGGCATGGAGTGCCTTCTACCAACTTCGGTTGGTGGCCCAACTACGTCCCTATCTGGACAGGGATAACCTGGCTTCAGTTGTCCATGCTCTGGTAACCTCCAAATTAGATTACTGCAATGCACTCTATGTGGGGCTGCCTTTGAAGACGGTTCGGAAACTGCAGCTTGTGCAAAATGCGGCAGCCAGATTGGTAACAGGGACCAGATGGTCCGAACATATAAAACTGATTCTGGCCCACTTGCACTGGCTGCCTTTATGTTTCCGAGCTCGATTCAAGGTGCTGGTATTGACGTATAAAGCCTTACATGGCTTGGGACCACAATACCTGATGGAACGCCTCTCCTGATACGAACCTACCCATACACTACGTTCAATATCAAAGCCCTCCTCAGGTGCCTACTCCGAGGGAAGCTCGGAGAATGGCAATAAGGGAGAGGGCCTTCTCAGTGGTGGCCCCCAAATTATGGAATGATCTTCCTGATGAGGTGCGGCTGGCGCCAACACTGTTATCTTTTCGGCACCAGGTCAAGACTTTCCTCTTCTCCCAGGCATTTTAGCATGTGTTCTATATTGTTTTAAATTTTTTAATTGTGTTTTAAATTGTTTTTAAAAGATGTATTTTAAATTGTATTTGTTTTTAGTTATTGTAAACCGCCCAGAGAGCTTTGGCTATGGGGCGGTATACAAGTTTAATAAATAAATAAATAAATTATACCTCATGGCTTTAAAATATCTTTTGTGCGATTATAAACACAGTGTTGATGGTAAACGATTCCCCAGTGTCACTGAAGCCAGTGATTTAAGAAATCCCCATAATAAAAAAATCTAGGGTGATTGGAAAAAAACTAACAGAATGCAGCGGCCAGATTAATAGCTGGGACCAAGCGGTCGGAGCACATAACACCGATTCTGGCCTGCTTGCACTGGCTGCCTATATGTTTCCGGGCCCTATTCAAAGTGCTGGTTTTAACCTATAAAGCCTTACACGGCACGGGCCCGCAATACCTGATGAAACGTCTCTCCCGATATGAACCTACCCATACACTGCGCTCAACAGCGAAGGCCCTCCTCCGGGTGCCTACTCATAGAGACGCCCGGAAGGCGATTACAAGAAAGAGGGCCTTCTCGGTGGTGGCCCCCGAACTTTGGAACACCCTTCCTGACGAGGTTCGCCTGGCGCCTACACTACTATCCTTTCGGCGCCAGGTGAAAACCTTCCTCTTTGCCCAGGCATTTTAACAATTTTTTAATTTTTTAACATTTTTAATATTTTTGTATTTTGTATTTAATGTGCTAACAGACAGTTATATTGTGCAGTTTTATTGGACAGAACATATGCAGCTAAATGCATTTTTGTAGCATTCCACAAGGGCAATAAAACATAAAGAACAAAATTAAATCAAAACCACACACTTTCATAGCTTTTCTTAGAACAAAATAAGTAAGTCCACCCTGCAGACTAATCTGAAGTATGAACATTGGATGACAGCCATTTTGCCATATATCAGGAGCTTGGCTGGTTCTCTTCCCCTCCCCCATTTTTGTTTGTTTTTGCTATTGACTGACAAAGGCCATTTTTTCCTCCCTAACCATCAGTATTTTTTAAATGATTTAATTTGAAAACATTTAAAGATCACTTAATATTTCAAAAATCTCTGTATGCTTGTATACCTAAATGTATAGACCGGTATCCATGCCCCTGACCTACCCAAAATTGCTGTCCTTTGTTCCTGGTTCTACCTACAGATCCATTATAGGCTCTGTCTTCTGAGCCAAGATGCTGCTCCCCCCTTCCCCTGGTTGCAAAATGTTTTTTTTTCACAAGTTGGCAACCCTGCCATGACCTCCTTTCTATTTATCTGCTGCCACTTCCATGATTGTTGCTACCTGGCTCCCAGAAATGTATTAAAACCCCTGCTCACGTGCTTTGGCTTCTTTACATATTTTCAAAACATGCAAGTGACACACAAGCAGGGATGTAGTCATCCAGGGTCTCAGGGGGTCTTAGACCCCTTACGTTTTTGGGAGTAGGGTCCCAGCAGGGTCCCTATGTCTCCAGCATCCTTCAAGCCACACAGCATGAAAGTGTTAGCCATTGAGAAGAGTCTTGTAACATGCTTGTCCTTTCCTGCTGATTAGATCCAGTCAGAGTGAAAGGAGGTGAGTCAGCAGCCACTGAGAAGACTCTTTTCAGAAGCTAACACTGCTGTTTCATGCTTATTGGCTCCTAGGGATGTCTGTTATTGTGGGCGAAGGCATTGAAAAAGATCTCATTCTCAATCCAACAGCAAAAGGGGGGGAGGGGCACAGCTGTAATTAACACGAAAGGACCTTCACTTCTGAATTTGCAACGACACTACTGCATACAAGGGAGACTTATCTGACCTTTCTATCAAAATGAGTTAAACCTTTTAGGCTGTTCATTCCTCTGAAGCCATGTAGTTTGGTTTCTCTTGCCCAACTGAATGGAAACAAGCAAAGGACAGAGAGTGCAATCTGCTTCCGGCTAAAGTCAACAATAGAGCAGCCATTGACTTTAATGCAGCTGGATTGTTTCCAGACTGAACTGATGTCTTTGGCTTTTAGGGGGCAAACAATCAACAGATTATATAGGCAATTTAACCAGGCCCATTCACATATTGTTCATGAACTTGATAATATATCTTGTATGTTAAATATTGCTATTGTTTAACACTCCTCTTTAGCTGCCTTTGAGCTCATTTTGGTCTTCTGTGTGTAGAAGTGTAAAATCACTGATCACAAAACAAATGATTAATTGCATGCAATCAAATGCAGATGTTGGTAGTGTAGGACTTCTTTCACAACTGATATTCTGACACTCTGAGCCCTATTTACACACACACACACACACACACAGAGGCACATGTTTTCTGAAATTTGTGAATAAGATGAATGTGGCACTTAATGTGGGAAAAGGACCATTAATTGAAACAACATCTCCTCAAAAACTGATTATCCCTTTTCTGAACATATGAAGTATTAAGGATGTTCTTCGTTAGTTGCCAGTTGCTAAGCAAAACTTAGCATCTAGGGTGAGCATTCATTCCAGGAGTATGATCTGGACACAGAAGTGGTAGGATGTGGGATGAATAAGAGTGGGGGAACATTTTGCATTTGAACCAGATTAATGAAGACTGACTTGATGACGTGCAAATATGTGGGTTTTTTTAAAAAAACAAAAACACAGTTTAAGCATCTCTTTTCCAAAATAGCCTGTATATCCAGTTGGAACTGAATATAAGATATGAGAATTGGAACCTGTAGCACATTGCTGCCTCATTCCCTAAAAAGAGTGACTCCTCTTACACTCTCCAGCCAGCCTGGGGTTCAGACACATATAACACTTGAGACTGACAGACCCAAGCCTGAGCATGTTACAATACACATCTGGAGACTGACCTATCTCTGCTCAGTATAGGAAAGGAAGGCTTTTTTTTTTTACCTCATAGTATCAGTGGAGGCTGGTGTATTAGGGCTATCCATGGCTAAGCCCTACCAAGTGAAATGCCCAGCATTTCCCTAAAATCTCAGATTCACATTCCGTTTCTGTGTAGGCAGAGTCCTGGATACTTTTCGGTCAATCTTTCATTTTCTGGCAAATCAGCTCTTAACATCACTCAGTTAATCTCAGTCCAAAAGGATTGCTGTGGCGAGGAGGTTCTGCTCATCTGTCTCCAAGCAGAAAAACCATGTAACTGGTGGGGTTTTTTTAACCTTACCAGCACTACTTATTTATTTGCCCTGACTGTGCAACTTCCCCCTCCCTCCTATTGTCATTATTGCAGCCCCGGGAGTTCTTCTGAGCATGCTCAGAGCTTGAAGGTTGCCCCCTAAACAGCTTGAAGCAGACTCTTTGTAGGAGCTGGAGAAGAAAGTGGCAATTTGAGCAGCTTGTTTTTTTTTTTTAAATTAGCAGTTAACAGAGAGAGAGAGAGAGCAACAGTGGACAGTGTGAGTCTCATTCTATAATAAACATGTATCTGGTTTGTTGTGAGGATAAAATGGGAAGGGGGGATGTACATCACCTTGAGCTCTTTGCAGAAAAGGTGGAATATAAATTAATATAATAAATAAGGCAAGAAGTGAGCAAAAACAACCAGTTAAGTGAGTTTAAAATGTGAAATTGCACATGCTAAAAGTATTTTCTTTCTGTTTATCAAGTTTGACAAAATGTTTTTGTTTTGCTGCGAGTTGTGAAACTGCATGTGCTCAGAATATTGTTTTTGTAGTCCATGAAAGCTTATGACATAATAAACGTGTTAGTCTTAAAGAAAGTACAAGCCTTAATTTGTGGTGCCTTATTTCATGTTCTTTTGGAGAAGGAGGCCCTGTTTTAGACACTGCACCGCTCCAACAACATCAATCTTGCCTTGATTGTTGCATAAGCTTCATGGATTACCAAGAATGGTGCATCTGATGAAATGGACTCTTGCTCCAGAAAGTTTATGCCACAATATTTTTTTTAGTTTTTAAGATGGTAGTACTGTTATGTTGTTTTGCTGAAATTGTAGTGTGATCTACTATACAGGGTAGTTGTGAGGATAAAAGACTATAAAACACTTTGGCAAATTTAAAATGCTATTACAAAAAGTAAGAAGCTACAGAGAATGGTTCAAATCAAAATGCAGTGTGCAAAGTCTATATCTAGTATGGACGCATGGATTACACCCTGTCCACCCACCCCCATACAACGCTGCAAGCCTGTCCCAGCAGGCAGCCACACATTAGATTTGCTGAGGACCTACATGTAAAGTCCAATGTTTGTAGGTCTGAACAGCTTGGTTGTGTTCTAGTTTCTTTTTTCTTTCTTTCTTTGTTTATTTGTTTGGGTTTTTTGTTATGCCAAACCTGCACCCCCACCAGTCCACCAATTCAAAATCAGAGACAGGCAGGGTGGAGATGGGTTTTTTATTTATTTTGCGTATTCATTATTTATTATCATTAAAAGGCACTCAAGGTGGCATTCATGGGTCTCCTTTTCTCAGTGTTAGCCTCACAGCAACTCTGTGAGGCAGGTTAGGCTTAGAGATAGTGACTAGCCCAAGGTTCACACAGTGATTTTCCTGGTTGAGTGATTTCAACAGTTATCTCCCAGGTCCAGTCCACTTAATTTCCCTGAATTCCACATTCTGGAAATAAAATGTGTAAACAAATAAGCTGGGGGAGAAGGAAAATACTATATTCCCATAGGTCTGGAAATGTATGGGGTCCCTTGTTAACAGCACTTTTAGGACTAATCAATTCAGGCTGTAATTCTGTACATACTTATCGGAGAGCAAGCCCCATGGAATTCAGTAGTGGCTTACCTCTGAGTAGGGATGACAAGATCTGTCAGTTTTGGTTCTCTCTGTTTCTCATTTCTCCAATCCAAAATTCAGTTCTCCACATTTCTGCAGCAATTTGCAAAACAATCCTCATGAAAATTCTCCAGCATTTTAGTGCAAATTTCTCCTAATAAACACTCTTTTGTAAGCAGTTTTGACTAATGTACACATTTTTGCAAGCAATTTCTGGTCATATAATGCATTTGTATGTTATTTTCACTCATGTATTCATTTTTATGCACACTTTCCCCTCATATGCTTTTTTGTAAACATTGGTTGGCAAACTGCATTGCAAAATTCAAATAAGTGTGAATTTCGAAGGACAGCCGTGTTGCAGTTCTTACATTGTTTCAGAAAGTGTGAATTTGATTATTTGGCTTGAAATGTGAACTGGATTGAATTTCTCACCCATCCCTACCTCTGAGTAATGTATACTTATTCAGGCATAAATCCACACTAGAAATGGTGACACGACGGACCCCTTCTGAACCATCATTATTAATAAAACTACAATGTTTAAATATCCACTGTTTCTTTGTGAAAGAAGAGGATAGGGAAAGAATCAGAACAGGTGGAGGCCACACAACTTTCTCCCAGCAGAGAAGCAATTGTTTCAGCAGGAACCCCTTCTAAACCAAACTAAGACATTTTTTCAGTTAAATTAGATGCTAACTATTTGTAAAATGGAAACATTTCAGTGTCTACAGTATCTTTGCAAGGGAGGAAGATGGAGGGGAAACCAGAACACCTTGGCCATACCTCATGACCTCTCATTGGCCACACCCCTATGACATCTTAGTAGTTCATCCCCCTCTCCCCCATTTTTTTCATTTTCAACTGACTCTTAGCATTGCATAGCTACTGAGCATGCTCATAAGAAGAGCCTGTTGGATCAGGCCAATAGCCCATCTTGTCCAGCGTCTTGTTCTCATAGTGGCTAACCAAATGTTTGTGGGAAATCCTCATCGGGTTTGAACAGTTTGAAATCCTCATTGGATTTGAACATTGGGTTTGAAAATGTGATGTTTGGCTACATAAGGACCAGTACTCAGCCTGGAACATTGCAAACAGAGGAAATGCTGATATGCATTAAATTAAAGAGTGGTTTGTTATCTGATACAGTGAATAACATTCACCATAAAATAATATTCATAATCAATGCATGTCAACAAATTTTGAGATTCCACCTCTCAGGCAACCAAGACAAAAAGCAATGTTTCATGCCAGCCTTTATTAGGCTTAACTAGGGCCCTTATTTTGAATGGGTAAACAGCTCTGAATTCCTGCGAAGCTGTTGTTAACAACTGAATGAGAAATCTTGTTGTTGGATTATTAGTTCAGCTACGGTAGCAAGGAATGAAGATATTACTTGTGTGGTGATGGTATTGTAATGGTATAATCAAATAAATGAAAATGTTAATTTTGTTGGAGTGCCATCAATGCTTAATGTAAGGAAAAATGAGTCTTCCTATGTTAACTTAAAGATTAAAAAATTATCCTAACCACCCCTAGTTATGCATTGTCATCCATAGATATGAACAGACTCTCTTGAATCTGCACTGATTGACTGAGTGTGATTCTGTTATGTCATCTTTCAAGGGAGAAAAGCTGCCCAAGATAGCTCACAGAAATAACATAAACTCTATATAAAAAGCTGATAACATATTAAAACTAAAGCACCTGTACGAAACAACCAGGGCTGGCCATATCATCATGAGGCGCAGCTTCAGTGCCATACTGCCTGCTCTGCACCCCACAGCCTATCCCGAGGTGAGGTGGAGGATACTGTCCCATCACCAATATTGAAATTAGGTTCATCTGCCAGCCTGATAGCCTTCTGTACATGCAATTGAAAGGTGGGACATCTTGTCATTTGCCTCAAGTAGCAACATGCCCTGGGCTGGCCCTGAAAGCAACTCAAACTCAGACCAGTGATTGACAGAAAACACAATGTAAAATATAGTCCTGGTTTTGCCTTGCTGCACTTGCAGTACCCACTGTGCTGCATAGCAAGACTCTCCCCTCCCCATTCCTGCTCTCATTGCATGTGAATAGTTGGGTCCACATGGGTATGGGGATATACATTCAGATTACATAATGGAAAGTAACACAGTGTGGATGGATGGCATCTATATTCAGATATGGATGTCTATCTCCATCCACGCTGTTTCCATAAATGAGAGTTGCATTAAGAAATAAATGAGAATTGCATTTGGATTTGCATCCAGATTTACATCCTCAAACAGTGTCTGCACCAACTATGTGCTACTGGATTGGGGTGAGGCAATGTCAGCAGGGTTGCCCTAGCAACATGGACATCTTTCCTCTGCGCTTGATACCCACTTTGCTGCGAACGGTTTCCCACCCTTTGACAAAGGGGTTCAAGACACCTCTGAAAATTGGCATTTTCCTGGAGCAATATTTGTGAGAATATTCACACAATGTGCAACACCCCAACAGCATTTTATTCTCCTTTGCCCTGTTGACTCTTCACGTCTCCTCCATCCTTCCCAAACAAATGACCACATTCTCGAAGCTGGCAGTGAAACCTGTCTCATGGGCAGTTATGTACACACAGAAGCAAGTCAGCCAGTATCCTGCAGAGCATGTGTATCTCTTGACTGAAGTCCTTGTCTATACATATCCAGTTGCTGTGTTAACACAAGAATATAAGAACCCTGCTGGACAATCAGTGTCCTTTTTCCCATAGTGGCCAACCAGATGCCTATTGGAAGCCCACCAACAGGACATGAGGGTGTGACGCCCTTCCCTGGCTCTCCCTGTCAGGTTCCTACCTGCTTGTGGTTACTGCCTGTCACTAGGCACCACCAGGGACTCCACCAGTCCGGACCGCTCTCTCTTATGGTTTCTCTCCCCGCTCTAGCACAGATCTCAACAGATCCCCCTGCTAGGCAACCACCAGTAACGTCCCAATACTAGTATTCCCAGAGACTCTGAATACTGGTATTGTTATTCTCTTCACCACTGCCACCATTTGTTACAGTTCCCCTTCAGCCTTGGTCATTACCTTACCCTCCCTTCTGGTCTGTGAAACCCCAGCCAAGGATCAGGCCTTTGGTAAACCAAATTAAGTATTTATTAAAGATAACAAAGCTAACAAGATTAACAAGATTTCTTCTTAAGGCCCATAAGCATATGGTTTTACTCAATACTAATCCGAACTCCACCCCCCTCCTTCTCCACTCTCTCCTGGCAAACAACTCTCTCAAACCCCACCAAGCAATCCACTCTTTCTCTTCTCCCCCCTGATTCCACTCTCCCTCTTCCTTTTATACGTTCAGCCATTTTAAACACTCAGCCAATCATCTAGCATCCTACTGCCCATTCACTCCCCCTCCTCTTTCACTCCACTTACCATGTATCTTCTAAACAACAACACTTACCATATATACATTCATATAGGAACATCACATTTCCCCCCCCTTAAAACAACGGCAGAGTATTATTCCTGTTCCAGGATTTATACGTCGCGTTAAGAAATAAAAGTCTCTATGGGGAAAATGTCTTTCTTTGTTCCTCCGTCTGGTCACGTCACTGCAGTCCCAGCCACTTGCCTGGAAAGTCCATCGGCCAGTACATTGTCCTTGCCTTTTATGAACTGGAAGTCCACTTGATAGTCCTGTAGGGCCCAGGACCACCTCTGCAGCATAGTGTTATGTTTTTTCATAGTCTGCAACCATAACAAGGGCCGATGATCCGTAGTCACTGTGAATCTTCGTCCCCACACGTATGGGCGCAACTTGTTCAGTCCCCACACGACCGCTAGGCACTCCTTCTGGACCGACGAATAGTTTTTCTCCCTCGGCGTCAGCTTGCGACTCAGGTACGCCACTGGATGTCTGGTGCCTTCTCTCTCCTGTAGCAAGACGACTCCCAGCGCCAGGTCTGACGCATCTGTAGCCACGATGAATGGTTTCTCATAGTCTGGTGCTATTAATATGGGTCCTTGGCACAAGGCTTGCTTCAGTAGATCAAAAGCCTTCTGACATTCATCCGTCCATACCACACGCTCAGAACACTTCTTCTTTGTTAATTCATGAAAGGGGGTTGCTATTTCCCCAAAATTTCTCACAAACTTCCTATAAAATCCAGCCACACCCAGAAATGCCCTTACTTGTTTTTTGGTTAAGGGGATCGGCCACGCTTGTATTGCCTCCACCTTGCTCCATAAGGGGGTGATTTTCCCACTCCCCACCTTATGTCCTAAATAGATTACTTCCTTTAGTCCAAACTGGCATTTCTTAGCTTTTATTGTGAGGCCTGCTTTTCTTAAGGCCTCTAATACTGTTGTCAGGTGTTGGACATGCTCAGGCACCGACTTGCTAAAAATGGCCACGTCATCGATATAGGCCACTGCAAAATCTGACATGCCTCGCAACACAGTATTGATTAGCCTCTGAAATGAACTTGGTGAGTTCCTTAGTCCCATGGGTAAGGTCACAAACTCATATAACCCATCTGGTGTACTGAAGGCAGTTTTGGCTCTGGATTGCTCGTCTAGTTCCATTTGCCAAAATCCTTTA
Source organism: Rhineura floridana (assembly GCF_030035675.1). Classification (NCBI taxonomy): domain Eukaryota; kingdom Metazoa; phylum Chordata; class Lepidosauria; order Squamata; family Rhineuridae; genus Rhineura; species Rhineura floridana. The sequence continues at coordinate 87,082,166 of NC_084487.1, forward strand.
AAGAGATCTAGTGTAGAGATAATGGTTGCTGCCCCCAATAACTCTAACATTGCGTCTACCCTAGGCATAGGATACACATCTGGGACAGTAATTTTATTGATTAGCCAATAATCAATGCAAAACCTTGTCGTTCCATCTTTTTTTGGAACCAGGACAACACTTGAGGCCCAGGGACTGATGGATTCCCTGATCACTCCTAATTCCAGCATATCTTCCACCTCCTTTTTGATCTCATTCAAAACTTTCCCATTCACACGGTACGGAACAGATCTGATTGGGGCATGATCTCCAGTATCAATGGAATGTATAACTATACTGGTTCGGCCAGGTTTGTTGCTAAAGAGATTCCTATAGGTTTTCAAAACTCTCAGAATCTCCTCTTTTACTTCCTCCTTCACCTCCTCTGACCATTCCACTTGATCTACCCCTCCTTTGTCTTTGCTTTCCTGTACCAAATCTGGAAGTTCAGGCCCACTTCCCTCAGGGAATAAGGTAACTTGCAACACCTGTACATCCCTGGTATGGTAAGGCTTCAACATATTTACATGAACCACTTTGCTTTTGTTTAATTGGTCTGTGGTGATTACATATGTCACTGTGTCAAGCCTTTCTCTGATGGTATATGGTCCTTCCCAGTTAGCCTGTAATTTGTCATGTTTCCTGGGTATGAACGCCATAACCATATCTCCCACATCATACACACGTTCCCTGGCTGTTCTGTCATACCAGTAACGTTGCTTCTCCTTGTGCTTGACTCAAATTCTTTTCCACCACCTCCATCATTGATGTTAATTTATTGCGGAATTCCAATACAAAATCTACTACAGATGTTTTGTACTCTCCCAGGGTTCCTTCCCATGAATTTTTTAATAGTTCCAAAGGTCCCCTCACTTTTCTAGTGAACATGAGTTCAAAGGGTGAGAAGCCTGTTGACTCCTGAGGGACTTCTCTGTATGCAAATAAGAAGCATCCCAAACGTTCATCCCAGTCTTGTGGGTGATCTTGAACATAGCTTCTGATCATGCCCTTCAAAACGCCATTGAATCTCTCTGTTAACCCATTAGTGGCGGGATGGTAAGTAGTGGTCTTTAGATGTTTTAGACCACAACATTTCCACATACATTGCATCACTTCTCCCATGAATACACTGCCTTGATCCGTCAGCACTTCATGAGGGAAACCCAGCCTCATAAAGATTTTTAATAAAGCCTCTGCCACTACAGGGGCTTCCACGGATCTTAGTGCTTCTGCGTCTGGGTACCTGGTGGCAAAATCCACCACCACCACTAGATATTTCTTGCCATGCCTTGTGGGTTTGGAAAAAGGGCCCACCAAATCTATTCCCACTCTATAAAAGGGTTGTCCAATTATAGGAAGGGGCTTTAAGGGTGCCTTAGTCTTTACTCCACTTTTTCCCACCTTTTGGCATATTCCACAAGATAGACAATGTTGTTTTACATCTTTGGAGATGTTTGGCCAATAATAGTGTGCTGCCAATCTCCTCTTGGTCTTTTTTATTCCCAGATGTCCTGCACATGGGACATCGTGGGCTACCTCTAGCAATCTGGTTCTGTATTTGCTAGGTACTATTAATTGCTTCACTGGTTCACATTCATCCTTTCTCTCAGCAGGCATCCACAGTCTATATAAAATCCCATTCTCACACACAACTTGATTCCTCAGTTTGTCAGTGAAAGGAATCTGTTGGGTCAGAGCTTGTTCCTTTATCTGCTTCAAACTTATATGTTTTTGTAGCTCTTCCCTGAATTGATCTGCCTCATCATTATCAGAGACCACTTAATACAGTTTGTCTCCTTCAGCAGGCCTGCTAGTGGTTGCTATGGTGACCTGAGGCTGGTTAACAGATTCCACCCTGTTTGTTTCAGCCCCCCTTAATATGGCTTCTTTTTCTCTGCCAATTTGCTGTCTGGTCACTACATAGATCTTTCCTTGGGCGCCCATTACATCCCTTCCCAGTATTACTGGTTCTTGTTGCTGGGCATTAATGCCTACTTTATATCGGCCTTCTCGGCCTCTCCAAGTCATATCCACCAGGGCCACAGGCAAACTTTCTGGTTGACCCCTCACTCCTTGGATAGTCACAGTTTCCTGAGGTAATATTACCTCAGATTTTATTAAATCTGGCCTCAGTAATGTCTGAGCGGCACCAGTATCAAGCAATGCCCAATAATTTGCCCCTTGTACACTCACTTCCTCTCTCAGACTTGAATCAAGGTCTGTTACTTCTGTCCAGTTTATCTGGCAGAACTGAACCTTTTTCGCTGTTTCTAAAGCCTTGGGCTCTGTTTTCACTGTCCTTGTCTGAGCAGGATTACTAATGGGGTTGGCAACCTCACATTGAAAATGTAGGTGCCCCGGTCTACCACATTTGTAGCATAATTTCTCCTCACTTTTAGGGTACACAGATGCACTCGGGGGTGTCCTGTGCCCTTCAGATTTTATTGGAGGACTCACTCGCTGTGGTACCACATCCCTTCTGCCAGCATTATATGGTCTGGGTTTAAAATCTCTTGATGTTTTCTCCACCCAGCCAGTTCTGTTGGAGGCGAAGTGATCCGCCATCTCTGCAGCCTCCTGCACCGATGTAGGGGGTCTTTGACCAGGAGCCTTATTTCTGGTGGTAACTGATGGTATAATTGATCCAATATCATGAGGTTTTTCACCTCCTCCACAGACTGAGCTTTTGCACTTGTCAGCCATTTCCCAAATATGTCCATCAGTTTTGCCTGCAGCTCCACGAAAGACCTCCCTGTCTGTATCTGGCAGTTTCTGAAAAGCTTTCTAAAATAATCAGGCCCCAGTCTGAATCTTTTGTAGACTGCCTCTTTAAACTCAGCAAAGGTGACGGGCCTGTCTGAGGGGAAATATTGGTATACCTCAGCCAATTCCCCTTTAATCAGGTTTGATAAATACTGCATGTATTTATCTTCAGGTAGCCCCCACAACTGAGCTGGTTTTTCAAAGGTGCTGAGGTAAATTTGAGGATCTTGACCAGGCTCATAGACAGCAAAGTCCTTTGGAGTAATTTTTATTTTTGCTCCATCTCTGTCCTTTCTTGTTTCATCAGAATGAAACTTCTCTTTCAAATTTTAACTTTTCTACTTGTAATTCGGCGTCCATTGCTCGTTGCTTCTCCCTCTCCTCAAATCCCAATCTCATTCTCTCAATTTCCAACTCCCTCTGTTTTTCTTTTTCTGCTGTTTCAAAGACCCTCTGCTTGTCTTTTTCCTCAGCCTCCCTCCTCAATCTCTCAGCTTCCAACTCTCTCTGTTTTTCCTTCCCATCAGCTTCCATCCTCATTTTCTCAGTTTCCATCCTCAACTTTTCTCTCAAATACTCTATATAAGCGGGATTGCTTAAGTATCCTTCTGGGATCTCTTCCCTGACAGGTTGTTTTTGCTGGGCAGTTGCAAATCCCATAAGTGCTACCCTCAATTCATCTACCCCTTTACCCTCGTGAGGTAAATTGAATGTTATGCACTTCTCCACCAGCTCCTCTCTTTTCATTTTTATGTATTCAGCCATGGTGTTTGAGTTCACTCACTCTTTGCCACACACTCTTTGCCAGTCACTCTCACAAGTAATCTTGTTTTGTTATTTCTGTTTGCCATACAACTATTAGGGATTGTCTAGTATTCGTATCTCACTGCTACAGCCAACACCTGTGACGTAGTCTCCTTTGTCACCACGTGTCTTTGGGACTCTCTTTGGTTCGTATCTGGATTCTCTGTTGTTCGTATCCCACCGCTACTGCCACCACGTGTGACACCCTTCCCTGGCTCTCCCTGTCAGGTTCCTACCTGCTCGTGGTTACTGCCTGTCACTAGGCACCACCAGGGACTCCACCAGTCCGGACCGCTCTCTCTTATGGTTTCTCTCCCCGCTCTAGCACAGATCTCAACAGATCCCCCTGCTAGGCAACCACCAGTAACGTCCCAATACTAGTATTCCCAGAGACTCTGAATACTGGTATTGTTATTCTCTTCACCGCTGCCACCATTTGTTACAGTTCCCCTTCAGCCTTGGTCATTACCTTACCCTCCCTTCTGGTCTGTGAAACCCCAGCCAAGGATCAGGCCTTTGGTAAACCAAATTAAGTATTTATTAAAGATAACAAAGCTAACAAGATTAACAAGATTTCTTCTTAAGGCACATAAGCATATGGTTTTACTCAATACTAATCCGAACTCCACCCCCCTCCTTCTCCACTCTCTCCTGGCAAACAACTCTCTCAAACCCCACCAAGCAATCCACTCTTTCTCTTCTCCCCCGATTCCACTCTCCCTCTTCCTTTTATACGTTCAGCCATTTTAAACACTCAGCCAATCATCTAGCATTCTACTGCCCTTTCACTCCACTTACCATGTATCTTCTAAACAACAACACTTACCATATATACATTAATATAGGAACATCACAAGGGCAATAGCCCTCTCCTGCTGATGTTCCTGCTTTTGTGTACATTGGATCAGATTTTTTTATTTATAAAGGGTAAATGGGGAAGAAGTAAATAATAGCTCAAGGATTAAGAGGAGGCTTGCTTCTTTCTACATTCACTGTCTCATTATAAATGAAAGCATCTGATGAAATTAAGGCATTTGGAACGGCAATAATAAAGCAATTAATTTCTGCAACTCTTTGAGGTCGGATATTACTGAAGCAAATAGTTCTTGGCATGATTCAGACCAGGACTGCTGACTTAAGGAATAATGGAGGGTTAGGGAGAATACCAATTACGAGGACTATCAATATTCATGCTTGAGGGTGAAAGCTAGTAATGGGTAAAGGGCAGGAAGAAAGGGCTTTCCGTGGGTCTAATATTGCAGAACTGTCTAGCCATTGAGTGGAACTGCTTCTTCTTCTGAAGCATTTAATTTAGCCCATTGTCAGAATACCCACTGGCTAGATAATTGGCTGTTTTCAGAGTGACAGTAACTATATTCCTATAGTGAAACTTCATTGTAAAGAGAGACCTGAAATTGAGATATGATTAGCTTGTTTGTAGGGATTTTTAGAAATCCTTTTTTTTTTACTTAGCTCTCTACCTCCTTTCTAAAGTTCATCTCGAGTCTGGACCATATTAAGAATGGATTTAGCTCCTATCCCTCACAACCTATGGAGATTGGAATATACACATATTCCAGATTTTTTTCTTAACATAGTTTCTCAGTCTCCAAACTTATTCCAGATTAGTGTACATTTTACATTACTCAATCCTTTTGTTTTTTCCTGAGGGTCTATTTATTTATTATTCAATTTATTAACCACCCTTCACCAGCAGGTCCCGGGTGCGGTTACAACAATTAAAAATTCAATATTAAAAACAGAACAAATTATGATCACAGGAATAGGGTGGGTCTTAAAAACACATATCTCAGGTGTCAAAGGCTAGGGTAAAGAGGTGTGTCTTCAGCATATAGGAAAAACTATATAATGAAGGTGGCAGAGACACCTCTGTGGGGAGGGAATTCCACAACCTAGGAGTGGCTACAGAGCATGCTCTCTCCCAGGCCACCAACATCCTGAACATCTGAGGGCAGAGAAACTTCAAAGAGGGCTCCCTCTGCTGATCTAAACACCTGAGAGGATCTGTAGGGAAGGAGACAGGCAACTGCATAAATATCAAGCAACTGCATAAATTTTCTTATTTATATTTTAAGCAAGAGGGGCACAAACTTGCCAGACCCATCCATTTTGATGAGGGAATTAAAGAAGTGTTCTAAATTGGGTGGGAGCATGTTTCTGACTGAGAGGACACAGACTTTGTTTTATTTCTTAGCTTCTTCCACAGTTGCCTGTTCTTCTTCTGCCTTGCCTGTTGTTTCCATTTTCTTTTCCATCTTTTTTCATAAGTATTAGGAGAAGTATAGTCATTGGAATGAAATTTCAGAAAATCAGTCTTAAGGGACAAACTTCCAAATTTAAAAAGTCAGAGAAAGAGAATATGCTGGAGCTATTGAAATGCAATAAATTTTTGAGCAAAGACTTATGAATAAGAATTGGCAGAAATCCAGTTTATGGATACGGATCTTTCCAGAAAAAAATCATGTTGACAACTGGTTCACCATGTTTTCTGCAAAAAGCATTGCCATGGAAGAAAGTGTTCAAGAACGCTTCTCTATGTATGCCATTTTTAGCAGTGTCCATTGATCATACTGTTGCATGCTGCTGTCCATGTGGCAAGAAGATGCAGAATTATTCAGGTTTTGGTTCCCTTGGGATGAGAAAGTACCAGAGATTTATGGAGTCTTTGTAAGAGTTTATTTAAAAATAAACAAATAGCATGTGTGTAGGCAAACAGCAGGCACTCTGATGAGGTAGCTGATCTGCTACCCCATACCAGAGATATACCCCTGCACAGATGCTTCTAGCCTTCAGGTAACTCTCAGCTTTCTGTCTCTGTCCAGTTTTATTCCAAACAGTAAAGGGCTGTTTTAGACAGACAGACACACACACACACACACACACCTCATTCTTACCAGCATTATCCTTTTCTGAAGTCACTTATTTCTGAGCATGCCAAACATCTCCCTACAATCCTTACTATAGCAAAGTTATCAAAACAGTTAATTCCAAAAACACCCACTACCCCCAAAAAATTCAGTTCCCTCGATAAACCATGTTTATCTTTGTGGTTTTGTCACCTTTCCCAGAACCTAATGGCTTTACAGTAAAAACAAGAGAGATCACTGGGTATTAAGATATGATCTTCCTACAGTTAGCCCCTAGGAAATGGCAACTTACAATCTTTCCCTCTCCAAATACTAGCTACCAGTGGGTCCCTTACAAGTGTTTCAGGGAAATAGCATTGTGGGAACATAGAATGCTACCTTCAACCAGGACAGGTAACCCAGGGTTGTCTACTGCAGCTGGCAAGAGTTCTCCAGAATCCCAGAGAGGGTTCTTTGCCATCACCAGTTATTTGTTGTCCTTGTAACTGGAATGCCAGGGATTGCAACATCCCAAGAGATTCTGTCTAAGCTATGGTCTCTTCCTGAACCATGAAATTTACCTGCTTTTCTCAGGCAGTACTTCTCTGCCTTCAAAATTTTCATCTTGAAGACATACCTGTTTAGACAAGCATTCCCCTGATGGAACCTTCTGTTTTATTGTTTTGACAACTGTTTTTTGCTGGTTTAATGGGTTTGTTTATCGTACATTTTTACTATGGATGATGATGTTAATGTTTTGATGAAATTGTTTTATTGTTTAATTAGGTGTGGCCATATTTTATAACTGGTTTTATACTTGTAAACCACTTAGAAGCCATTATGGCAAATAAGTGGTATATTAATCAGCAATGAAGGTGAGGTTCTTCTCATTGTATAATTAAATAAAATAAATAAATAAATATTTTAAATTGTTTTTTAAAAGATGTATTTTACATTGTATTTGTTTTTAGTTACTGTAAACTGCCCAGAGAGCTTCGGCTATGGGGCGGTATACAAGTATAACAAATAAAATAAATAAATTGTATACAGTTACTGGTGGGCAAAGGTTGCAGCCTTGCTTCTTAACAAGCTCTCCAAACTCAACTGTCACTTCTGTACTTATTCCTTCAACACAGAAAGTGTTGCAAATCCTTCATCCCCACTGAATATCCTGGATGAGTTAGAGGAAAGAACTAGAAATGAGCAGTAGAATGAATTTGAACCTGGAGGAACCTGCCTGTTCTGCCTGACCTTCTCACAATCACTGGCAATGTCTCAGACAGAGACACCACATCAATGGAAAGTCGAAATAGGAACCCAGAACGATGTACACTAGGATTGTTCAGAAGATCCCCTCCCCATGTGCAGCCATTGGGTAGAGCAGTAGTGGGGCTGTACCTGCTGGCCCTGTCCCCCTGTGTCTATATATTCCTCATGTGGCCTGAAAAGGGGAGGGTAACACATCTAGAGCTATCAGGAACCATGATCACAGAGGGATCCTGATAATGAGGAGAACTTCTACTCATACAGCTGTGTTAGCTTGTCTTTAGAACATGTTGTCAAATGAGTGGACATCGCAGTGGAACCAGCAGGTGCAACCCCGCTCCCCCCTCCATGCATTGGCTTTACCGTTGGGAGAGGCCATTCTTTTGAAAAGGCCTCTTTTATTTAGCAAAACGATAGTCTGGGGTGGTTTTCGTAAAGAGGAGCAGATGAGGTGGATTTGTTCACTAGTCGGTGCCCTTGCCTCAGAGTTCACCTCAAGTTGTTGTCAGAGGTTCTCAGTTCTCACACATTACTTATTTATGCCTTCACTCCCTCCCCCCCACCACTCGGGATAATTGGTTGTTAATTGATACTGCCTTTATACAAACCTTTAAAGACAGTTAGCAACAAGACAATGCTAAATAGGAGGATCATTAATACGGGTGTATGTTATGGATCTCCTTCAGGGACAGGGCTGGAAATAAGCAAAGCCATTAGTAGTTTATTTGCAATAGTGTATTTATGAAAAGCTCTGTGGAGAGTGTGTCAACAATCAGTGTGTAGCAGAGCAATTAACACAGTCCTTTTGTACTGTTTGGCTGTTAGCATGGGAGTAAACAGAAGCAGATGTGAAGTGCTTGTGATGTTAGTATTTGCAGGCTGTTCTGACATATGCAAATACAACTAGTGCTTACAGAGCTTGCAACCCCTATTGTACCATGATCTTACTTGCCAAGCACAGGATAGGAGTTTTATATTTGCACCAGTAGTTTTTTAATTATTAACTCTCAGATACAAGCTTGATGTTTTTAAAGCCATCACAGAATGCAGGGGAAAGATCTCAAAGATGAGTCAGTTGATTGCAACCCAATTAAGTGAGCTTGTTTTGGAAGTTGTGTGCCTTCAAACGCACACAGACATACACACACAGCATAGTTGCACAATTCTTTGGATCCTGGCTTCTTGGAATTCTGTTAGTATTACTACTATTATGACTGCTGCTATTGTTGTTGTTATTCAGATTATAAGTGTACATCATATGTGAAATTCACAGTCCAGAGTATTTCTGTGTCAGTATTGAATGCCGTAAAAAGAACACGGAACAATCTAAATATTCCTTTGGATATACTTACAAAAGAAAATGTAGGTGATAATCCAGCCTGATATTACAATCTATAGGAATTCACACACTGAGATGGGATGCCTTTGAGAAGAGAATTGCATCTTTAATTTAACATTTCCTATTGCTTAAGATTTTCTCTGTGTGTGTGTGTGTGTGTGTGTGTGTGTGCGCGCGCATGCACACACACATTACCAGTATTCATATAGAAACAGAATACTAACATCCTTCCTTTTGGGTTCTTTCTGTAACAGACAGAATATGGTTCTTCCATGAAGCAACATGATCAGAAGGAATGCAGTGAGGTGTGCATATTAAATAGTCTTTCTCATTGCAGGCCTGTTGTCTCGATTTCATTGCAACATGCAATATACATATTGAAAAGAAAACCCATTAGCAACAACATCCCCTTGAGTCATAAACAAACCTAAGATGTTATTTAAAAACAAAATGGGCATGTCACATATGTGAGAAATATTTGAGGCCTGTTTCTTGAGCCGATACATTGGATGTCCAAATGATCCCACACATCTTACATAACATTCTATTTTCTAAGACCTGCTCAGCTTGTGACCCACCAAGTGAAGTGTGGTCCATCATTAATGTATTGTCTTGTGGATTGTCAAGTACTTGACAGTCCCACCTCCCACTTATTGCATTCCTAAGGCGGCAACAAAAATGGGAGATTTATCAGTTCCCTGGTGGATTACCATAAATGGTTTATGTACTGCATTCAACTTGATGAGTCACAAGTCGTGTGAATCTCTCTTCTACAAGTAAGGTGAAACAAATAAAAAGAAAACAAATGGAAAATGGCAAGAAGAAGGAGTATAACATGGCCATAACTTTATTCATTTTAAAGGCAGGCCTTAAGCAATGCAGCATGTAAAACCAAAAGGAGGGGAGAGGAGGCATAATTCCTAACAGTCCTGTTCATCAAATGAGCTGTCCATGCAGCTTCTTGCTCCTCAAGGCAAGCAACTCATTCCTGAGCATTTCTCCCCTTCAAAACTCTCCTCCTTGACTGTTAATGGGGCTATGGAGGTTCCCATTTCTCCCCTCAGTTGTCCAAAATCTTCTGGGTAGTCCCTACACATGGCTTTCCAGGCCTGATTATGTGGCCATATGACTTCACTTTCACATTCTGCCTCTCTCACCCTTCATTCTACCTATCCTCTTGTCCAGATTCTAACAATGAGAGATAGCATATATAACCGGGTAGTACCCCAGGGAAGGTGAAAAACATGGCCATCCTTAGCCAATCTAGCTGACATGGAAAAACATTCTTCTCAGCCTCCAGCCTGATTAATGCCTGGGGTAACCCTGGGCCCCTTAGGGATGGTGGCTGGGCTTCATTGCCAGCCTGGCCCAAGGGAGATCAGGCTGTATAATCTTGCAAGACTAGGGACTTGAATGTCCCATGAGATTTCTGCCTCAGCCCTCATAAATCTCAGCTGAGTGCACCTGGCAAAGCTGTCCAATGCCACTCTCTTTTCTGCAAGTGAGTTATGATCATGGTGGGGAGGGGGACTTTAGGAGAAAAGTGTTGATTGTTTTGCTCATATAGAACAAATCAAAGCTGGCATTTAGATGTTTATCAGAACCTTATCAGAAATATCTGCAAATACTTACGGCTGTACTAAATTTTCGGCATGGTAAAACATGAAGGATTGATAGTTTGCAAAAAGTCAATAGAAGGGGAAATGTGTGTTTTGTTGTCTTCTTTCAGATAATATTTATGTTTCTAGTCAATGAGATATAAACAAGTGAAGATTCCAGGTTTGGGGGTTTTTTACACTCAAGAGCAAGACTAGGCCAATAAGATTTCATTCTGGGCTCCAATTCCAGTAGCTACCACATCCCATTCCTTTCTTTACACCCACATTCATAAACACTGCTAGGTATGCTCATATTTATAGGTCGTTTTCCAGCTTCTATGCCACCCTTCACTCCACTGGATTATAGGATGTACATCACAGATTTCTGGGTGGCCTGCACAACTCGGGAGAAACAAAAAATCAAAGTCAGGTTTACCTAGAAAAGCATCATTCAATTTCAATACTGCCAAAAACATATAAAATAGCATTCTAACTGCTATTCTAAATAAAAAAGAAGAGTTCATCAGCTAGGCCTCTCCTCTTATTTATAGAGCAGGTTCCATTGCTGGTTTGAAAGAAGTTTATAGCCCTGGTTAGTTTCCCCCAACTGCTGTTGCAGCCAACTGAAGGAGCAGGAGAGCCTTGTAAGAAAAACACTAGGAGGTCTGGGCTCAGCTACTGGGCTGCTTTAAATTCCAGACAACAGAAATTTGATAAGATAGCTTTAGGTCAGTTTAACCCTTTGGGAATGGGGATTTTTGTCCGGGGAGTGGACAATCATGTGGTAACTATGTGGGGATTAAAGTGAGAATGTGGGCAGTTGAAGCCCCTCTGAGAATGCAAGGGCCTGATTATTTTCCAACTGAAGTAGCTTTTAACTGATTTTGAAACTGAACCAAAAATTGAGCTTTTAAACTGGACTACAGCCTTCCCTTGCTACTATTAATAGCCTTAAACTTTAAAACTAGGCCTACAGTGAGTAAGCTTGAACTGAGGTAAATACAATTCTCTCATTTTAACTTGTAACTTACACTGTAATTTTGAAAACCCTCTTGGTCATGGAACTGCTAAACAGGAATAAGAGTTCTTCTCTTAAAAAAATCACAGACTCCCAGTCACCTTTTTTGTATGATATGCCAGCATTCCTCATCCTAATGTCCTCTAGATGTTTTGGACCACAATTACCATTCCCTGTTCCAGTTTGACTGCATCCTTCTTAAAGTGCGATGTCCAGAACTGGACATAGTACTCGAGATGAGGCCTAACCAATGCCAAATAGGGAAGAATCAATACTTCACATGATTTGCAAACTATACCTCTGTTGATGCAGCCTAAAATAGCATTTGTCTTTTTTGTGGCCACATCATACTGTTCGCTCATATTCAGGTTGTGATCAACAACAATCCCTTGTCACATGTAGTATTGCTGAGCCAAATATCCCCCATCTTATAACTGTGCATTTGGTTTCTTTTTCCTAGGTGTAGAACTTTGCATTTATCCTTGTTAAATTTCATTCTGTTGTTTTCAGCCCAATGCTCCTGCCTATCGTCCCTTTGAATTTTTTTCTGTCTTCCAGGGTATTAGCTATCCCTCCCAATTTTGTATCATCCGCAAATCTGATAAGCCTTCCCTGCATCTCCTCATCCACATCGTTAATAAAAATGTTGAAGAGTACTGGGCCCAGGACCAAGCCCTGTGGTACCCAACTTGTTACTACCACCCAGTTTGAGAAGGAACCATTGATAAGCACTCTTTGAGTATGATTCTGGAGCCAACTGTGGATCCACCTGATAGCTGTTCCATCCAGCCCACGTTGAGCTAGCTTGCTAATCAGAATATCATGGGGCATTTTGTCAAAAGCTTTGCTGAAGTCAAGATAAATTACATCCACAGCATATCCACAGTTTATCAGGGAGGTTACCCAGTCAAAAAATGAGATAAGATTAGTTTGGCAGGATTTGTTCTTCATAAATCCATGTGGGCTCCTAGTAATCACTGCATTGTTTTCAAGGTGCTTACAGATTGACTGCTTTATAATCTGCTCCAGAGTTTTTCTAGGAATTGATGTTAGTCTGACTGGTCTGTAGTTCCCTGGTTCCTCCTTTTTGCCCTTTTTGAAGGTAGGGACAACATTAGCTCTTCTCCAGTCATCCCACACTTCACCAGTCCTCCATGATTTCGCAAAGATAATAGACAGCACAGAGCTTGGAAAAGTTACTTTTTTGAACTACAACTCCCATCAGCCCCAGCCAGCATGGCCACTGGATTGGGCTGATGGGAGTTGTAGTTCAAAAAAGTAACTTTTCCAAGCTCTGAACAGCAGTTCTGAGAGTTCTTCAGCCAGTTCCTTCAATACTCTAGGATGCAGTTTATCAGACTCTGGAGATTTGAACTCATTCAAAATGATTAGGTATTCCTTGACCATTTGTCTATTATACATCCACGAGAGTGGCTGTATACCAGAGCTTGGAAGTAACTAGTTACAAGTAATGAATTTCTTGTAATTTATTACTTTTTTGAGAAACGAGTGGGTAACTTCATTACATTATGCTGCTAACAGAATGAGTAGTAACTTCATTACTTTTGAGGAGTAATTGTAATGTTTCCAGCATTACTTTTGCGCATTACTTGGGGGAAAGCAGGAGAAGTCTTCTGCTCTGATTTGTGCATGTGCTTCAAATTGGACTTCTGTGCAGCATTGTTCTTCCTTCATGCTCTATGGGTGCTTAGGAGGCAACGAGGGAGGAGGTGGAGAGTGAGACAGGGTGGAGAAAACAATTGTTTAAAAATTGACAGGAGTGGAAGGAGAAAAGAGCTGGAGGCAATATATATATATACAAAAATATGTGTGTTGGGGTATCATCATTGCTGGGGGTGGGGTGAGGGGATGTGAGATTCTGATATGCCATTCTGTCAATCTTATGGATAAAAAAATATATTCTACTACCCTCTGTGTGTGTGTGTGTGCTTATTTTTAATGTTGTTTTAGGCTACTCAGATGTGCAGCAGCCAAGGCCAACACGTTGTAGGCAATTTTTTTTTAAAAAAGTAACTAAAATGTAATTGTAGCAATTACTTTTGAGTAAAAGTAAAGTAATCAGTCACTTTCAGAGCAATTGTAATTGTAACGGTAATTACTACTTTGGGGGGGCATGTAACTGTAACTGTAATTTATTACTTTTTAAAAGTAATCTTCCAAGCTCTGCTATATACTATAGCCAGCGTGGATTTTTCACATTCCGCAATGTTAAATTGAAAATACCCCCATGCCATTCTGATGCTTCCCATAAGCTCATTTCAAAACAAACCCTTAGAAAACTTATAGTCCTGAACTCAGAAACGCTTGCTTAACAACCCTCTCAATTTTCATGGTGATACACAAAACCGTCAGAGAGAACAGAGAGTTCAAAGTCTAAAAAGAGAGAAAAGAAACCCAGAGCCCTTTTGTACTTTTTCCCATGAGAGTTCTCATAATCTGTTGAAATTCATTAAAAATCAGCCATGTTCACAGAGTACCTGTTATCCTAATACTGACCTTGCCCCATACTCTGATCTTCATCTTCTGCAGTTTAAAAATTAAAAAAATGCCTGGCTGATTTTTAATTAATTTAATACATTTTGACTGGAAGCCAATGATAAGGGCGGGCATACACAGTAAGTGTTCTAAAAGCCTCACAGCTGCTGGGGTTGGCTAATCAGGGGGCCACACGCACACCAGACTTTGATTTCACTTGAGACAGTCATGGCTTCCCTCAGAGAATCCTGGGAAGTGTAGTTTGTGAAGGGTGCGGAGAGGAGACTCCTATTGCACTGACAGAGCTCCAGTGGCCAGACTGGTTTAACAGTCAGCCACTCTGATTGAAGGTCTGTGAGGGGAACAGGGCATCTCCTAGCAACTCTCAGCACCCTTCACTAACTACACTTCCCAGGATTCTGTGAGAGAAGCCATGACTGTCCAAAGTGAAATAAAGGCCTGATGTGGATGTGGCCAGGGACAGCTTTGGTTTAAATTTGGGTGGGAGGCTACATGTGCCTGCTGTAGAATAAAAAGGTGAGGGAAACGCTGAAAAACAATGATATTGTTAACAATGTTTTCCTTTTGGAAAGGAAAGGGGCTTCCCCTCTGCCCAGTGCCTACCCACCCAATCTCCTCCCCTCCCCCCCCCCGGGTCAGTGTTGGACTACGACCTGGGTGGCCAGGATTCGAATCCCCATACAGCCATGAAGCTGACTGGGTGACCTTGGGCCAGTCACTGCCTCTCAGCCTCAGAGGAAGGCAATGGTAAAACCACCTCTAAATACCATTTACCATGAAAACCTTATTCAAAGGGTCGCCGTAAGTCCAGTCGACTTGAAGGCAGTCCATTTCCATTTTCAAACATGATTGCACAGAAATAAATCCCATTCAACTCAAAAACTATGCAAATGATCAAGCTAGGGTTGCCAGGCCCAGCCTCCAAGAGGTCTTCTATATCTTTAAAAGTTGTGCAGGGGGAAGGGAGAATTTCACCTTGTGGTTTTTCCCATTACAGTGTTGCAAGAAAACCTGCACTTGGCTGAATTTTCTCTTCTCTTAAAGATGCAGAATCATTCTCAGGCCATGAGCCTGGCAACCCTAGATCAAGCCCACCCTCCCTTCTCCCTCCTATCCCCTCCCTCTTGCCCCTTCCTTCCCCCTTCCACTCACCATATGCTCAGAGGCACATGTTACCAAATTCTTCCAAGCTACACAGGAAGTGGATTGGACTGTGAAAGACCAACCCAGATTGTGTTTGCCTTCTGACAGATTTGTAGGGCAGTCCAATATCTCAGAGAGGAGTTCAGGTCTCCTGCTCCCCTGGTGCATTCACTATAGCTGCCCAATCTCCCTGCTTTTTAAAGTTTGATAGAAATATATGTGGGCTATAGGTACATTCTAAACTGCAAGGTTTTTTGCCTATTAGTGAATCAATCTCAAGCTCCAGTCCTGCCCCTTCTACATCATGTTTCCTGGGAGGGTCATAGACCCTTTTTGGGGAGAAGACTGAGCCAAAGTAGGAATTGAGGACTTCTGCCAGCCTCATTGAGTAGCTGTGCCACCATTTCTTTTCTCTGTCTTTTACTATGGACATACCTGAAGAAAGTTTTTTTATTGCTTTTAGCATCTCGTGCTAACCTCAGCTCATTCTCAGCTTTAGCCTTCCTGACGCCATCCCGGAAATTCCATGATACCTTCCTTTGTGGCCTGGCCTTTTTTTTTACTTCCTGTATGTGTCCTTTTTTGTTTTCAGGTCATTTCTAAACTTTTTATGAAGCCACACTGGCTTCTTCTGCTGTTTTCCCCCTTTTCTCCTTGTTGGAATTGCTTGCCATTGCACTTTTAGAATTTCCTTTTTTAGAAACTCCCACCCATCTTGGACTCCTTTTCGTTGGCCATGAAATCTACGAGGTTGACCTTGGCCACTCACAGTCTCTCAGCCTAACCTACCCCACAATGTTGTTGTGAGGATAAAAAGGAGAGGGAGGAGAATCATAAACACCACCTTGAGCTCCTTGGAGGATGTGTGGGATATATATGTAACAACAACAACAACAATAATAATAATAATAATGCCAGCCTGACAAAAAAATCATAAACAAATGTGTCTAGTGAAACTGGTTAAGTAATGACTGTAACCTCTAGTCCATTATCCAGGGAAGAATTTCTTTGTATGGTGGCATACACTGCAACCCCCACATGGGCAAAATTATTTCCAGACTTTTCTGAAGCATTCTCTAATAATGGGCATTTACATATAGTTTAAAGACTTGTGTTTTCCCTGGGAAGTGAGATTACATTTTAGGAATCTTTTCACCATAATTATTGACTCAGATATTTCTGACAGGGAAGCGGAGATGGAGTTCAAAGGAGAGGCAGAAAATAGATGAGAATCACTTCAATACACATTTAGGAACAAAGACTAACGCTTGGCACAACCATTGAGTCAAGAAAGTTAATATACAGTACATGCATGTTTGCTATTAGATACCAGTGTGTGTGATAGATATATAGTTATTATTACAAAGCAAAAAATATGATCTCAGAAAATACAGTTATGGGTCTCTGTAAGTGTTTAGGTTGATAGACAGATATGTAAAATAGATGAATTCAAAATTAAGTGTAATCTTAAAATGCTCCATTAATGAAATCATACCACGGAGAGATTTGGTCTCCAGACTCCTTTTACTCTGCAACAATAATTTTAATGAAGGGAATATCTAGAAATAATGTAGCTTATATCTGTAGCTCTCCACTGAAATTGATTTTGTATAAAAAGATACAGCACATCCTGGTGAAAAGGTCTCATCATAAACATCCAGTTCAGAGAGTCCAAGAAAAACAAATATTCAATAACAAACTGAGCTTGTGAGCTAGATTATCTCCTAGAAGGGAAGGCAAACACCTGCTCAGAAAGATAAAAACAGAATGTCAACTAACAAACATGGAGATATCAAATCAGCTCAAAATGTAGCTATCAAGAGCTTTTCCTGGTAACTGAAAATCACACACAGACCACATAATTGTTCAACAGACATATATTTTTGTTAATTTGTCATCCAAGCATGGATCAAAATAGCACTCCTGAATTTTAGATAGTTGTACTGTATTTTATTCTCTCTCAGAATATATCAAATGTTCAATTTCCTAATTAATTTATGCTGAATATAAGCCTCAGGTGAGATACCCTGTGTGCCAGGCCTCTTTTATGGCAGGTACATATTTACTTAGTTGAGCCACAAGTCAAGGGGAGCTTTTTAAACATGTGCAAGGATCTGCAGGTGTTGCTACAGGGCTGCAACATTTAGTCAACTAATCTGTTACTTTAATAGCTTAAAAATATTTTGCTCTATTAAAAGATGTCTCTAACATATCAGGCAGTATTTTTAAAAAAAATTAATACAAGAACTTGCAAAACCTGTGTGTGGCAAGCACACTCCCCTTCTCTCACACACAAAAAAGAAAATCTGAGATCCCCCTTTATGCAAACAGGAGACACTGCTAATCCCTATTTTGTAAGAGAACATTACTAAACCAGCACACAATATCCTCATATTCCAGGAGGCCCTGGAGTTTAAGTGCTCTACGCACCTTAAGTTGCTTAAGGGGTTGGAGGATATTGACCTTGAAGCCCCAGTTGCAGCCCAAGTGCTGAGGTTCCTGGTGAATGTTTGTATTAAATGTCCTAGGGCAGAGAACCTGCGAGTCACGAAGTGCATATGTCAAATAGCCCTAGAGGCTGCTTTTACACTTTTAGGAATTCCAAAACACCACCATACAACTATATTTACCATAGAAAAGTAGCTTTGTCAGATAGATCATCCAAGTATATATGTAACTCAGGGATGAGGAACCTGTGGCCTTATGGATGTTGCTGGTCTACAACTCCCGTAATCTCTAATCATTGGCCATACTGGCTGGGGCTGATGGGAGCTGAAGTTCTACAATATCCGGAGGGCCACATCCCTCATGCAGGTGAAGCCTCTGCTTGTGTACTCAGCAATAACTCTCTATCCCCATCCAGAGAGGTGTGTAGCCTGTTACAGAAAATAGTGCTTTGAAGACTAACAAATGAATTATGGCATAAGCTTACACAAATTAGAGTTCACTTACAATATGTAGGTTACTGAAGCGCAGATATTACTTGAACTAACTGGATGCAGTTTTATCAATTGTGTCGCTTACTAACCCTTGGTTAAGAGAACACTGTTCACTCCTCCTGTTACACTGAACAATTGATTTTGGACTCGGGGGTAAACATCAAAGAGTTGGCTTCAAAAATATATGATATACTGTTAAACGTATCAACAGGAACATTGACAGGCTAAAAAATAATTTGGGGAAAATGCTTGGGGAATGAAATAATTACATGCTATTTGGACTTCAAAGCTGCCTACATTGGTTATATTAGGGAAAATACAATAAAATTATGGCATGTGTTGTATCAAACTCCAGTCCAGCTTTCACACATGGTGGAAGCAGTCATACCTGACTGTACGAGAGAATGTGGTGGTAGATGAACTCTATTGACCTTTGGTGGAAATGCACATTGGTGGATACTTTTTTTAGAGCTATATTTAAAGAAATGTGTAAAAAAAATTTAAAAACCCATCAACTTTACACTGCAATTATTATTGTTAAATATTTTTGAAGGACCACATGTCAGCAAAAAATCTAAATAATTGTTTCTCTTCATGATGATGGCATGAATCTTGGGGGCTTGTGGCTAGCAGGACCTCTTCAGATGGCTTCAGTGACTAAACACAGCAGTCTAGGAGAAGGTATTTTCTCAAATAACCAGGTTCTCAGTTTTTTTAGGACTGCATACACCTTGAATTTGGGCCAGTAAGAAATTGGTCACCAGCGCAGATCCTTCAGCGGGAGTACTACATGCTAATAGTACAGTGCCTCATTCTGCACCAACATTCTGCATCTGCTGCAGCTTCCAGTTGAACTTCAAGGGTAGCCCCACATACAGCACATAGCAGTAATCTAGTTTCTGATCACTGTACTACTATTTTGTTGTTGCAACTGGATTGGAGACCAATTCACATATTATGAAACAGATTTTTTTTCATTATAATCATTTAATTTTATTTAATTTTCTATACTACCCATCAACCAAGACCTCTATGCGGTTTACAAAACTTTTTTAAAAAATCAGTCACAAATACAAGCACAAAAGTAAAACTAATATAGGAAAAATGTTTAATCCTTTTGTTCTCACTTCCTGGGTTAGTCTAAATCACTCTGATATGGAGGAGGGAACTCAAAGAAAGAGTTGAGTATCCAGCACCCTTAATTCCTCTTCACATTCACCATTCCATACTATGGATGGAATCTCTCCTTTTTTACATTTCCTTTTAAGTGTGGCCCCCTGGTGGTTGATAACAATCTGATTCCTTTTTGCTCCAATATCTTTTCATTTTTCTGATCTCCTCCAATTTTTTTTGCTTTGAATTATCTTTTTTTTTTTGCTTTGAATTATTTTGATTATGTTATAATCGCTATTTATTCACAAGTCTCCACAGGTACTGATCTTTATTCTGAACTCCGTAATGATTGCCTGTTCACATTCCTTTTCAAGTGCACTGCAGAGCAGATTATGGCAGATAATCAAGTCAGTGTCTTCCCCCTGCTGCCTACAATCAACACCTCATTCCCCCCTGCTGCTTACAATCAACATCTCATTCCCCCCTGCTGCTTTCTGTCAGTCAGTTACAATCAACACTTCATTGACATCAGTGAAAGGGAATATTATATTATTATTATTATTGTCATGCCAGCTTGCCAGCCTTACCCTGGACTACAGTTAAAATGGCTAACTCCCAAAGCCTTATGGGGAATTCTTCCCCTTAACGTCTTCCTTGTTAGCTTGCTAGCAAGCAGTTAAATCTTTGATGTCCTTTCATCACTGTGACTTGGTAATTTTTATAACACAGCTGTACCAGCTTACAGTAATTTTGCACCTTCTTATCAGTGGAAGGGGCCTGGTTCCGTCAAGGCCGTAAAACTCCTTACTTTGTTATGGGAAGCCAAGAGGAGGCGCCAGGTGCTGTGGGAACATCATTTTTTCATCCCTTTGATGGAAATGTTAATTGGTTAATTGTCTCCGGCTGGGAGGGAATTTTCCTCCATAAGAGGAGGCTTAGAACTCTGGGTTTGTGTCCTACTTTGGAGCACCACCTTGCCTATGGTGATGTTCTGTTGTGGCTCTATTTACATCTTGACTTGCAACTCCCTGAGGGGAAGAAGGCTATCCATTGAAAGATCCTATGCTCTTGTAAGTATAGCTAAGGCAGATAGCTTTGTTATTTTGATTTGTGCCAAGAAAATTTTCTTTACCTTTGTTACTAAACACTTTACCCGTTTGGGTGTATGGTTTTAGGATTCAATTTGCTGCTACAAATTATTTGTGTGTACCTTTTTGCTTTTTGTAACCTTTTTATGCTTTTCTTATTTTCTTTTTAATAAACTTTAATTACTTTAAACCAATGTGTGTTTATTCCAGAGAAAGGGGTCAAATTCCTAAATTCAGTCCTTACCATTTGACCACAACTACTGTGTAACAGAGAAACATTTTTACCTAAGACTTCAGAAGGGGCCAGGAGTGTATCTAGACTCTGGTCCTGAGAGGCTTAGGTGTTTTTTAAGTGGGCTCTGGGGTTCCCTTTGCCCCAGAGTAGCTAACCAGTTGAAGGGTGGTGGCAGTACTACCTTGCAGGGTTGGTGTTGACGTGCACAACCTTAGCAAACCAGGATTTGCTGGGATCAATTGCCCAAGGCCGGGGATTGACTCCTAGGACAGTGAGAGTAGACGGGGAAGAGCTCCCTGCTTTCACTACTACTACTACTACTACTATTATTATTATTATTATTATTATTATTATTATCTTTATTTATACCCCGCCCTTTTTCCAAACTGGAACTCAAGGCGGCTTCCAGATAAAAATAAGTACATATCATATACATTTGAAGAGCCCACATAGAAAGTAGATCGATAAAAGTATCACTCACATTATCGATGATTTCAATGCAAATTTAAAAAAAAATGAATCGGAAACCAGGCGTGGAGAGTTGCTACTTCAAAATTCTCTCCACAAAAATAGAGAATATCAGAAATAATAATTAATCCAAAGGCAAATCCAATTATTGCAGAAATAGAGCCCATCGCTATTCCATACTATAAGCTTATGGGAGGGAATGCATCTATCCTATCTTGCCCATCTCCCCTTCCTCTTTCTGCTGTCCTTCCCTTGTTATTCCTCCCTATCACCCATATTCTCTCTACCTTGGCCTTACTCCCTGTTTAGGATCTAGGTATTGCAGAGCTTATGATCTTCCATTTCTATGCAGAAGGCTCTCCTAGTATGAGTCCATTATCAAATTCCTGCTGAACAGCTCTGGTGGCCTAGAACGGCCAGAGAACTCCTGACACTTCCTCCCACCAGCCCCCTTCAGCTTGTTCTTGCTAGCTTGGCTTCCTAGGCTAGACAGACTTAACATGCCACATAATATATGAAGTTGCCTTTCAGAAGCCCTCCTCTGCTGCCCTTAATTTCACACTGCTTCTTTAGACTGCTGTATGTCAGTCCTACTATATGAGAAATTCCAACTGTAAGATTTTCATTAGTGCAGTGTGAACTGGTGGAGCATTTCCTAGCTTCATCTATGAACATATCTCTACACTCCTTCAACTTTCTGTTTCAAATATAAAGAAAAAGGTCATTGCTAGCCAAAACCAGTATGTCAAGGGCATTTGCTGTAGATCGTTTGCTTCAAACGCAACATTCCAAAAGCAATCTGACGCTAAGCATAAATAGCAACAAGGGGGAGTCTCAGATTTCATATTCATGATAGAGTTTATAGGGGAAAGTGGCTGGGATATAGCTACATTTAAACCCTCAGCTAGCAGCAGGGTAGCAATGGAGACAGGAAGATGCTCTAGTTCTGTTTGGAGAAAAAAGGTGGTATGGATGCATGCTGGCAGAGTAGAGTTATGACAAAACAAAATGTCCCACCCATTCAAATATAGCACTCGTCTCTTGAAAGGACAGTGGAATGAAATCCTCAAAAAAACTTGACCAATAAAAGAAAAGACCTAGACAGGTAATATTGATTAACACCACTGCATCAAGAAAGAAGTTCATTCATCTGCATTCTAAGGGGTACACTAAACATTTTATTCCTTAAAGGTGCATCTGGACTAGCATCCTTTATTTTAGTTTCTAATATCTCTCCTCACACTTTATGTTTACTATACACAGTGGTGCACCCAAGGAAGGACTTGGGGGCAAGGCTTCAGCAGAATGAACAGCAGGCGTGCTTACCACATTCGAAAGTAAGCAAAATACCCATTACCAGAAACGTTATTTATTTATTTGTAAAATTTTTTGCATACAGCTATTTCATTAAAAACATCATGCCTGCAGCATGTATGACTATCTGCCTGTTGGACAGAAGTCGTGGGTATGCTCTCGGTGCAATGAGCTCCTGGCTCTCCGGGAACGACTTCATTTCCTTGAGGCCAAGGTGGCAGACCTGGAAAAGCTGAGAGAGGCAGAGAGGTGTGTGGAGGAGGCCTGCAGGGACGTTATAGCTGTGTCCCACTCCAACGATGATAGCTCTCCTGCTATCATGGACAACGATGGTCTCGGGGAAGGAGAGCATCCAGCTGAGGAAGAGGGAAACGATCCCTTAGAAGGGACCCATTCCTTGGGGGATGAGCAGCTATCCTCTCGTGCCGAGGATATATCTCCAGGGGGTGGAGGGATCCTTGTAGTGGGTGATTCGATCATTAGGAACATAGACACTGGGGTGTGTGATGGGCATGTAGACCACAAGGTGTTTTGCCTGCCTGGTGCGAAGGTTGCGGATATCGCCCGTCGTTTAGATAGTTTGGTAGACAGTGCTGGGGAGGAGTCAGTGGTTGTGGTGCACGTTGGCACCAACGACATGGGGAAATGCAGCCGTGAGGTCCTGGAAGCAAAATTTAGGTTGCTAGGTAGGATGCTGAAAGCCAGGACCTCCAAGGTGGCTTTCTCTGAAATGCTACCGGTTCCACGCGCAGGACCAGTCAGACAGGCCCAGCTTCGCAGTCTCAATGCGTGGATGAGACGATGGTGTCGGGTGGAAGGGTTTGGATTTGTTAGGCACTGGGGAACATTTTGGGACAAGCCGGGCCTGTATAAAAGGGACGGGCTCCACTTGAACCAGAATGGAACCAGACTGCTGGCACTTAAAATTAAAAAGGTGGCAGAGCAGCTTTTAAACTGACTGAGGGGGGAAACCCGACAGGAGCTGAGAAAGGTCCGGTTCGGAATAAACCTCCCCCCTGGGATAAAAACCAAAGAAATGATGAAATTTTAAAAGGGGTAGGCCTAGAAGTAGGCATTGTGAGAGCAGCGGCACAGGATATAAATTCAGAAGAGCAAAATTACCACAGGCCTAACCACAAGTGCCAAAGACACTTGAAGAGAGACACTGCTTACAAGTGCCTGTACGCTAATGCTAGGAGCCTGCGAACCAAGATGGGAGAACTGGAGTGCTTGGTCTTAGAGGAGAGCATTGATATAGTGAGCATAACCGAGACCTGGTGGAATGGAGAAAACCAGTGGGATACGGTTATCCCTGGATATAAACTATACCGGAAGGACAGGGAAGGATGTATTGGTGGCGGAGTCACTCTATACGTGAAAGAAGGCATTGAATCCAGCAAGCTCGAAAACCCAAAAGAGGCAGACTCCTCCACAGAATCGTTGTGGGTGGTGATACCATGCCCCAGGAGGGACTTAATACTGGAAACGATCTATCGTCCCCCTGATCAAAATGCTCAGGGAGACCTTGAGATGAGATATGAAATTGAGGAAGCATCCAAACTAGGAAATGTGGTAGTAATGGGTGACTTCAACTACCCGGACATAGACTGGCTGCATATGTGTTCCAGTCATGACAAAGAAGCAAAGTTTCTAGATATTCTAAATGACTATTCCCTAGACCAGTTGGTCATGGAACCGACCAGAGGGACGGCAACCCTAGACTTAATCCTCAGTGGGGACCGGGACCTGGTGCAAGATGTAAGTGTTGTTGAACCGATTGGGAGCAGTGACCACAGTGCTATTAAATTAAACATACATGTAACTGGCCAATTGCCAAGAAAATCCAACACGGTCACATTTGACTTCAAAAGAGGAAACTTCACAAAAATGAGGGGATTGGTAAAAAGAAAGCTGAAAAACAAAGTCCAGAGGGTCACGTCACTCGAAAATGCTTGGAAGTTGTTTAAAAACACTCTATTAGAAGCTCAACTGGAGTGCATACCGCAGATCAGAAAAGGTACCGCCAGGGCCAAGAAGATGCCAGCATGGTTAACGAGCAAAGTCAAGGAAGCTCTTAGAGGCAAAAAGTCTTCCTTCAAAAAATGGAAGTCTTGTCCAAATGAAGAAAATAAAAAAGAACACAAACTCTGGCAAAAGAAATGCAAGAAGACAATAAGGGATGCTAAAAAAGAATTTGAGGAGCACATTGCTAAAAACATAAAAACCAACAACAAAAAACTCTATAAATACATTCAAAGCAGGAGACCATCTAGGGAGACGATTGGACCCTTGGATGATAAGGGAGTCAAAGGTGTACTAAAGAACGATAAGGAGATTGCAGAGAAGCTAAATGAATTCTTTGCATCTGTCTTCACAGTGAATATATAGGGCAGATCCCTAAACCTGAACTAACATTTGCAGGAAGGGATTCTGAGGAACTGAGACAAATAGTGGTAACGAGAGAGGAAGTTCTAAGCTTAATGGACAATATAAAAACTGACAAATCACCGGGCCCGGATGGCATCCACCCGAGAGTTCTCAAAGAACTCAAAGGTGAAATTGCTGATCTGCTAACTAAAATATGTAACTTGTCCCTTGGGTCCTCCTCCGTGCCTGAGGACTGGAAAGTGGCAAATGTAACGCCAATCTTCAAAAAGGGATCCAGAGGGGATCCCGGAAATTACAGGCCAGTTAGCTTAACTTCTGTCCCTGGAAAACTGGTAGAAAGTATGATTAAAGCTAGATTAACTAAGCACATAGAAGAACAAGCCTTGCTGAAGCAGAGCCAGCATGGCTTCTGCAAGGGAAAGTCCTGTCTCAGTAACCTATTAGAATTCTTTGAGAGTGTCAACAAGCATATAGATAGAGGTGATCCAGTGGACATAGTGTACTTAGACTTTCAAAAAGCGTTTGACAAGGTACCTCACCAAAGGCTTCTGAGGAAGCTTAGCAGTCATGGAATAAGAGGAGAGGTCCTCTTGTGGATAAGAAATTGGTTAAGAAGCAGAAAGCAGAGAGTAGGAATAAACGGACAGTTCTCCCAATGGAGGGCTGTAGAAAGTGGAGTCCCTCAAGGATCGGTATTGGGACCTGTACTTTTCAACTTGTTCATTTATGACCTAGAATTAGGAGTGAGCAGTGAAGTGGCCAAGTTTGCTGATGACACTAAATTGTTCAGGGTTGTTAAAACAAAAAGGGATTGCGAAGAGCTCCAAAAAGACCTCTCCAAACTGAGTGAATAGGCAGAAAAATGGCAAATGCAATTCAATATAAACAAGTGTAAAATTATGCATATTGGAGCAAAAAATCTTAATTTCACATATACGCTCATGGGGTCTGAACTGGCGGTGACCGACCAGGAGAGAGACCTCGGGGTTGTAGTGGACAGCACGATGAAAAAGTCGACCCAGTGTGCGGCAGCTGTGAAAAAGGCAAATTCCATGCTAGCGATAATTAGGAATAGTATTGAAAATAAAACAGCCGATATCATAATGCCGTTGTATAAATCTATGGTGCGGCCGCATTTGGAATACTGTGTACAGTTCTGGTCGCCTCATCTCAAAAAGGATATTATAGAGTTGGAAAAGGTTCAGAAGAGGGCAACCAGAATGATCAAGGGGATGGAGCGACTCCCTTACGAGGAAAGGTTGCAGCATTTGGGGCTTTTTAGTTTAGAGAAAAGGCGGGTCAGAGGAGACATGATAGAAGTGTATAAAATTATGCATGGCATTGAGAAAGTGGATAGAGAAAAGTTCTTCTCCCTCTCTCATAATACTAGAACTCGTGGACATTCAAAGAAGCTGAATATTGGAAGATTCAGGACAGACAAAAGGAAGTACTTCTTTACTCAGCGCATAGTTAAACTATGGAATTTGCTCCCACAAGATGCAGTAATGGCCACCAGCTTGGACGGCTTTAAAAGAAGATTAGACAAATTCATGGAGGACAGGGCTATCAATGGCTACTAGCCATGATGGCTGTGCTCTGCCACCCTAGTCAGAGGCAGCATGCTTCTGAAAACCAGTTGCTGGAAGCCTCAGGAGGGGAGAGTGTTCTTGCACTCGGGTCCTGCTTGCGGGCTTCCCCCAGGCACCTGGTTGGCCACTGTGAGAACAGGATGCTGGACTAGATGGGCCACTGGCCTGATCCAGCAGGCTCTTCTTATGTTCTTATGTTCTTATGTTCATCAAACCAGTTTACATTATTAGGGAGGGGCCCAGGGGCTCATATCCATATGCCCGCCAGTCCACCTGTTCATGACAGCACCTGGAGCTTAGCCAGGGAGTTCTGGAGCTGAGTAAATAACACTAAGGAACTCAAGGCACATGATGTAGTTCAGCTTCTGAAGTTAATCAGGTCTTGGTCTGTAAACTGTCTGGATGAGAGACTGCCCAGGAGGTGCTCTGAGCTCTTCAAAGGGAGTGTGGTGTAAATATAATATAATATCTACTATATTTTTTGGAATGTTGTTTGTCTGTTTACTGTGCATTTAGAGAAATATTAAGATATTGCAACCAAATTTTGCATGACCAATCCTGAGAGCAAGGAGCAGGGTTTAGTCATATTTTGATGCAGTTGGATGCCATTTAGAATCAAGATGGCAGACTGAACCTTTCAAAACTACACTGATTTTAACCACTGTTTTCAAAACTGCAATGGGCTTTTAAAAAAATTGCAAGGACTGCTGGGTATGAAGCTGCTAGTAGTATATAAAATAAACAAGAAGGACCTGCAATAAAATGTTGCAGCATATCCTCTCCTATTCAGATTTCTTTGGTTCAGGGTTAAAGGTAGCCATGCTCTCGTCTGGAATCCTCTGAGATTCTATAAGACAGGAATAGCTAATGTGCTGCCCTCCAGATGTTATTGGACTGAAAAAAAATGAAATGGACTGCCTTCAAGTCCATTCTGACTTATGGGCGACCCTATGAATAGGGTTTTCATGGTAAGCAGTATTCAGAGGGGGTTTACCATTGCCTTCCTCTGAGGCTGAGAGGCAGTGACTGGCCCAAGGTCACCCAGTGAGCTTCATGGCTGTATGGGGATTCAAACCCTGGTCTCCCAGGTCGTAGGCCAACACCTTAACCACTACACCACACTGGCTCTCTGTTGTTAGACTAGCACTCCCATAATGTCTAACCACTGGCCGTGCTGCCTGGGGCTGATGTGAGTTGTAGTTTTCCAACCGCTGGAGGATACCACAATGGCTATCCTTGCTATAAGTTTTTAGGGTCTCACACGAGTTAATTCATCCTGCCCCATGGTTTATCCAGCTGATACACAACATTCCATGGCTCCTGCAGAAAATCATTCATTCATTCATTCATTCAACATTCTTATCCTGCCCTTCGTCCACTCTGTAGCTCAACCAAGAGATAAACAATAATAATAAAATAGCATACCTTTTAAACCATAAAGTCATAAATAGGAACAATTCAGCAGTGAAAATTGTGCATGCTCATTCCTCATTAGGCCATGTTTTTGGAGGGGCTCTTTTCTTTTTCTTTTAATTTACAACTTTACCTATTTCTGAATACCTGGATAGTCCCCTGAGTGTGTAGAAGCCATTATCAAATTTAAAGGTGGAGCCGTTTTGCTTCCAAATTGATAGGCCACAGGTAGCCAATCTAGTACCCTCTAGTTGTTGCTGGACTATAACTCCCATCATGTATGTGTATATGTTTTTGTGTGTATCAATAACAAATGGAAAAATGTATCAATAGCAAAGCTATTTATAAATGTATCAATCACATTTTCTCCCCATCATGGTTACTCTTTAATATTTATAGACTCCCTTCAAGTGATAACAAGACCCTGAGCCCTCTTTGCATTTTATATCGGGGATGACGATACACGAAATCATGATTGCAAGGATAAAGATTCAACATCCCACATCAAAGTTCTGGTAGCCATAAATCTTCTTGAGGCTGATGCTATAGAAATGAACACAGTAAATATAACCCCCCTTTTTTTGCTTGCTTGCTTGGTTATGCAACTACAGCAAATAATCTGACAACACAAACACGGAGCCTTTTAAAGGTTTCAAGTGCTCTGATTACAAGCATATTAAATCTGTGCCCTTTTGCATAGAAACTTTGGGCTTGACAGGGACTAAAATGACTCTAAACCTCATCTGCTTTTCTCCCCCAGTTGGTATTTTATAGTCCCTGCTGTGTGGCATCCGCTGCTAAGCTGACATGCCCGAACAAAGCAGAACCCATTGAAATGGCATTTATTTTCTAAATCTGCATAAAATGACTATTGCAGAGAGGCACTATTCAAAACTGCAGCCTTCAAAGTTGTTTTCTTTTTTCCTCCCTTTTGAACCCAATAATGAGCTTGAAACGTAAAATATTACATTATCTCTAAATGTAGGAAATTTAGTTTACATTTTGTAATGTAAAACTGGCTAAGGATTCAGTATAAGAAGGCTGAAGAGGGGGATGTTACCAAAAAAATCCCAATGGAGACAAGATAACGAATATAAGTAGTTTTTCTAGGGGAAATTAGGGTTCCTTAGGGAACAAATCACCCCCATCTGCTGTTTTTGAAAACAGTGTTTTGTGGCAGCCTCTCCTACTTAGTCATGCTAAAACAGTGCAAGAACAAAGACCAACTCCAGTACATGCATACATTTTCCTCCAAAATTTACATAAAATTAGAATTTCCAGAACTCATAATACACCAGCCGCCACACAGCGTTCTTCCTTGAACTTACTGGGGCTCTCAGTTAGCACAATAAATATTAAAAAAAATTCCCCACTGTAAATGCTGCCATTCTACAAGTATCTTTAATGTTGTTTGTTTACAATGTGCCTGTCCTCTCAAACTGTGGCATTCAATTACATTCAGGATGGGTTTCTTCGTATAAAGAATTGATTGCTTCGTAAAGATCCCTATACTCCGCAAAAAAGAAAGCCATGACTTAAAAGAAGATATGGGGTTCTGACACAGGTAACGGAGCAGTCTGTTTTGCTGACCGAGTGGCCTCTTCTCCATCCCTGCCATCTAGATTGATGGCAGGGGTTTAATCACACTGCCTTGCTCTCTCTTCATTTCCTCTGGTTTAGGGGCATTTCAGACATGAATAGCATAATGCTGTTGTGAATGTTAGTGTCAGAATGGGAAAGAGTTTCACAATAAAACCTACAGTGTACATTAGTGGGGAGGGGGGAATCTGGCCTAATGAGTGCTCTTGGCAAGTCACATCTTCATTGTTCTTATTTTGAAGAGAGACAGGCAGGAAATCAGGATAAGCAGTCAAAAACAGTTCTGTGCACAGCTCATAATCTAAAAATATATTAAACTCCAAACTCAGTTGCATAAACAAACTGGCTTGCCTGCATCATTGTTTAAACTAATATGAATGAGCAGGGGGGGGCAGCTGATGTAAGAGAAGAGTAGAATGCGAAAAATCCCTGCTGACTATAGTATACAGCCACTCTTGTGGCTGTATAATTTATGCACTATTCACTTGTGCCATATTCTTAGAGCTGTTTTGTACACAACATCCAAGGTTTACTCCAAATTCAAGTCCCCCTTTCATGGGGTTATGGTGCTCCCAAGCCGGGTATAGAGCTCTTCTGGCACACATGTCCCCAGATGTTTGCAAAGACACCATCAATGGGCACTGTCAGCTTAGTTAGAAGACTTCTGTATTTGTTATTTGTTACAAGGCAAATAAAAAAACAAAAAGATCTAGTCTTAACCATAAACCAAAGCAAATGAACTAAAAGGTAAAGGGGAAAAAATAATTATATATATATGCACAGAGAGAGAAAGAGAGAGAGAGAGTGTGTTTTAAAAGCAACAAACAGAACTTCACCCAATGTTCTGGATCCCTATAAGAATTCTGTTATCACTTTAAAATGTACATGTAATTGTGATGAACAAAGCAGAGGTTTTAATTTTTCTACCAAGACGTTTCAGCTTCCACCTTTATCAGCTGCTGTCAAACAAATGTAATGATGCTGTTACCAAGGTGGCAGTTATGCAGCTTTGAGGACAGAATGCTGAGGGGGGATTCATTTCCAGAAGCTAAGCCGTGTTTGTACTGTCCTCCAGGTTGAGGCCATGCGATGCCAGAGTGTATATCCAGAAGTTCTCCCTCTCAGTTAATGTTGTTGGATCTGTCAGCATTTCCATAGCTATTATAGATAAGTTTAAGCGGCTGTGGTTTTCAGTGATGAAATGTTTTGCTTCACTTTTTTAGTCAAAATCACCCATTTGTGGTTTCTGAAACGGGTGTATAGGTCAGTTGTAGTTTTACCTATGTACTAGATGTGACATCCTAGTCTTTTGCATTCAACAACATAAATTATATTGCAGGACCTGCAGGTGATGTTCTATTTTATGTAATATGTTCTATCCAACCTGGTGCTTTGGAAAGTAGTTGTCTCCATGAGATATACAAAACTAAAACTATGCCAAATCTTACAAGCAGGAAATGTCTTACAGAGGAGATTCCTTGTTAATCCAAATCCCATCCCTGGAGACTTCCGGGAAGGGTGACTTAGCCTGTGCCTGCTTTTGAGACGGGCTCCTGCCTCAAAAGAAGCTTATTCAGATATATCAGTCAGTTTTTTCTTTTTTTTTTGACTGATTAAACTTCTCCCGGGTAGGGAGAAACGAAGAGATTAACCTCAAAGCCTATTTTTGTTGGGACGACCAGATCTCATTAATTTATGGGACGAGGTCCAGCCGACGAAGGTGGGACGGATTTTTAACAGCAAGCTCTATCTGATAAAGCGAACGTTCACCTTATCTTCTAAGAGAGAACGCATTAACAGGCAAGCACCCTTCTTTCTATATTTTTCTTTTACTTGACTTAAATTGTTGCTGTTTAAAAGAGATTTGCCAGATTGATCAGTTTTTGACATCTCACTGGGGAGCCATAACTTCTCTCTGCTACGCACTAATTAATAGCTTATCTCTGTTTTTGTTGCAAAAAGCTGTCCTGGATTTGCATTCTAAAGATATACACAGAAGAGGGATTTCTATTCCAGATTTTTATTTTGAAAAATATTATACTGTTTTGAGACTACTCTCTTTTTGGTCTATTTTATTTTGACGAATCTGTTTCTTGACGATTGCCATTAATTGTTTCGATCCTGGGAACTGCATTTTGTTTACTTAACTATTGGAGAGATAAGGCTGTCTGCTCTGTTTATACTGTGATGTCACCAAGTTTGGAGTATTAACCCAATTGTTGCTGAAATAAGAAGTGGTTTTCCTATATTTTTCTTTTAAAATGGCAATTAAGAAAGTGGCTGAAAATCTGGAAATAACTATGTTTCAGAAAATAATGGATGAGATTGAGATAATGAAAATTGAATTGAGTAAAATGAAGCAGGAGATTAAAGATATAAGGGTCCCTGTGAGAGAGGTGACCCTGGAAGGGGTCCCTGTGAGAGAGGAGACCCCGGAGATTGGAACAGGGGTCCCTGTGAGAGAGGCGACCCTGGAGACTGGAATAGGGGTCCCTGTGAGAGAGGAGATCCCGGAGATTGGAACCAACGTGGAACAGGAACAAGATTTGGAGTCTATGGACTTTAGAAATAAAATCTATTGTTTGGAACTCAATGTTATCTCTGAAGAAATGAATGAAGATCCTAGAGATAAAGTTATCAATGGCATGGATAATCTTCTGGACTGGAATGATGTGATGGAGCCCAATATAGAGAAAATCTATGGAATTATCTGCAGCCATGTGACAATGGAAAAACTTTTAAGAGATGACCCAGTGTATTTTGAAAAAAAGAACAGAGATATGATTTTACAGCAGTATTTCAGCAACCTATTCAGAATGGATGGCAAGAAAATATTTGGGATAGAGGTAATCCCCATCAGACTCTTACTATATGACTATGGCTTTGACAGCAAGATTATTATGGAATACTGATAATGGAAGATTGGATATTGAAATTACTGGACTTAACAAGACTACTGAAGATGGAAGATGGAAAATGGAACTAATAGAGATAATAGAACAATGGCTACTGAAATTATTGAACCTAACAGATTCTGATGTGATGGATTAATTGAAATGTTTATTTTGACTATGGTTATGACAATAAGATTATCATAATTAGTAATGAGATGGATTAATCGATATGCTTATCTGGAAAAAAAATTGATAGATATATTTCTTAAAGAATTGAAACCTCTCTTTGACTTTTTGTGGAAAGAATAAAGTAATGTTTATGAGATTTGATGATTAAGTAAGATAACTACTGGAGGAAAGTGATTTTATAATATGACTTAAGAGACAGGATTGTTATATATTATAGACTTATAACTGATTTGATCTTTGACAAATGGGAAGTCAATATTTTACTCTTTATTTTTTATTTTTGTTTTTTTTTTTCTTTTTTTCTTTTTGTTTAACTATTTTTGATTTTGTTTTTTGTCTTTGAATGTTTTATGATTTTGTCTTGTATGTTTTATGAAAATCTGAATAAAAATTATTGAAAAAAAAAAACAAATCCCATCCCTGGAAATTATGCATGCTACCTAAAATCCACAAAGCCAACAATCCTGGACTCCCCATTGTTTCAGATAACCACACAGCTACTAATAGGATGTCTTTTGACTAGGAATGTAAAGACCTGTCCATTTCTATTCTGTCAGTTTCTTATTTTTGAAACCATAAATTCAGTTCTCTATGTTTCTGCAGCAATTTGCAGACTTCTAACCAAAAAAATCCTCATGAAAATTCTCCAGCATTTTAGTGCAGATTTCTACTAATAAACATATTTTTGTATGCAGTTTTGACTAATGTACACATTTTTGCAAGCAATGTCTCATTATATAATGCATTTTTGGATACGATTTTCAGTCATATATTCATTTTTATACACACTTTCCCCAACGTATGCATTTTTGTAAACATTGTTTGGTTGGCGAACTGCATTGCAAAATTCAAATAAATGCAAATTTCAAAGGATGACTGTGTTTCAGTTCTCATATTGTTTCAAAAAGTGCGGATTTGATAGATTTGGCTTGAAATGTGAATTAAATTGAAATTCTCGTCTACCCCTACTCTGGACATTGACTTGAACTTACAAAACATAGTGCAAAGCTTCCCATCATATATCAAAGACACCAATGACTTCTTATTTAAAACTGACTCTCTAAACAAGCAGTATCAATTCCAAACAATACTATACTAGCTACTTTAGATGTCACATCTCTTTATACCAATATATCACATAATGATGGGATTCAGGCTTCAATTGAGTTCCTTAACACCAGAAATTCTAAGAATTCCCCAGCTTTAGCTATGCTAATCCTAACTTGCCACAACTTTATATTCAATGGAGTACACTAACTGCAACTACAAGGCAGAGCGATGGGGACTCGCAAGGCTCCATTATATGTGAATCTATTTATGAGTAAACTGGAAAAAGACATCCTCAAAGAGGCCATTAAAAAACACTTATATGGTGGCAACACATTGATGACATTTTTGTGGTCTGGAAAATTGGCAAAGAGTAGAGCTGGGCACACACCCCCATCTGATTTGTAGGTCTGATTTGTAAATACAGATCAAGCCCAATTCGTTTTGGAAGATTTGGACCAGATCCAGCCCGATTCAGATCTGAATCCAGATCGCAGTCTAGATATTACAAATCCAATTCTTACATTGCAAAACCAAAATAGCTATAACTTTCTTGTTTTTTGACCTAGAAACATGAAATTGGATGACATGGTAGCCACTATATAGGGAATTAACCCTACCAAGGTGCAGGTAGCTATCTCCAGCAGTTTTCATGCTAGCCACCTTTACAATTTTAAAATGTTTTAAAATTAAAACAAACAGAACAGTTTTGTTTTTTTCACACAGGGACGTGGAATTTGGAAACGTGGTAGCCCCTATAGAGGAAATTAGCTCTGCCAAATTTCAAGTGGATAGCTCCAGGGTTTTTCATGCTAGCACATTAAAGTTTGATTTTTCAAATAAATAAGGCTGTGAGTGCTCAGTCATGCCAGTTCTTATTCTCCTGTGTTTCCCCTGTTCTTTTCTTCTATTTTTTTAAAAAATGAGTTTTTAAAAAAATAAGGTTTCTGATACCAGACACAAGTGGGTAACATTAGGCAGGCACAGGCTGGCAGCATCATGGAGGTAATATGCACATAGGGACATGAAATTTGGGGACCTGGTAGCTCCTATAGAGGAGAGTAGCCCTGCCAAATTTCAAGTGGGTAGCTCCAAAAGGATTTCATGCTAACCACCTTTAAAGTTTGCTTGTTCTAAGAAAGTTTTGTAAAAACTGTCATATAGGGGGCAGATTGCCAACAGCAGTAGTGAGTGAGGGGAAAATAAACATACTATTCAATATTAATAATATTTACTATGGTTAGCAATTGGAAACAACAACAACAATCATTCTGAACTCAGAATGCTGGCTAATATGTCCACAAGGTTTGGCTGGCTGACTAATAATAATAATTTTTTAAAATGTGTAACCACTGTTTTAAAATAGAGGAAAAGTTGAAATATTTAGGTATTATTATGACAAATAAAAATTCAAAGTTCTTTCATAATAATTATGAAAAACTATGGACAGAGATTAAGAAAGACTTGCTAAAATGGGATAAATTACAATTGTCATTAATGGGCAGAATATCCGTGATAAAAATGAATGTATTGCCGAGAATGATGTTTTTGTTTCAAACAATACCTGTAATATCCTCTGATTTACCTTTTAAACAATGGCAAAAAGATATTTCTAAATTTGTTTGGCAGGGAAAAAAACCAAGAATTAAATTTAAATTATTACAAGATGCCAAAGAAAGAGGAGGACTGGGATTACCAAATTTGAGACTTTATTATGCTGCCTGTTGTTTAGTCTGGATAAAGGAATGGTTATTATTGAGGAATAAAAGACTATTGGATTTGGAGGGCCATAACCTGAAATGGGGATGGCATGGATATCTATGGTATGATAAAGTAAAAGTTAATGTGGATTTTAATAATCATTTTATAAGACGTCCTCTGTTGAAAATATGGAATAGATATAAACCAAGGTTTTACTCGAAAATACCATTATGTGTCTCAAGTCAAGAAGCATTTTATAGAAGAGAAATGGCTGGAAAAGAGAAATGGTTAACTTATCAAGAACTTTTAGAAAATGTATATGGAGAATATATAATGAAAGAGAGAGAACAACTGACAAAGGAAGGATATAGTTCTCAATGGTTTGCCTATTTACAATTGTTAGAGAGATATAAAATGGATAAGAAAATGTATGGGTTTGAAATAAGTAAATCTGATTTTGAAATAGGTTTGTGTACAAATGATGAAAATATAATTGTGAAAATGTATAAACTCTCGCTGAAAATGGATATGGAAGAAGAACAAGTAAAAGAGTGTATGGTAAAGTGGGCAAAAAATTTTGGTTATAATATACAAATGGATCAATGGGAAAATATGTGGAAAAAAGGCTTGAGATTTACATTATGCTATAATCTTAAAGAAAATCTCTATAAAATGATGTATCGTTGGTACATGACTCCAGAAAAGTTGTCAAAAATGTATAGTAATGTTTCTAATGTTTGTTGGAAATGTAAACAACAAGAAGGATCATTTTATCATATGTGGTGGTTGTGTAAACAGGCAAAATTAATTTGGGCACAGATAGGTAGGATGATGCAAAAAATTCTAAAGATAAATATTCAGTAAAAACCAGAATTTTTTTTTATTGGGTTTTATGGATAAGCAAATAGAAAAGAAATATGGAAGAATAATATTATATATGATTACGGCAGCAAGATTATTATATGCACAAAAGTGGAAAATGGAATCAACACCAACAACGGAAGAATGGCTATTGAAATTAATGGATAAATTGACATGTTTACTTAGAGAAAAATCGACAGATACATTTCTTAAGGAATGGAAGCCTCTCTTAGACTTTTTGTTGAAAGATAAAAATGAAATGATGATAATGGGATTTGACGATTAATTAAGATAGACTATGGAGAAAAGTGATTTTGTATGTATTAAGGGACAGGTTTTATATATATTATATATTTATAGCTGATCTGTGACAAATCGGAAGTCAAATTTTTTATTTTTATCTTTATTGTGTTATGTTTTTTGATTTTGCTTTGTTTGTTTTATGAAAATTTGAATAAAAATTATTGTAAAAAAAAATGTGTAACCACTGAAGAACAAGAAGAAGAACAAGAAGAAGAACAAGAAGAAGAACAAGAAGAAGAACAAGAAGAAGAACAAGAAGAAGAACAAAGCTATGGCTAAATATGTCCACAAGGTTTAATAATAATTCTTGGCAATGAGAATGAAATCAAATTAAAAAGCACACAGAAGACAAATGTTTTAAAAAATGTAAATAAGTATGGGACTGGGATTGATTGGGAAAGAACAGAAAATATACACAAGCTGAGCAAATCCCACCAAACACTTCTAAGAGACAAAACTTACAAATGATCTCTGCATTTTAAGACTTCACCCCTTCCAAGCACTCTCTCCCCATCCTGGTGTTCTCCTTTATGGTGTTGTAATTGCTCCATTTCAGAGACTTCCTGCCTGGGTTCATTAGAGACTGTTTTGAGCTATAGATCTGTACAAATCTCTACAAATAGATTGAGGACTAGCCGATCCACTCTGTAGAGATTTGTTGCTGCTTCAACTAAACCTGACAGGATTCAAATCAGCCTGAATTGATCCAGTTTGTGATTTGTATACATACAGTGCACAGCCCTAGCAAAAGGAGCATAAAACAATTTAAAAATTACATCAGTTCTATTAATTCAGCTATTAAAGTTTACAGTCAGTAGCACCAATAGCAATCCACCCATCCCTTTCCTTGATGTCTTTCTCACCACTGATGACAACAAAATAGCCACAAATTTCTGCAACAAACCCACTGATGCCCTCGCTTATCTAAACTGGAAATCCTGCCATCCCAAGCATATAAAGGAAAACATTGTTTATAGCTTAGCTCTCAGAATCAAACTTATTTGCAACAAAGATAAATACGAAAAAGGAGCAGCGAACTTAAGGAACACCTTCACAGAGGATACCTCCACATGTAATTGATTGCAACATCCATTGAGCCTCCATCCTGTCTAGAGAAAACTTCCTCCATTAAAATGAGTTTTGAAAAAACAAAGAACAAATTATTCAATTTGTCATAGATTTGCACCCACATCCTCCTACCCACCAAGAAAGCATGAGGGAAGAGCGACGCTTCACAGAAGCCCAGTTTGAGGCACATGATTTTCATCCACAAATCAGAGAGGCAGAAGACTTCCCCTGCTCCCCCCCAAGCAATGCCCAAAAGTAATGCTGTAAACATTACAATTACTCCACAAAAGTAATAAAATTACTCCTAGTTCTATTACAATCAAAATGTAAAGGAATTACCCACTCATTCCTCAAAAAAGTAATGAATTACAAGTAATTCGTTATTTGCAATGAATTACTTCCAAGCTCTGCACACATATGAAGGAGAAAGCACCCAAGCCATAAGAGAAGATGGGGGGGCTGAGTTCAGCACAACTGAGAAAGGTGCACTAGCCTGCCCTTTCTATCACTTTTCAGATGAAGCCTCAGTCATGAACAGCTGGGCAGGGATGGCCAGAGAGTGGCTTCTGAAACAGAGTCACATACGCAGTCAAAGATAGGCAGAGGGAGCAGATGTGGAGGCTACCATTTGTAGAGAAAGGACCTCCAGAAGACAGGATAGAGAGCAAGTTATATCTTTCCCAGCCCTGGTGGGCAATCTGGAAGTAGAACTAGAGCACTTTGAAACTCCTGGTTCAAGCAGGGAAACATCAAATGCAGCAGGCAGGCCCTGAAATGGCTTCTTGGATCTTTGATTTGGCTAGCAAAGGTCACAGGGAAAGCAGAAAAAGTAGTGGAGCCCTGAAAGGGGCTTTTGAAGCAGCTTCAGCAAGTGGGTAATTCTGTTTCAGCAGGCAGGGGCCCAGAAATAATGAATGAAAAGCAGGGAGTCAGACCCCTGGGTTCTGTCTGGCTAACAGATTCAGCAGGAGATTTCAGGTAGAGTGATATTCAGCAGAGTGCAACTGGGTAACCAGAACCCAGAATCAGTGATTCAGCAGGTGATTTCATAGTAGGACTGGGCAATCAGGACCCAGAACCCTGAGCCCAGAACAACAAATGGCTGAAGGAGTCCAATTTTTTATACCTTTCTGGACAAAAGCCTCAAAGGAGAATCCAGCACTGATTGGATCAGATAGGTGTTCTTCCTTAATTTCCATACCTGTTATGAGTCATCTAGTCAGGGTAATGGGCTCTTCTTTTGTGAAGATCGATGGTGGTATTCACTTTTTAGCTAGCTTGATAAAATACCAATTTGAATGATGGGCTCCTCCCCTGAGG
This sequence comes from Rhineura floridana, assembly GCF_030035675.1. NCBI lineage: Eukaryota > Metazoa > Chordata > Lepidosauria > Squamata > Rhineuridae > Rhineura > Rhineura floridana. The sequence continues at coordinate 87,121,028 of NC_084487.1, forward strand.
GCCAAACTTTTACAATTGCTTTTGGGATTGCATTGACTGGATTGCCAAAGGCCAGGTCCTGTGCATATGACTTGTAACATCCTCTCAGTCGAGAGGTCTCAAGCAGCCTCTGTAAAATGAATCAAACTGAAGGTATTTTAAAAACCGTATAGGCCATGGAGTGGAGTGTCTCTCAGGTTTATAGGCTAGTAGCCAGCCTGCCAACACTGATCATTTCACATCAAAAGCTCCTCCCTTTCAGCAGTATTTCACAACGGTCATTGTATAAGGACTGCCAATGGATTTGATTCTTAGATTGATGTACAATTGATTAGGAGAATCCATGAGACCCCTTTGGGAAGCATGGTTCTAAGTTTAAGTGGCCTCCTATTGTCCTTCGTGTCATCAGCATATATTCAATTCTAACTGTCTGTGTAGCATCATGCAGTGGCGTACCTAGCATATTTGACACCCAGAGCGGATCATTTTTTAACACCCCCTCCTCTATACGACAAAATTATTTTCAGTAATAATCATGAAATGAAAGGAATAATAATAATGGCCAGCAAAGAAACGCAGACAGTGAAAATATTCTTTTATTTAACTTCGTATATATAATGATGCCTGGAAATAAATTAAAAATTAAAAAATAAAATAAATATTACAGTACAAAAAAGGAAAAAAGTAATGGATTAATACAAAAAAATGGTTGCCCAAAACATGATGGATTTCTTTAGGAGGTGTTCTGCGGAGGACCATTTGCCTTTCACCTCTGCTCTTTGGAGTCTGACCAGAACCAGCTGGCCAAAGTCTGGCATTCTGCCTTCCACACTGGAAAGCGAGAAGACCCACAAGGAGGGCAGGAAGACAACAGCCCCCTCCCCATTGCTGCAGCTGGTATTTAGTGGTAGACTACCTCTAAAACTGGAGGTTCCATAAAGCCACCCTCCTCAAGGCATTTGGGTGACTCTTTTTTAAAGCCATTTGAGCTAATAGTCCTCATCACATCTTGGGAAGCAGGCTACATGAATTATTTTTATCCTTATGAAAAGGTCTAGCCCACCCTTATACTGCCCACGAAGAACCTCTCAGAGCAGCTAACCACAATTTGAAATCACAAAACAATAAATGTAATACAATGAATGTGAGAATAAAAACACATAAGTGACATCACATTAAAAAAAATCCATTTAAAAGCAACCACAGCAGCTATTGTAAATGAGTTACATGCCATGTGAAAAAGTTCTACCTTTTGTCTATCCTAAATAGTCTTACATTCCACCTTGTTGGGTGGTCCTAAATTTTATTATGACGAACATTTCTGTCCATATTGGAGGAAGGGGTCCATGCAAAGGGAGCACCTCCCTGCCCACCACTTTCTGCTGCCATTCTGCCCTTTCTCGTCCCGGCTTCCCCCTCCCCCTGCCCAGTCATTCTCTGGGCAATCCCTTTTTTCTTGCACCCCGTTATTGCCTACACCCGGGGTGGACTGCTCCCACCACTTTCCCCTTGGTACGCCACTGGCATCATGATACCATCACATCCAGTACAGAAAACTTTGTGAGCATTTTATGAAACAGAAAGCAAAAATAATGCTGAAGCTTCAGAAGAGAAACTATGATTGTAAATTGTCGTTGCTATGTGCCTTCACGTCAGTTATGACTTATGGTGACCCTATGAATCAGTGACCTCCAAGAGCATCTGTCATGAACCACCCTGTTCAGATCTTGTAAGTTCAGGTCTGTGGCTTCCTTTATGGAATCAATCCATCTCTTCTTTGGCCTTCCTCTTTTTCTACTCCCTTCTGTTTTTCCCAGCATTATTGTCTTTTCTAGTGAATCATGTCTTCTCATGATGTGTCCAAAGTATGATAACCCGTTTCATCATTTTAGCTTCTAGTGACAGTTCTGGTTTAATTTGTTCTAACACCCAATTATTTGTCTTCTTCGAGGTCCACGGTATGCGCAAAGCTCTCCTCCAACACCACATTTCAAATGAGTGGATTTTTCTCTTATTCACTTTTTTCACTGCCTGACTTTCACATCCATGCATAGAGATAGGAAATACCATGGTCTGAATGATCCTGACTTTAGTGTTTAGTGATACATCTTTGCATTTGAGAACCTTTTCTAGTTCTCTCATAGCTGCCCTCCCCAGTCCTAGCCTTCTTCTGATTTCTTGACTATTGTCTCCATGTGGTGAATGACTGTGCCGAGGTATTGATAATCCCTGACAAGTTGAATGTCCTCATTGTCAATGTTAGATACATAAATGATTGTAAATTGGCCCCAGAAAATGCAGGATTAATGGTTTTTTTGAGAGGATTCAGCAATCTTCAGTTGCAACTTTTGGTGTAAAAAATAAATCAAGAGAACATTCAGCTCAGCTCTGTTCACTGTCAGTATATCTCCTATCTGCTGCAGTTTAGGTGACATTTGTTCTTCTAATTACTGCAACCGCTTTGTCGTCTTCTTCCTAGATTAGTCGAACAAGACATTCCCACTCAATCAAGAATGACATAGTGCCTGGAATGACTTCATCATGCTTTATAATAAATCCTGGTGAAGTTTAGACTTATGGCTCCGATCCTTCCCTGCATGGGTAGTGGACAGATTAAGATTATCTACCCCCAGAAACTAATGGAATCCACTGGATTCCTGAATGCCCTGGGGGAGTTTCCAGTAGATAGAGCAGGTGACTCTGTTGAAGCTTTTGTCATGCTGTGGAACAGCGAGGCACATTGGGTTCTTGACACAGTTGCCCCTGAGGGCCCTCTCTGGCATTGTGGATCCCGGTCTGCACCTTGGTACACCAGTGAGCTAAGGGCAATGAAACAGGCTGGACAACGGCTAGAGCACAAGTGGCAAAAGACATGCTGTGGGGCTGATTGGGCACGAGTAAAACATCATAACCATACCTACTGTGTGGTGGTAAGGGCAGCAAAGAAGGCCCACTTCTCTGCCACCATTGCATCCTCAAGTAGCCGTCCAGCTGAGTTTTCCATATTGTCAGGAGTCTGTTGATATCAGCTCCAGGAAATTGAGTTTTAGACCTTTCAGAGGTTTGCAAGGCACTTTGAGGGCAAAGTTGCTCGCATCTGTAGCAATATTGTTGCCCCATCCACATCTACTGTAGTCCCCAGTGAGGTGTCCAGTTTAACATCTGCTGCAACTTCTTGGGAAAGGTTTCAGTTGATGCGGCCTGATGATGTGGACAAGATGCTTGCGATGATGCAGTCAGCAATGTGTCCTCTTGACCCTTGTCCCTTCTTGGCTTATTAAAGCTTGCCGAGGGGGGTTGACTGAGTGGATCCAGTGTGTGGTCAATGCATCATTGCAGGAAGGACTGGTTCCAGCCACCCTGAAAGAGGTGCTGATCTGACCACTCCTGAAAAAGTTCACCCTGGCCTGATTTGTTTGCAACAACTACCACTCAGTCGCAAATACCCCTTCTTAGGGAAGGTGATTGAGAGGGTTGTGAAGCAGCAATTGCAAGTACCCTTGGATGAAGCAGATTATCTTGACACATTCCAGTCTGAATCAGTCTTGGTCGCCCTGATGGATGACCTTTATCAGGAGAAGGACAGTGGGAGTGTGACCCTGTTATTCTTACTTCATCTCTCAGCAGCTTTTGATACCATTGACCATGGTATCCTTCTGGGCTGACTTACTGAGATGGGTATTGGAGACACTGTTTTACAGTTGTTCCGATCCTATCTCCAAGGTCATTTTCAGAGAATTTCATTCATTGGTGCTCACTCATGGCCAAGTAAGATTGTCTTCCAAGATAAGGTCTTTAACAGTGGGTCCGTAAGTGACTGTGGAGGCCAATTCTGGATCCACACAGCCTCCCACAGTGAGGACATAGGTTTCCAGATGGAAGATGGTCACGATGAGGATTTGTTTGACGTGCCTTCCACTTAGCTTGTCCCATTTCTCCAGTATTTGTGCTTCTTCGAAGTCCACAGCACCTTTGATAATAGCCAACCTCCATTTGGGACGTTCATCAGTTCTTGATGCTCACATTACATTTTTTTAGATTAAGCTGGATTGATGGTGCTACAGAGGGACTAGTTTGCACCTGTTGATGTTCCATTCAGAGAATAGCATTGGGTGATTGCCTTCGGTGCCCTGGCAGTTGTGCTGTGGGGTGCCTCAGGGTCCCATCTTGTTTCCTATGCTGTTTAACATCTATATGAAGCCCTTGGGAGCAGTCATCAGGAGATTTAGGCAAGGTGTCAGCAGTACACTGGTGATACCCAGCACTATTTCTCTATAACATCTGAATTGGAAGAGGCCATGCAAGCCCTGGACTGGTGCCTGGACTCAGTGGTGGGCTAGATGAGGGCCAGTAAACTGAGTCTGAATCCTAGCAAGATGGAGACACTGTGGCTTGGTGGTTCCCAAGGGCAAGCACAATATTTCCTGAATAGACAAATACTTTAGAAGAAATCATCCAAAAATCGCTATAGCAAGAATACTTTTTTTATAGAGAGCCATAAATGTTCACTGAAAACAGTAAGTACCTTCAGCTCAACACTTGAATTTCATGGAAATTTGTAAACTTTCTCTTTAGTGATTGGAAGAACTTAAATTATAATTGAGGTGAGGGATTTGGGGATATTATTTCCTTTCAGATTTGCTGGCAATCCCTACTTCATTAATAGCAGTTCCTGAAAAGGTGCATTAGGGATAAACAGACTATGAAATGAGAGAAACTAGTAAATGATTGTTGCATTCATGTGGAAACCTTTATAACTCATCAAGTAAGGCCGTTCTTTCAGGTTGGTTAATGATATTCAATGAAAAGTGTTATGTCTGCTGATTTCATATATATTACTATTCAGCCTATACATCTATATTTACGTTTTGCATTTTAATTACATAAAATTAAACCTAGTAAAGTTTTGGCACAGCATAACTTATTATACAGACAGTGAGGGTGCTAGAGCATGGGGTTCATGCTAATGCCTCTCCACCTAGGTCACCTATAAACCTTTGCAATGTGTGAACTGTCCCCTAGGTGAGACTGTGAAGATGCAGAAATTGTTCTGATGCTCTGTTCAGCAACAGTAAAGTAAAACCTTAAATCTGGACTATTGTGATCAGCCCTAAGCAAGGTAGGGCAGAAACTATGTTGACCAGTTAGGAAGGATTTTGAAGAGAGCAACAAGGATAATCAATCATATGAGGAAAAGCTGAAGGAGCTGGTTTGCTTGGCATAGAGAAAAATTAAAGGAGACACATTAAAAGCTTTCCTTATAGGATGTCAAAAGAAAAAGAACTGTCTTCACATAACAGAATAAAAGTAATTGCTTTTAAATTAAAGGGAAATACATTGTTAAACACTAGGAGATGCTTCCTAAAAGCATCACCGCACTGGATAAAATGCCTAAGATATTTTAGATGTAATATTTTCTGTTTGAGGACATAAGATTATATTAGAACACGGATGGGGAATCTGTGGCCCTCCAGAGGTTGTAGATACCACCTCAGATCATCCCTGACCATTGGCCATTCTGGCTGGGGCTGTTGGGAGTTGGCATCCAAAAATATCTGGAAGGCCACAGATTTTCAATCACTAGATTTGAAGATCCGCTGTATCCCTTCCATCTCTATACTGTAGTCGTCATCATTATCAGCAACTGCTTACACTTAACATCATATTGGCATCAGAGGAATCTGGGATAACAGAGATCCTGGATCAATTCACTGTGTGTAAAAATACTCAGAATATTTCAGTTTCAAAGATTATTTAGAAGATTGTGCAATTTTTGAAGAAAAGAAAAAAAAGCAGATGAAGAAGAAAAAGAAACAGGTTAGAGTTGGTCCTCCTGAATGAGTGTATATTGATTTTTGGTGATAAAATAGATAAGTGAATGATGGATAGTTGTATTATCTCTTCATAACTGGCTCACTCCTTTGGTTTGGTTGGCTGATACAAATTGAAACTAATAAATGTGGCTGAGAGTGTGAGGGAAATATACTGAAACATAATACCTTTGCTTTGAGCATCTTGGAATACCACATTTCTTGTTAGATCATTTTTAAATGGTCTAACACTGTAGGCATATTTGTGTTTTGCACATTGTTATTGATGATACAATATTGTTATTGATAATACATGATAGCTGGAGACATTAAAATAGAATAAAATTTACATTCTGTCTACAAATTATTATAGGATTTATTAATCTGTTGGTTTAACATTTGGCATGAGGAATTTTCTCTTATAATTAAGACATCTGCTTCCTGTCTTTTTCAGTTCAAAGTTGCCAACAATAATGATATGAAAAGACATGAAAGTGGACATTTTGATACGCAATTTATGAAACAAAGATCAAAATATGCTGTACAGCTCGCCTGAGTTTCGTTGGCAGTACAGAACTGCCTGGAATCAAAGCGGGCACTTAAATTGGGTGATCAAGCAACAAGACACCCCACCCCACCCTGAATGCCAGAAACTCCCCTCTCCTGCTGCAGTCGATGTACCCCATCCCCCAGCCTCCGGAGAGGCTTTACAGGGGCCACAGAGAGCTGCAGTAGTAGAAATATTGGTAAGTCTCCATTATGTGACTACCATTTGCATAACATTGAATGCTGCCCTTAGAGTGCTATATACCAACGGAGCCATAAGGCAAATGTGCATTGATTCGGATAAGATGTGGTAGATAGATATATTACTGGCACACTGATTATACAGAGGTCAGACTTCAAATGATTTTTCTGTGAAGTCTTTAATCGCATGCATGCATTCTTGTTTGTAAGTAATGTAAGCATCAGGAAAGGGCTGTGGTAGAGCATCTGCTCTGCATGCAGAAGATCCTAGGTTCAATCCCCGGCATCTCCAGGTAGGACTGAGAGAGACCCCTGCTTGAAATCCTGGAGAGCCACCGCCAGTATAGACAATACTGAACTAGATGCACTGATGGTCTGGTTGAGTCTAAGGCAGCTTCCTATGATCCTTTGGAAGACAATATAAAGTGACACAAGCAATGGCTTTGGGAATCATTTTTGAGAGAAACAGGATGCACCTTTATTTGTCCTAGTCAAAGAGCACATCTTCTCATTAGAGTATGGTATTTTAACACATTTCTCTATCTCTGAACATCATGGCATCATGTAACATAAAATGAAGGAAAGGAACTTCAAACTTTAGCTCCTGCTGTGCTAGTATTTCCTATGTTTTATTTGGTACCAATCCAAATGATGCTAAATTGCCCCATTGTAAAAAATATTGTTACAAATTTGAAGTTCAAAGTTGATCTTGTCTTGTGTCTTTTATATGGTGAATAGCTAAAGGTGCTGAATGAAGACAAAACTAGATGAGCATGAACTGCCATTGGTAGCAGACTGTTAACTGCCTACCGAACAGTTGTCTCCTGCTCTTCTAACCAAAACCTAAATTGTCCTTAGATTTGCATATCAGTTGCATTTCAATTAAAATTCAAAGCTTGCACAACAAGGGCGGGAAGACCTAATTTTTCTTCCCTTTCACCTCCCAGCTTCTAGTCCTGGCCAGAGGGGGTGTGGCTTGTGGAGGGAGCCAAAGTCCAGCTAAAATGGAATCACAACCTGAATGTGGACCATAGTTCAAAGGTTCCCCAGCCCTGCTGTACAAGCCTGTCCACTCAAATAACACTAATAAATAAATAAATAATAAAATAAAAATAAATAAATTGTATCCTGTAACTTTTAAAGGCTGCTCAGGCTTGGCCCTTGATTTGGTGTGTCTCCAAATGAGAGGAAGCTTCACACTTGTCTGTCCTGGTAGTGCTTGAAGGTTGTATATAGGTGGCATTGGTAAGAGAGCAACGCTGAATTGTCTTACAATATCAAGAATGAGACTGGGGAGAATGGGATTTCTTGGGTATGTTAGGACTAAGACATTTACAGAATCATTCTAAAAAAGCCCCACAACATGTTTATCAAAGTGTATTCTTAGGGTTTCCAAGTCTCTGGTTTTCTCCCAGAGACTATGGTTTTTGGGGATCCTCTTCAGGTGTCTGAGTGAGTCACCCCAATCTCTGGACTCTTAGATTTCATTTAAAAAAAAGTTTCTAGGTGGTCTGGTTCAAGAGATATACACCAAAATGTCAGCTGCCCCCTTCTGCAATTTCTGTAAGTACTGACTTCTCTAATCCCCACACTTTCAGGTTTTTAGCCAATAAGTGAAGTCGGGGTTGTGAATGACGAGAGATTTGCCGACCTCCTGAAGCCATTGCAAATTCTGAACACAGTTTCCTGCTTGTCTGCACATCAGAAGTTGAGTGAGTGTGAAACTTTCAGCAGTAGCAAAATTGCCTTTCTGCAGTAATATAGCAGGAAATCTAGAACTGAAGATCACAGCAGGATCTTGGTAGGCATGCACACACAGTAAACAAATCCAATTATGATTATAATAAAAGTGTACATGCAGGATTTTGAATTACTTGCAAAACATCATATTATACATTTTATATTTCAAATAATTTTTGAAATTTGAAGAAGTGTACAGGCTGCAGCATATGATGCCATTACAATGTGTTACACTTTTCTAAATATAAAGAGTCAAACAAGTTTAATTTTTTTCTGGGCTGTTGAAGAGGGCAGTTTATTTGTCTAATTCATAGCCTGTTGTGAAAAGCTTCCCATTATGAAGCTTTAATCCTATACTCACTTCTCAGGGAGGAAAGCTACATTGCTAATTCCACATACCTGGGAGTAAACCCCATTGAATTCAGTACGACTTACTTTTGAGTAGACATGGTTAGGATTATGCTGTCAATCAATGGGATTTTGAGTGAACATAGCAAAGGATTGTGTTTGTGTTGTAAATCATTCTCTCCCCCCTCCAATCCTTTTTTTTTTGTAAGCAATTAGACAGGGTTAGTCCCAGAGTGCAGGACACAAAATAATGGGCTCAAGTTACAGGAAGCCAGATTTCGACTGAACATCAGGAAAAACTTCCTAACTGTTAGAGCCATATGGCAATGGAACCAATTAGCTAGAGACGTAGTGGGCTGGAGGCATTCAAGAGGTAGCTGGACAGCCATCTGTTGGGAATGCTTTGATCTGGATTCCTGCATTGAGCAGGGGGTTGGACTTGATGGCCTTATAGGCCTCGTACAACTCTATGATTCTATGATTCTAGGACTTAATTAAGTGTCACTGCTTTTATTTGGTAGGAAACTAATACTGACTCTTTTTTTAAAAAATGTTCTGCAATGACTAACTGGTTTTGACAATAAACTAATACATACATGGTGTATGTATTTTTACATCTCCAGTGTGTGTATATGAAGTATTTCCAATAACCCTGTGAGGTAGGATTGGAAACCAAGGCAGCTCACAATACAAAATAAACACATTTAAAATCAAATAATCATGAAACAAGAATAAAACAGTTACAAAACAGCTTAAAGTGTCATGATTCTGAATTTTGGGTTGGGTGAGTGACATTTCTTATCATTTGAGGTTGCAGTCCTGTGCACGCTTCCCTGTTTGAGTAAGCCCCATTGAATACATTGGGACTTGCTTCTGAGTGAACTTCCATAGGATTGCATGATAAATATCTTAACAGGTGGTGTAAATAATAAACATATTTTACATTCATGCTTATATAAATATTTTTTCATACTATGTCTTTATATGTATCTGATTTTACATTATGGTTGTACATTATTATTTCCTCTACATTTTAAGTGTGCCCTTATTGCTTGAGGTGGTCATGGTCCCCCTCTGTTGTTTTCACCCTGAGGGGCAGATTAGGCTGAGAGATGGTGAGTAGCCCATGGTCACCAAGTAAACTTCTTAGCTGATTTCCATTTTAAAATTTAATTAAAATGATTTATATGCAGGCAAAGTTTATAAAGTAATGCAGATCCACATAATACATTTAAAGCACAACCAACTTGCATTTAAAGCACATGACTTCCCCTTCACAATTACAGTTCCCACCATCCTTAAACAAACTACAGTTCCCTTGATTATGTGGTGGGAATGCATGTGCTTTAAATGTATGTTGAATGTGCTTTAAATGCATGGTGCGAATCTGCCCTAAGTATGCTGTGGATTCATCAGTGAATTGAAAAGAACAATTTTAGAAGATACTTTTTTAAACAGGGGAAGGACTGTAGCTTAATGGTAGAGCACATGCTTTGCATGCAAAGGTCCAAATTCAGTGTCTGGAAAAGACTATTACCTAGAAGCCCAGAGAGCCAGTGCTAGTCCATGTCATCAGTACTGAGCTAGATAGTATCAAATGGCCTGAGTTGGTGTAAGGCAGATTCCTTTGTTCCTAAAAGAGGAAAGAGACCCAAGGGTCACAATGACTCTGAAATTTATTTATGTATTTTACTTACAGCATTTATATATCACTTTATTGTAAAAAACCTCAAAGCAATTTACAGAAGGAAATAAAATATATAAAATTATTGGCAAAAACAGTTAAAAACAGGTATTTAAAAACATTCAAATAATAAAACTAACAATTAGTTAAAAACAGATAAAAAGCATAATAGCTTCTATACGCCTGGATAGGCTTGCTTAAACAAAAATGTTTTTAGCAGGTGCTGAAAAAGTACAATGAAGGTGCCTGCCTAATGTCAGTAGGCAGGGAGTTCCAAGGTGTAGTTGTTGCTGTTGACCATTGAACCGCACTGTCACTGAGTTTGTTTTCCATCAAGTCTGAAAAACTGTAACTAGGGGGAGTTATGTCTTTGCCCAGTCTGGGAACGGACTGCCAAGGCCGTTGCTATGGTAGCCATCGCGATAAACTGGGAAAAGTTCTAGCAGCTATCTGTGTTAAGCTGTGTCTTCTGTGTATTGCCTCTGAACTGAGAGGTTGTCTTCTGTGTTTACCTTTGAAGAGAGATGTACCAGAAGGGGGGTGACTGAAGAAACTCTACATGTATTTACTCTTAAGCCTTTGGCCGTAATGTCTTAATAAAGACTCTTAACATGATCTAATGCTCTGAAGAAGTTTCTTGCTCAACTTAACTCCAACGTAATGTATGCTGTTTCACGCAACAATGCACACACGTCAACAGTTGCCACACTAGAAGACTGATTTCTTACAAGAGCAGAACAAGTACTATGTGGCACCTGTAACATGGAAAGTACACTCTGAACTTGGCCTGGTATCAAATTGATAACAAGTACACATTTTGGAGCAGAAGTATTATTTTATTTATTTGATTATTTGATTTATATCCTGCCCTTCCTCCCCACAGGAGCCCGGGGCAGCATTATGTGCTGATAGGGTCTCATTCATGTCAGCAATAGTGCCAGAACATTCTGCACTAACTGCAGCCCTCAGGTCAGGTTGTGCTGCATGGGGATTTCTGTGATATTGGTTGACTGGGTGCCAGTTTTTTTTTAGTTATGGTTAGAAACCCTGACTGGTTGTGGGATGCTGAGTTTTCTGCCTTACTCATAGGAATCTTGTGGTTCGTATAGTATTGCATTTAGTAAATCATCACTATCTTTTGTGTTATGGAAATTTGCATATATGCAGAGATCATCAGCGGTCTGAGATGGATGTGTGCCAGTGTGTATATTTACCTAAGTAGCAGGCTTTTACCCTGCATTTAGATCATTGAGACTTAAGACTTAGTAAAATAAGAAAAGCTACTTTATTTATAGAAATACATAGTAGATAGGAAAACACCAGAGGGTGCCACAGAGCTTAAACTGAAAGACTGCCTATTTGTTCCAGCACTTAAAGATATTTAATAAGTGCCACAAAAATAATGGAATTTGGAAGTGAACTTTATCTAAGTGGCAAAGTTTGCCAAGTTTTAGATGAAGAAGTATGTTGTACTGCAAAACTGACAAATGGACTTTTGCATTTAGAATATTTTGAAATGATGCATGCTCTGAGAATTAGAAAGATGTGGGAAATTGTTAGATGAAGATTTACAAAAAGTTATTTTGCTGAATGAATGTCATCGAGTGACTGCTTGTATAATAGAACAGGCAGATCAGAATATGGATCAGATTATGTCATATTTGAAAGATCAGGACTATAAAGAGAGACAGGAACAAGCTCTGTCCTAAAAAGCCAATTTTACTGTAGGCAGAAATAGCAACCAAAGGCAAGATAGAGGGATGTCATGCACCCTCAAAGCCACAGCAGGGCACCAATAAACAGATGAAGAATTGTTTCAAATGCAAATCTCCTAATCACCTTCAAAGAGATTGCCACAGAAGGGCAACAGGAGAAATAGTTGATTTTAAACAAAGTCAAGCTGAAAGAAAAACACATTGCCAGACTAAAGTGAAATATTGCAGTTACCATGTATCTGATGGAAAGGATGATGATTATAGAACCAGATGCACTCAGCTCAACCCCCTTAAACCCACTGATGATGCACCTTATTGTTTGCATGATGGTTTGTTTCTTGCTCAATAGCAGTGAAAGAGAATTCACACACTGGGAAGTGTGGCTTCAACTGCTGTTGTTCCCAAGCTACTGCATGTGAAAATAGACCAAACCATGTGCATTTTCTCTCTATCAATTATTACTCACTGGAATTGGGTTGGCTGTCAAAGTGAGTTTATAGCAGGCCACACGGTAGGTAGGAAAGGGTAGAGGAACTTCTTAACTCTTACTCATTTCTCAAACCTTTCTCTGCAGTGAAGGGTCAAGTCTATAAAGAAGTTTGGAGCAGCTACATTAAAAGGCAGGCAGGACATGCCAGGCAGGGGTTGCCAACCCTGCGTTGATATTGATATATTTGCAGAGGATCCCTAGTCAAGCTTCACCAACAGTACAATCCTAACCATATCTACTCAGAAGTAAGTCCTATTGAGTTCTATGGGGCTTAGTGCCTCAGTAAGTGTGTTTAGAATTGCAGCCTTCAGGGGCATCTATCTTTACTCTTGAGTGCTCCCATCTAACATCTCCACAACACTAGGGCTTCCTTCTTCCTACAATGGCCTTCTGGTGACTGGCCTGGCATGAGGGCACTTAAACCCTTCTTGCCAGAAGCAAGTAGGCTAGATTAAATGTTCCCTACTGGAATGATCCCATCACTGGGAATACCCTTATTTAGCTAATAGTTTATCTTAATTTCCAATAAGAGATTTATTTTTTGTTTTAGTGGTATGCTCCAAGCAACTGTGGTTGATGCTTAATGTATCATACTTAATGACCTCACTAGGGACCACCCCATGACATCACTAGAGCCCATCCCTGTGACATCATTAGAGCCCACCCCTGAAATCTCAGGGTTTGGGATCCTTCTGATCTGGCAACCCTATGCATTTTTGAAGAGAACATTCCAGTACAAAGAGGAAAGGTGCATTTTGTCATAAGTAAAGGAAGAAGTAACATCTTAATGCATACAAAATTATTTTACAAGCATCTAGGGATGGGGGAGAATTTCAGCTGAGTGCACATTTTAATGTAAACCTACCTAATTCACACTTCCTGAAACAATATGTGAACTGAAACTCAGCTATCCTTCAAAATTGGCAGCTCTCTGAATTTTGTGATACTGTTATCTAACCCCCAAAAGCTTATAAAAATGAATATATTAGGGGAAAGTGTGAATGAAAGTGCATATAATTGTGAAGGTATCTTACAAAAATGCCTTATATTAGGATAAGTCGCTTACAAGAATGTGCATACAAGACACAATGGCATATAAAAATACACTAATGTGTATATAGGGAGAAATGCTCAGTAAAATGCTGATGAATTTTCATGACTTTTTTAAAAATAGTAATAATTGCAAATTGATGAGGAAATGTAACAAACTGAATTTAAGCTTGGAAAACTGCAAAACTCAGAGAAATGGAAATGCACATTTTCATCTGTTTCTGGCTGTTTCCTGCCACAGCCATCTATGGGCATTCTGTACTTGCTTGAATGGCTTTGCAAACCATATGCCTGCACTACGACTTGACATACAGCTGCAGGTGGCCATCTCACCACATCAGCTAGTCTAAAATTTCATGGTAGGATTTGTTAGTGTTGAATTTCTTGTACTTTGCACCTTATGAGGTTTGACAATTCTAAATTAATGAACTATTTTGTCTAAGCACTTCTTTTCCATGACACCTTGCACAGTATTAAATTAGTAAAACAGTGTCTTGCCATCCGCAGGATTTGCAGTGGATTTCAACATGTGATTTAAAGTAAAAGGTCAGAGCTGCAGCACAGAAATGGCAAAGTAGTTATGAGATATCACATGAAAGGGTGAAAGCAGTGGCCTTCCCTAAATTTGGCATTTAGGTAGCAATACTCACATGCTGGTCACTATGTAGGAAATCTGTTCAGATGTGACTCTTGGGATTTGGTATTATTTATGTATTTTAACATTTTATATCCCACTCTTCCATAGTCATCAAAGTGGTTTACAAACTTTGAAAAACATGTAACTATGTTGTCTCCAGACCTGCAGCCCAGCTCTGTTATGTGCGAGCAAAACATTCTGCACATGGTGACATGGATATACAATTCTCAGGCTCACTCGCACATCACCTGTGTAGATAAAGCAGCTTTGCACTGAGGGCCCCTGGGGGTCCTACCTAACATGATACCCTTTGACAGTGTTTCTTTCCTTTCCTTCAGAGCTGTCTCAAGACAAACTCAACTACATTTGAGTGTAGAGCAGGTGTGGTTAACCTCAGGCTCAGGGCAAAAAGCACGTCTCCAGGCCTCTCTATCTGGCCATGCGGATTATACCCACGTCATACCTTCACCAGCCACCTCATACTCTCCTTCAGTAAATTTCCCTGGCTGGAATATGTCCTTGAATTCTGATAATGCCTCTTGGCTGCCTGGAGGGAGGACAGTGATGAGCCATAGAATGTGCATCACGAGTAGTCTCCTGTACAAAGGGAAATTTTACATTTATTGCTTTGGCCACTTTTGCCTTTGGCCCCATCCACCACTGTCGTGTGGCCCCAGAGAGGTTGCTCAGATGGGAATGTGGCCCTCAGTCTGAAAAAGGTTCCTCACCATTGGTGTAGGGAATGCAAACAAGGTAAGGAGAATCATCATTGAAAGGAACCTCATGGGATGGTCCTTCCTTTGGGAAGAAGGGCAAGCTGGAATGAATGAATGAACGAACGAACGAACGAACGAACAAACAAACAAACAAACAAACGGTAAGTATCAATTGACTGCAAAGCACACTATCTCATTTGCTTTAGTGGAGAGAATTAACCATTACTGGGTAATTAAGATCATTCTGGGTGATATCCAATGTTGTGTGACTGGAGTTCCCTTTTCCTGTCCTCCCTCTGCAGTTCCCCTCCCCAAAGCAATTTTCTTCAGAGGACTGATGGGCCCTCCAGAACAGATTTGAGGGAGGCATGGGTTGCTGCAGGGGGGGAGGAGAGGAAGGGAAGTCCCACTGTGCAGGTGGAAATCCATTCCACTGGCAGGTAGACACAGTTGGATGTCACCCTCTGTGAGCAAAACTCCCTGGATCAACAATGGATCTGTGTTTAAAAAAGAAGTGTGTGTATGTACAAGGAAGTAAATCAATTCTTCAGTGATAAAATTGGCAATGTTTTTTCCATGTTCATACTGTGGTATTTTCATATTATATATAAAAGCAATATTTTTTTTTAAAAAAGCTATCCTAACAAACATTAAAGAATGAAACTAGCTAATGTCTTTCAGTACTCAAGTAACAGTTCAAGAATCTGTATTCATGGGGGGAAAGTAAGAGAGACCCTACAATTATAAGAGATGGCAACTAAACATCTTAAAATAGAGGATGCAGAAATACTACTGCAGATCTGAGAAAGGCTAAAAGTATTCCCCTTGATATAGATGAAACTAATCTTTCTCAAATGTCTAAATATTTACTGAAAACTCCAGTTATGAATGCTTGGTCATATTAAATAGTAATCTTGGAAATTCATAGAGTGTTTATTTATGTGTTTATTTATTTATTGAATTGTTAACCCACCTCTTTAGGCTCAAGGGTGAGCCACAATGATTTGAAATGATAAGGTATGCCTGCATATATAACATGTCATTAAAATTGTTCCACATTTACCACAACAATAGCTGATAAAGTGAAAGGCGGCAATGAAAGATGTCTAGAAGAAATAAAAAGAACACAACAATCTGAAATACTTGATATGTTTTGTTAGTGTCAGAAGAATGTTAAGTACAATACTGTCTCTTTCATAGAGATGTAGTAAATGTAATATTTTATTTTGTGGCATATATTTTATCTGAAATATAGGTTTTTAACTAATTTTATTCCCTACCATTCCAGTTTGTCTGATTATTCCAAAACAGATATATATATATATATATATATATATATATATCTGTGGGTCCCAGTGCATTTTACAAATTTTAAAAGTCAAACAACTAGATAAGAATCTAGGTGGCCAAGCAGGCTGACCTTTTGACAGCCATTCTGGACCCACATCTTTAATTTCCCATTTTAATATGACGGATATACTGAGACAAGGGAGTGCTGTGGTGAATCATATGAGCAATCAACTAGGAAGCCTCATATTCAAATCTCAGCTTACTAGAAATGCTTGAAATGGCTTTAGGCAAGCTGCAGTCAGCCTCAGTACACCCTCTCTCTTCTGTTAAATGGGGATAATTTGCTGTACTGATGGAATTTATGTGAAGCATTTTGAACAGTTAGGAAAATCACTATACAAATGCCAAGGCATGTAAATGAATGTATATGGCTGTGTGTGTGAGACAAGGGGATGGAAGTAGGGGATTCCTTGTGCATAGCTCCACAGGTGTGAAAGTATGGATAAATATGTACTTTCTGAAATAATATGAGGACCCGAACACAGCCATCCTTCAAAATTTGCACTTATTCAAACTTTGCAATGCTGTTCGCCAACCAATGGATACAAAAATGCATTTGTTAGAGGAAAGTGTGCATAAAAGTGAATATGAGTGAAAGTAACATAAAAATGCATTATATGATGAAAAGTTGCTTGCAAAAATGTGTACATTAGTCACAACTGCCTACAAAAATTTGTTTACAAGGAGAAATTCTCACTAAAATGCTGGAGAATTTTCACGAAGATTTTTTTTTAGAAATGCAGAGAACTGAATTTAAAATTGGAATAATGAGAAACTGAGAGAAGCAAAATGGACAGATCCTTCCGTCCATAGTGGAGGGTAGGGGGCTTCATCCCTTGGCCCCTGCTGTGGTTCTAGTCCAGATCAGGGTCCCTCCATGCCTGCAACTGATTTTTTTTGAAAGCCATTCACTCAATTGCTAAGTTTGTGAATGGCATCTTTTCTGCTCTGATGATCTTAGTGCTGCTGTTTCTGGCATGACTGCCTCTGCCTTCTAGAATGCTAGGGAGGAGCCAGGACATCCTCCAAAACAGACAAGTGTAGTAGCAGGAGGAGGAGACATGAGTTACTGATATAAAGTAACTGGGGCTTTAAGGAGGGCAGACAGTCAGACAGGGCCTTGGAACATTCCACAGAAAATGAAACATGCCCAGACCTGCTTCATCCAGAATGATTTCACTTGTGATTCAACAGGGGAGCCAATCCTTGCAGAGATTTTATTTGGTAGAGTGGAATCTTCTAGTTAAGTGAATGCACTCGTGAGAGATCCATGTGCACATACAAGTGCACATGGATCTCTGAAATGGGATGACTGCCTACATGCTTTCAAACAATCATAAAGGTCAGATACTTGCTTTTTTAACAAATGAAAATGAGAGCTGGAATTCTCAGGATTCTGCACCAGGAGTCAGCAGAGATCTGAACTGGCAGTATGGATTGAAGCTACTCTCTAGCACAGGGGTAGCCAACATCTTCCAGATGTTCTTGGATTTCATGTTCCATCAGCCCCAGCCAGCATGGTCAGGGATAATGGGAATTGGATTCCAACAATATCTGGAGAGCACCATGTTGACTATCTCTGTTGTAGCATCTCTACAGAAGGATGATTAGGACTCTTCTTTCTCTGTGGGCTTCCAAAGTATTCCACACATAATCAAACCTTTCAACATGTGTTTATTACTATTATCAATGCTTGTTGAGATTGCCTTTCTTAAGCAACATGATCTAAACAACATCATTCAGAAAGTCCAACTGGAAGAATGCTAAAATCAAGTGAAATTCTTCCCTTGTGATACACAGTCTTCATTTACAATATATATATATATATATGTATAAACAATATTTGAATACAGCCAGGTTTCAGTTTGTATCCTTCAGTCTAAATCAGTCCATATCAGCTGTGTGGTGTGCGCGAGATCCTGCTTTTTCTGCATAGCATTTTTTAAAAGTCAAAATAGCTCTGTAGTCTAGAGCTGTAACAGTGCAGACATTAACGTTACTCATATAACTCATTACATTGAAAAAACCTCTACCACCTAAGTCTTCTTCAGGTGTCACCAAGAAGTGTTAAATAAATGTGTGAGCGGGCAGTAGGAATGAACATGTTAGCTCTGTCCCCGTCATCACTATTCCTCCAACTCTCCAATATGTGGAAGGCAATCTTCTGAAGTGGGGGGTCTCCTGCACTCAAGGATGGAGACTACTACCCATGCATTTTAGAATACTAAAATAAGTGTGAGCCTCCAAGAGGACAGAAGGCACCCCACTTCAGAAGATTGCCCTTCTTAAGTTGGAGGACGTGGAAAATGGTGACGGGGTGGAGCTAGCATAGTTGACCCCACGACCCTCTTCATATGTTTGCTTAATTCTTATTTGCAATGTCTGAAGAAGGTTCTGTTTAACCCATAAACTGAGTTTTTCTACCAAAATATGCAGGTTAATTATAGCAGAACATCATTAAATGGATGGGGCATAATCCTTGTGCTCTTGCACAGCTCCCCTTAATTTTAGCTGTGCATGTGCAGAACAACATCCAGTGGATTGTGCCTATGGTCAATATTAATATATTAAGGGCATGCCCACATGGCATGATTTGGAGGAGGAGGGCTCCAATTCAGTGCATCAATCCCTGAGAACAAAATGGCAACTTTGGTTAGAGTTCCCCTTTGTTCTCCCAGCAGAATAGGAAAATCATGGGATGGCATAGTCCACACAGAAAAATGGTACGCCAAACTTCCAGAACACATAGTACCATTACTTGGAGGGGTGGGGTGGGGTGGGGTGGGGAACTACTTCTCATCCTTCCATTTTAGTGTTTATGTGCATAATATAAAGTATAGGAAACTCCTAAGTGGACATGCCCTGTTACTGTGTTAGTCATAATGCCATTCCCTCTTTACTTACTTGCTATATGAAACCTTAAAAAAAAACCTCTCAGAAAGAAAATAAAGCTTTCCTACAAAACAAATGAGTGCGATAAAATCTTAAGAGATTCTGAAGAGACTCAAGTTTCACATCTTCATAACCAGATAAGGAGCAGCAGCTGTATTTAATTTTAACTTGATGTTAAAATGAACTCATTTTCATATAGGAATTTAATGATCCAAACTTAATGGTCCTATGCAGAATAATTACTTACATAAAGGAGCAAACTTCGTGTACATTCCTTTTAAGCAATGTTTCAAGGGAAGGAGAAAGATCTTGAGTTGGTTCTGAGTGGACATTGCTGTCCTTTGGGACAGGCTGATATTAAATGTTAAGTTCTTTATGTAGACAATACTACTCTTTTTTGACAGATTCCTTGCCTCTCCTGCCCTCACAGTATAGCCAATACAATGAAAATAAATAGAGTGTAAAGCAAACAATCAAATCGTAGTGGTACAAAGTGACACAAAACACAATAAACAAGAGGAAATAAAGTATTTTGTTACCGATGTGCTTTAAAACTAGACACTCAGAAGGTAAACTATATGCTTCATTTTGCTGGCCAGAAATTGCTGCATGATCAAAAGCAGACTGGTTCTCATGCCCTTCAGTGTTCAATGTTTCTTCTGATAGTAAACTTTCAGATCCTGCTCTTCCCTCTTCTCTTTCTTCAAGAGGTTCACTAATTAAAATGGTTGGCCCTAATAGCTTTTCCTGTTTGAGCTCTGGCTGATGGGGAAACTGACCCATGCCTCTTTCTCCTTTCTTATCCCAAGGCAGCACTGCCGAATTCTCAGGAAGTTCTTGGAATTCGGGGTCCAAAGAAAGATTTGGAGCAAGGTGAGCTGTTTTACCTTTCTGGTGGTCTGATTTAGCTGCAATTTCAACTGAAACATCTGTGTCTGAATGCAACACTTTCTCTCCCTCAGCAGGATGAGTTCCCGTTGACTCTTCTGATGTCACAGGTGAGCTTTCATAACAGCTGCCAACAACATTTATATCAGAAGGGGAACTTCTGTTTTTCATTTTTGCACCAACATGGGGAAGCTTTCTCCAAACACTTCCCTCTTCATCCTCTTCACTGCATAGGCCTTGGAGAAGATGCTGTGAATCTTTCAGAGATATTTCAGGAAATAAATCCTGCTCAGAAATGGCTTTTCCTTCTGCAGCAGACGTCCATAATATTTTGTCTAGCGGTGAATCATTTCCAGGGCTATGTTCTGCTCTGCCAAGCTTTTCACTTCCATTGCGTACGGACATCATTTCTCTGTGCACCGTTTCATGTACGCATGCATTACAAATATCTGAAACTGATTCCTTTTCAAATTTGGTGTCATATAATACACCCACTGTATTGCATTGACAAAGAGAATAATGTGAACCATCATTTCTCCCTTCATGTATATCAAACTCTGTTTCCTTTTCCTCTGTGGACCTGTCACTTAGTGCAGTCTCTTGAGGTAGCTTAACAATTACTGCTTTTTCACCAGCAGACATTTTTTCTGGAGTACTTTCTGATGTCGTTTTAATTATATAAGCGGCTGTAACTGCCTCTGCTTCCCCTGTACTATCATGCTTGGCTACATAAGACTCTTCATATCTCACTGGGTCTTGGCAGGTAAACAATTCATCTGTGGGAGTTACATCCAAACATCTTGTAATATCTTTAATTCCCCACATGGCCTCAACACCTGTTTGCTCTTCCATCTGCGGTCTTTCACCTTCTCTTTCTGCTAATTGACTTTCTGAGGCACTCCAACATTGATTCCCCCACCTGACCCTGCTGCTCTGATCATCAGCAATAACCCTGTCAGGATCACTTTGGTAGGGCTCTGTCTCCAAAATCTTTCTGTTTGCTAGATCATAGCCCTGATTGTGCTGCCCTTTTTTGAAATTCCCTCTGGCATCAAGCACTTCTTCTGGATTTATCAATGCAGCATGTGTAAAGAGACCTTCATCAGGTGCTTGTACTAAATCTGGGTAGCCCATGCAAAACCCACTTGTATTTTGAATGTTTTCTGGGTATTTACTCTCTGTTCCCTTCAAATCTTGACTTAATTCACCTACAACAGAAATTGTGCTTTCCTGGTTTTTATTCCTTTTGCCCGAGTTTCCTGTATCATTTAGGCATGGTAAATTTATGGGTTTGAATATTTCCTCATCTTTTGCTTCATGTAATGCACTGGTCATCATTACTCCTAGGGGGAAATTCTCTATTGTGGTGACTTCATTGTTGTCTGGTGTGGACAAAAATGAGTGTTGGTTTTGTATTTCAGTACCCTCGTTTCCATGCCTATTGGTAGAGTCAGGGTATGCTTTTTCCTCTTCCAGAGACAGTTCTAAAATGCTCAATTTGATTTCTTTCTCCTTTTCAATTTTATATTCAGACTTATATTTTTCTTCTACAATGTCACCTTCTGTACGTGAACTTCTGAAAGAAGCTAATATGACATCAGCATCAGCTAAGGAACTGGTACCAAATTCTCCTTTTAAATATACCTGGTTTTTGCTTTTAGATCCCTCTGCTTTGGATTCATTTTTGTCAATGTTCTCCAGAATTGATTCTGGAGTTTGGGCAGATGTTTCCTCCATATGCTGCCCAACAAGTGGCTTGACATTGTCATCCAACATAAGTTCTTTTAAATGGATTGCTTCATCATGCTCTAAGGGAACTGTTTTGGGTCTTGTTTCCCATGCCTTTTTGTGGTGATCATAATCATGCTCTTGGATGAACAACCTCTCTGTTGTTTTACTTCTAAAGGGAGCATCCGATACATCTCTTTGAACAGCTGCAGGACACACCCCATGTTTGTTTGAGATAATATCCGTAATATGGGCAGTCTCATTTTCCTTTGTTCCAGACCAATGATCTAGTGATGAAATGGCTCCACTGGTACTAAAACTTTCTGAAGACTGAGCACTATTGTTTACCAAGTCTACTGCAGTAAACTTTTCTGGGGGTAACAGACAAAAATCATGTAAGGCATGTTCTGACGAAGAACTTATAGGCAGAGGCTGCCTAAGCAAGCCACAGTCTATCTTGTCCCCCAGTTCTTGTGGTTCATTTGGAAATCTAACTGGCTCAGTTGTGTATAAACTCCTTTCATCCCTTGAAGAGCCTCTGATTCCAGTAAAGCGATGACTTAGCTGAAACAACAGAATCAGAAAGAATGGTCAGAATGCATATATGTGTGTGTACTTATATATATATATATGAGGAAGGATTTAATTAAGGAAGGTTTTGTACTCAGACAGACATTAGAAAAACAAGCCATTTACCAATTTTATGTTGTATGTACTTTTTAAAATAAAAAATGCACAAAGGGTGTTAGAAAGCTGTATAAAAAGCAAGAAATAAAGTAGCATTGAGTCCTCCACCTCTCTTTCTCACATCTCACATCTCATCACCCTCTTTATTCATGAGCTCAGTAAGCTGCAACTCCATTTCATACAAATGAATCCTAAAAAGAATATTCTCTACAAGAAAAGCTAATTCATCATAGAGCACATTCCATTCTAGGCATGTTTTATTTTAAAGTGAATGCATTGACACAGCATATCAAAGCTAGAGAAAGTATGGTATTGTCCAGTAAAATAAAGACACATTTGCACACTGACAAATACTATAAGGGCTATCTTTTCTTCATTCCTCTCAGGACCCTTTTACAGGCTACAGACCAGAATATTTTGAGAGTTTTGAGAAAGTGCAAAATGAGTTAGCAAAGGCAAGGCCAAAAAAGAATAAGTTTATTCCCTATCTCCCACATAGTACATTATAGGATTCAACTGCATTTGCTTGTCATGGCATTCTCTCCATGCTTTTGAATACTCAGACTGATGATTTCATACCAATCAATTAGAGGATAGCTTCTTGGGGGCCCTTATTACATTTACACTTTTTGCAGATACCCCCATTACAGTGTCTCTTATTAATATGTTTTCTGCAAAGCCCCTGCAAACTATTAATAGTCAAACGTCACTCAAAGAAAAGTGAAGGAACTAATGTTTCTGCAAATTCTGTTTTAATGACCCTCTGCCAACTGGTGCTCAAATGTATCTTAGCTCTTCAATGATGCCAACTGTCAGGATTTAATAGTGAGATGCCTGGGTTTTTTCCCTCTCTCTCCCTCCTCATAACTGACATTTGCATGATCTCAATAATTATATGCAAATCTTACGATTTCCCCTTCTTCTCACATAAGGCTCATGTTACTTGTCAACTGCTGAGCAGTCTTGTGAGCTGTTGCCTATGGGTTTCAAAGATTTGGTTGTATTTCCATTTATTATAGGCCTCCATTGTTTAATTCATTACACAGCACATAAGGTAAATTAAAATCTGAATGACACACATATACCCTCTTCATTTATTGTACAGATGATCACTTTGATTTTTCTTCTTCTTTAAAAACTGTTAAATTTTAGTGTACTCATTCGCTTGGGGAATGCTAAAAGTCAACTATGATCTCTTTTTTTCACAGCTTCTTATTGCTGTCTCTTTGGTAAAAATAACAATGGATATATAGAGATACTGATTTTCAGGCGGTCAATGCTCCCACATTGGGTGAACTTTGTATTCTCCTAAAGTCAGAGACAGGAAGACTTTGTGCTTAGGTGTGAAAAATCCATTCTCTTTTGCACTCTCCAAAAGTTCTGCATGATGCACATGTTCCTTCATGGGTTTCAGATTTCAAGTTGTCACAAGCAAACACTATTATTCTTCATAATTATTTTGCTGTGTACACGCAACTTATCTGAGTGCCAAACTTGTTGTGTCATTTCTTCCCACAAAATGCAAGGCAGCCCATTTTGGGTAACACATGGTTTAAATTCTCACCATGTAGCATGTAGGAGGAAATTAATATTTAATCATTTAATAAGAGTATATTGATTTCATTTGAAATAGAAGATGTTGGGAATGTATATTTTACAGCTGGCAGGTGATATTCATGACCAAGATCTGTGAGAAAAATGTGGACTTAAAGAGATTCATAAAGCCCTACCTACCATTGTTGCTCCGTAGGCCCCCAACTGCTGAAAAGGGAGAAAAGGAAGTGGGGTACAGTGCAAGTCACCTTACCCGTTGGCCAGATGCTAAGATAACTGGCTCCCCATAATATTGCTATTGCTCTGTGGTGAGCTTATAATAAGCCATTGCAGAGCAAACAGTCATCTATATCCACTCATAGCATATGTAATGCAGGCAGCCTATATGTAGAACAACCAAAAAACTGTACTGAACAAAAATGTATAAAGTATATACTGATCACAGAGACCAGAAAGACAGGACTTTGAAATGTTATTCTTCTAGTGTTCTCAAATTGTCCCTTATAGCCTGTGATAAAAAGAAGAAGAGAGATAAGTTATAACATTAAGGGCACCCGAATGTAATAAAATAGACTGAATCAAAGCACTTTTTACCACTGATCATGCTAAAGATGAAATAAAACCTTTGACATTGGCATAGCAGTGGCAGATTTCTTAGTATTCCTATCAGTGCTGTTGAAGCTGAAGAAGAACTCACTTCCTTTGAAAAATAAATGGATTCAAATGATCCAACAGTTAAGTATATAAATGCAAAATACTTACCAGCAACTCTAATTCTTTTTCATTATCTTCATTATCATCGTCATTATGTTCCACATTTGTACCTTTTACAGTTTCTTTACTTTGTTCAATTTCATTATCATCCACATGTGAATAAAGAATTTTGGGGATGTCTGACTCTGAAGAGTTAACAAAAATACTTGAATAACATCCATCAGGGTGTTTTGTTACTTTAAAAAACTAATATGTGCAGTAAGGAAAAACTAACTGAAGGGGGGTTTATACCTGAAGTCCTGGAATTATTCCATATGTCTTCATCAGCTGTGTCCAATAATTCTTCTTTACTGTTAAAAGAGAAAATAAACTTAGTGATGCTGTAGAATCCTAGTTTGAAATCTTTTTAGCTATAAACCTGATGGCATCAAATTAATGATGCAAAATAAGTCTTTAGCATCCCCCCATCAACATACCTTTAAATATCAAGGTTCTCGTATAGCTTTAAGTGTCATAATGTGAGGCCATCCTAGGAAGACCCTGATGGTTGCCAGAGGTAGCCTAATCTTCTCTGAGTCCCCTCCAAATGAATTGGGTTGAATGCAGAGTGGCAAAACGTATTTTGAAAACCAGTTATCCCAATGCATTGTGTTGCTTATTGAGCCATATCCATGAGGCAACTGTCCATTAATCACTTTTTTATTATTCATTAGGATCCATTCTGGATATGTAGGAACATGGGGAGCTGCCTTATACTGAGTCAGACCATTGGTCCCTCGAGCTCAGTATTCTTTACACTGACTGGCAGGGCTCTGTCTCAGCCAGATTTAATGGAAGAAGGGCTTATGTAGATCCTTTTTAAGCACAAGCACCTTCAAAACCTGTTCCCACACTCAATCAAGAGTAAATAAATTAGATAATGAACACTGGAAGGCACTTGGAGCAGGAACCTGTCCTTTGGGCTTATGATTTGGTTAACCTGCCAAAGCACTACATACATTGTAAAATAACAGCAGCAGCAGCAGTAACAGCATTTGCCATAGAATAATATCAGAAATACCATTTGGGACGATCATCGAGTATAATGTTATTCCACTCCTTGATCCTTTCTGATTCTGAACACCCTTGGGATGCAGTAGGCTAGAAAGCAAACCCACTAAATAACTTGCAGGTTCTGTGCTTATTTTGCTTGAAATAGTTAGATGTACTTTTTAACTAAACATGGGGGCTTCGTGCATTTTTTTCTGTTGCAGCATTTACCATTAATGCTGACTTTTGGCAATGCGGATCAACAACACGCACACCTTCCTATCAGCAGCTCCTCACTGCCTGCGCTTTGCTTGTCCCTTATATCTGCTCAATGTACACCAGGGTTTAGGAATATGTTGCTCTCCAACTCCCATCAGCCCCAGCCAGCATGACCAACGGTCAGAGATGATGGGAACTGTGGTGCTCATCGTTGAGTGGGGTGAGTAGGATATGTTGCTGGATAAGCATTTTGTGTACTTTGTATTGTTTATTGTTTTCATTTTTTTTGGTTTTAAATTTTTGTGTGTGTTGATTTTGTCCTGTCAAGTCCCTTGGAGACTTTTTATTATATAAAGTGACTTAAAATGTAGATATTAATTATCGTTGTTGTTGTTGCAACGTGTGGAAGGCCACAAGTTCTGCAGCCTAGCTTTAGGGCTGTTTGCAAAAAAAACATTCTAAATTGGACTAGATGACCTTCCTCTCCATTTCACTGTTACAGTTCGCCTGTTTTATCCCCTCCATCCTCCCAATCTCCTGTTCAAGACCCACTTAAATTAACAGGAGCGCCTCTCATTTTAACTGATCATCTGTAGGAGACCTATCTGGTAGATTGTACCCTCTCTAATTCCATTCTCTTTCCTCCCATCCATTTGTCCCTTGGGGAGGGGAGACATTTATGTGTTGCCCTTAGGGAAAACCCTGGCATTATAATGAATTATACATCTTTCCCGCTCCATTTTATTATCTTGCAGGCAAACTGAAATAATTCTCCAAAAATATTCAGTGGCAGGTTGCTAAATTTGTACTTGGCTACAACAATATACATATGACCTGTCACCCCTTTTTAAAATTATTATTGGTCATGTAGCTTCTTTCCTCAGTTCACTCATATCTTTTTCAAAGTGGAAAAAGTTCTTTGGGACACATATTGTTTGTATTTAAACAGCGTCTCTGTCGTCTAGCAACATCTCTGCTCTGGACAGGTTTGTTGAAGGGCTCTGTAACGCAATGCTTGAGAAAGAACTATATTTCCAATTTCCTGGCACATGCAGCTGCTTCCCACAGAAAATCCACTGGTTGTATCCAGTGGTTGTGTGAGCGGAAGACACCTTGCATAATGAATCTTTCCTTCCTCCTCATGCATTCCTCATCTCACTAGAGGATCAGGAGAACCTACTGAACATTGTGAGCTGTGGTGAACAGGGCTACGAGTGGGAGGGTGAAATCGCACCAAACTGAGGGGAGGGATCTTTTCCCCAGTGGAGCTCTGCTCGTGAAAGCTTCCTTTGCTCGATTTGGGCTATCCCCTACTCCCACTGCAGCCCTGTATGCACAGCTCACAATAATCAGTGGGTCCGCCTCACCCCCTGGAGAGGCTTTTCAGGGGATACTGGGGGCTGTAGGGAAGAGGAGGGAAAGGGAAAGATTGATTATGTAAACTGCCTTCCACTGGTTCAGCCATTGGATAAAAACCATTTCAGAAGGTCCCAAGGTTCAATTCTTGGTATCTCCAGATAGGGCTGGGAGAGACTGCTGCCTGAAACCTTGTAGAGCCGCTGCCAGTCACTGAGCTAGATGGAACAATGGTCTCAGTATATGGAAGCTTTCTATTTATTATTTTATTTATTTTTAAAACTTATATACCGCCCGACTAGCAATAGCTCTCTGGGCGGTGAACATAGATACAATAAAATACAATATAATACAAAACATCAGTCTAAAATCAAATTTCACAATCTAAAAACAGCAAAGGCTAAAATCAAATTACAAACATTACAATCATTAACAAAAAATTAAAATGCCTCAGAGTAGAGAAAGGTTTTAACCTGGCGCCGAAAGGATGATAGTGTCGGCGCCAGGCGAACCTCCTCGGGGAGACTATTCCATAGTTCGGGGGCCACCACTGAGAAGGCCCTTGATCTTGTCACTGCCCTCCGGGCCTCCCTATGAGTCGGGACCCGGAGGAGGGCCTTCGTAGCAGACCGTAGTGTACGAGCCGGTTCATAGCGGGAGAGGCGTTCCGACAGATATTGAGGTCCCGCACCGTATAAGGCTTTATAGGTTAATACCAACACTTTGAATTTGGCCCGGAAGCGTATTGGAAGCCAGTGCAAGCGGGCCAAAACAGGTGTTATATGGTCAGACCGCTTCGTTCTTGTTAGCAGTCTGGCCGCCGCATTTTGCACCAGCTGTAGCTTCCGAACCGTCTTCAGAGGTAGCCCTACGTAGAGCGCATTACAGTAATCCAAACGTGAGGTTACCAGAGCATGTACTACTGATGTAAGATCCTCCTTACTCAGGTAGGGACGTAGCTGGGCTACCAATCGAAGTTGGTAGCACGCATTCCGTGCCACAGAGGCTACATGAGCCTCAAGTGACAGGGAAGAGTCTAGAATGACTCCCAGACTACGAACCTGTTCCTTTAGGGGGAGTGTAACCCCATCCAGGACAGGATATGTATCCACCATCTGATTGGAAAAACCATCCATCAACAGCATCTCAGTCTTATCAGGATTGAGTCTCAGTTTGTTAGTTCTCATCCAGTCCATTGTCGCGTCCAGGCAACGGTTCAGCACATTGACCGCCTCACCTGAGGAAGATGAAAAGGAGAAGTAGAGCTGCGTGTCATCAGCGTACTGGTGACAACGCACTCCAAAACTCCTGATGACCGCACCCAACGGCTTCATATAGATGTTAAAAAGCATGGGAGACAAAACCGAACCCTGCGGGACCCCACATTGGAGTACCCACGGTGTCGAGCAATGTTCCCCAAGCACTACCTTCTGGAGACGGCCTGCCAAGTAGGAGCGGAACCACTGCCACGCAGTGCCTCCAACTCCCAACTCCGCAAGCCTCTCCAGAAGGATACCATGGTCGATGGTATCAAAAGCCGCTGAGAGATCAAGGAGAATCAACAGAGTTACACTCCCTCTGTCTCTCTCCCGACATAGATCATCAAACAGGGTGACCAAGGCCGTCTCAGTGCCGAAACCGGGCCTGAAACCCGATTGAAATGGATCTAGATAATCGGTTTCATCCAATAGCGCC
The DNA here is from genome assembly GCF_030035675.1 of Rhineura floridana. Lineage (NCBI taxonomy): Eukaryota > Metazoa > Chordata > Lepidosauria > Squamata > Rhineuridae > Rhineura > Rhineura floridana. The sequence continues at coordinate 87,150,056 of NC_084487.1, forward strand.
TGGAGCTATTGTTCCTATGTCCTGCTGAAATTTTAGATTTGCTATCCTTACCCTTTCAAGAAGTAGGGTTCGAACTGTGTTTTCATTATTTTAGTACTGCATCAGTCCTTCTCGTTGATTCAACCTCCTGGTTTCATATACATTCATTTCTGTACCTGGGCCAGTGTGTTATAGGAAGATCCTGTCTTCTATGCATATTTTGCTCTACATCACCTTGCATCATGGGCTCTGTGATCTTAAAACTGTGTAAGATGTCGTATCTCGGATTCCAAATGATTCTGGGTGCTCAGTGATTCTGATGCAGGGGAAGCCTCTATTGGGGAGGATGAGCAGCCTGAGGTCTAGTCTGAAAAAGAGCACTCTGCAGGCCATGCAGAGGAAGAAAATTCAACACCTTCTACTGCTGCAGATTCAGACTCCTAAATCAAGGCACCAGAATCCACAGTTCCCTCATGTCTCCAGTTGCCCGGCCCCTTTTCCTGTGGTGCAGCTGGAGGCAACCCAGTCATGCCAGAGTGCCAGTTTCCAAGCCACAGCACTGTCCCTTTGAATTTTTGCTATCCTTATCCTTTCAAGGTGTAAGCAGGGTTGTGTGTCACTATTTAGGTGCTCAGTTGAGCTCAGACCTTTGTCAAAGCAGCTTCCATTGTTGCTGGGCATTGCCCCGGGTTCTTGTCTCAGGCCTTGCCTGCTCAGTGTCACTTTTATTTGTAGTATTTATTATTATTTATTAAATTTAAATCCCACCCTTCCTCCTAGTAGGAGCCCAGGGAGGCAAACAAAAACACTAAAAACACCCTAAAACGTCTTAGAAAACAGACTTGAAAATATATTAAAACAAAACATCTTTAAAAACTTATTAAAAACATCTTTTAAAAAAACATTTAAAATCATCTTAAAAGGCAATTCCAACACAGACGGAGACTGGAAAAAGCTCTCTACTTATAAGGCTTGTAGAGAGGAAGGTCTTCAGTAGGGGAGGGAATTCCATAGGGTAAGTGCACTACACTAAAGGTCCTTTTCCTACATTGTGTGGAACGGACCTCCTGATATCCTGGTACCTGCAGGAGGCCTTCACCTGCAGAGTACAGTGATCAACTGGCTATATAAGGGGTAAGATGATTTTTCAGGTATGCTGATTCCAAGTTGTATAGGGCTTTGTACACCAAAACCACCTTTGTTTTACCCTATGAATATTTGCAGTTTTGCAGGATCAGAGCAGGACATCACACTTGCATATTTTCCCTAGGCCACATGTAAGTATTGTGGGACTCATAAGAAGAGATGGCTCACCACAAATAGGGTTTAAAAGGCCACAAAAATACAGTACATATATTGTGAGAAATTATATTAATGCCTAACGGTCACAAATGAAGCATGACAACGAAAATTCCCAGTTCTAAGCTAAATATAGGATGACAGATTTTGGCATAGCCACCACACCCAGAACCACTGGAACCCAAACATTTGATCCAAATTCTGTGGTGTTGTTTTGTAAATATTAGTGATGTTCTGAATTTTATATAAAGGCATAGCTAAGAAGAAGGGAATCAACTTTAAGGCTCATACACCGGTTCTTAAAGGGAGATGGAATGCACTTTTAAAATACTTCTCACATTTCATTACAAGGTATTATTGTAGCACTGTGCTGAAAATTTCTTCCACATTTTTCTACCATTCTTCCTCAATCAATGAGGGCAAAAAATCACCTTTGAAATTTTCAAAGGGAAAGGTTTAAGTGAAATTCTAATGGGTGAGGTATGGGACTTTTTTCATGCTTACCTTACATTTGAGGTGGGCAAGGGGTGTTTGTGAGTGTCCTTTCTTTAATTCTAAAATCATCTTACTAGTGGTCAACATGCTGCAGCCTTCACTAAAAGACCAAGGGAAGACATCATGAGGTTCCTCCTCCCATGGGGCTTTTTCAGATCAGGAAGCAGACAGCTGGGGGGGGGGGCTGAAGAGTGCTGGAGAAATGCTGACTGGAAAAAAAATCATACACGCACACCCAACCTCAACCACCTTGCAGCGATAAGGTCAAAACCCTGCACCCACTGAAATGCTAAAGAAATTCTTAAGTGTCCTGAGAACAAGAGAGAAAAATGAGGGACTCTTTTGCAGGGGAAGAAAACTTTTAAGAAACTGGAAGACAGATTTTGGCATTGGACTATATTACCAGACAAACATGAGAATCTCAGAAGATGCCTTGTCTAGACTAGGGATGGGTGAGAATTTCAATTCAGTTCACATTTCAAGCCGAATCTATGAAATTCTCAATTTCCACAACAATACGAGAACCAAATCACAGCCATCCTTTGAAATCTGCACTTATCTACAATACAGTTCATCAACCATACAATGTTTACAAAAATGCATATATTACGGGAAAGTGTGCAAAAATACATTATATGACAAGAAAAGACTTGGAAAAATGTGTACATTAGTCAAAACTGCTTACAAAAATGTGTTTATTAGGAGAAATTCACACTAAAATGCTGTAGAATTTTCATGAGGATATAAAAAAAAATTTTCAATTTGCTGCAGAAATGTGGAGAACGACATTTAGGATTGGACAAATGAGAAACAGAGAAAACCAAAAGTGGCAGATCTTTCTATCCCTAGTTTAGAGTGATACCTCTGAGCTTAGGCTGAAAGAACTGGAGCACTGGAAAGACCCCACAGAAAAAATAAGTGGTCAAAAAAATGGTAATCACATATCTTTCGTTAATGACCCTGTAAACATAGCAGTAAGCACAACAACTCTCAGTGCTGAGCAAGGCCTCAAATCTGTAGCGCATGTCACAAGTTCCCTCTTCCATTCAAAGCCAAGGACCCTATTTCCAGTTTTCATTAGTAAATGCTATATTTCTTCCTCACATCATATATGTCAAACTTGTCTCACTTCCTCCATACTGTTGTTATGTGCCTTCAAGTCGATTATGACTTATGGTGACCCTATGAATCAGCGACCTCCAACAGCATCTGTCATGAACCACCCTATTCAGATCTTGTAAGTTCAGGTCTGTGGCTTCCTTTATGGAATCAATCCATCTCTTCTTTGGCCTTCCTCTTTTTCTACTCCCTTCTGTTTTTCCCAGCATTATTGTCTTTTCTAGTGAATCATGTCTTCTCATGATGTGTCCAAAGTATGATAACCCGTTTCATCATTTTAGCTTCTAGTGACAGTTCTGGTTTAATTTGTTCTAACACCCAAGTATTTGTCTTTTTTGTAGTCCATGGTATGCGCAAAGCTCTCCTCCAGCACCACATTTCAAATGAGTTGATTTTTCTCTTATCCGCTTTTTTCACTGTCCAACTTTCACATCCATACATAGAGATCAGGAATACCATGGTCTGAATGATCCTGACTTTGGTGTTCAGTGATACATCTTTGCATTTGAGGACCTTTTCTAGTTCTCTCATAGCTGCCCTCCCCAGTCCTAGCCTTCTTCTGATTTCTTGACTCTTGTCTCCATTTTGGTTAATGACTGTGCCGAGGTATTGATAATCCTTGACAAGTTCAATGTCCTCATTGTCAACTTTAAAGTTGCATAAATCTTCTGTTGTCATTACTTTAATCTTTTTGATGTTCAGCTGTAGTTCTGCTTTTGTACTTTCCTCTTTAACTTTCATCAGCATTCGTTTCAAATCATTACTGGTTTCTGGTATGGTATCGTCTGCATATCTTAAATTATTGATGTTTCTCCCTCCAATTTTCACACCTCCTTCATCTTGGTCCAATCCCGCTTTCCGTTTAATATGTTCTCCGTACAGATTAAACAAATAGGGTGATAAAATACACCCCTGTCTCACACCCTTTCCAATGGGGAACCAATTGGTTTCTCCATATTCTGTCCTTACAGTAGCCTCTTGTCCAGAGTATAGGTTGCGCATCAGGACAATCAGATGCTGTAACACCCCCATTTCTTTTAAAGCATTCCATAGTTTTTCATGATCTACACAGTCAAAGGCTTTGCTGTAGTCTATAAAGCACAGGGTGATTTTCTTTTGAAATTCCTTGGTCCGTTTCATTATCCAATGTATGTTTGCGATATGATCTCTGGTGCCTCTTCCCTTTCTAAATCCAGCTTGGACGTCTGGCATTTCTCGCTCCATATATGGTAAGAACCTTTGTTGTAGAATCTTGAGCATTACTGAATGGGATATTAAGGCAATAGTTGGATAATTACTGCATTCTCTGGGATCCCCTTACTTTGGAATTGGGATATATATTGAACGCTTCCAGTCTGTGGGCCATTGTTTAGTTTTCCATATTTCTTGACCAATTTTTGTCAAGATTTGGACAGATTCAGTCTCAGTAGCTTGTAGCAACTCTATTGGTATGCCATCTGTTCCTGGTGATTTGTTTCTTCCAAGAATTTTAAGAGCAGCTTTCACCTCACATTCTAAAATTTCTGGTTCTTCATCATATGGGTCCTTCGTGAATGAATCTGTCATCCTTGCATCTCTTTTATAGAGTTCTTCAGTGTATTGCTTCCATCTTCCTTTTATTTCATCTCCATACTAAGTAGGTACATTTCTTTTAAACCCACACTTTTAATTTGGGCAGATGCTTGTAGCAAACCAAAACTTGTACTGTTTGCCACAGATGCAAAAGATGGCTGAGGTTTCAGTTCATTACCCCCTTACATGACAGTAAGCCCAATGAACTTAGGGTCAAACTCCATGTTTCATTAGCTGAATAGTTGTCTGTTTAAGTGCAGGGTTTGTTTGTTTGTTTTTACATAAATTGCCTGGGGGGTTCCTTTCTGGATCAGGACCCTAGTGCCACTCTCTGATGCACTAGATTTGGATTTCCTTGAGAAATATTGGCTTTCTACTGGACCATATTAAGGTTGGTTTGAGATTAAGTTACAGTAACAACTGAGAGCAAATTAAACTTTATGCTTGTCAGATGATTGCACAATGCACAGATTGTTTCACTGTTTTCTAGCTTTAACCTGAACTCAGAATTGAGTCATGCAATGAGGTGTGGAAACACCTTCCTTCTCATTTTCCAAAGAACAGACTTACCAGGGCTTGTAGAAATGCCAGGTTCATACAAGTTAGTGGAGGTCAACATCCTCTCCAATGAGGACACACAAGTGGCAATACATTTTTGCTGTGTTTGTTCTGATTATTCTGTTGCCTAAAGAACTGACAAGAGTGCTTAACACCTCCTAAAAGGCGGAAATCCTGCATTCTTTGGCAATGATCCTCCCGTTGTAAATTAGGCCCTCCAGTTTCAGACTCTTCACCACTTCTTGAGGTGCTTTTAAGTGCAGCACTCTTTTAATTTCTTAGACTAAAGTGGATCTTAAGCCATGGTCTTATGAGCCACTAAACCACTCAAGAAGTATTAAGCTCCAGCAAAATAATCATTGGGTCTCCGCACGTTGTCTCAGCAAGGTAAGTGAGTACTATATTAAGGAAGAGCAACCATCACCAATGCCACATTGGGCAGAGGTGGAAGAGTACTAGGATCAACCCAGCTATGCACTATTCCAGAAGCATAAGTGGTGGCAAGAGAGATGGCATCTCACTTTGCATAGGATATCACTGAGGTAACATCCCTATCTGAGCCTTATCATTCCAATACATATACTTAGGGTTAGAGTGCCAGAGGCATAAGGTAGGTAGCTGAGGCTTCTTCATGCTTATGAACCCGACCTCATTCCTGGGTAGTCATTTCATTGTATCAAGTGACAGCCAGTTCTCATAACCATTTTGGCATGTAGGTTGAGACGATTTAAGGTTTTTTCCTGTTGGTGACAAGGTCATCTAAAAGTTTCATCACAAGGTCAGATCATCGGCTAGCCTGCACAACTTTTGTAACTCAGCTCAGCACACATTTGCCAGCAGTCTGAGTTAATATGAGGAATGGGTTTTTAAAAAGTGACTGTGCAAGGTGAATTTCTTTCCCTGTCAATATCACTAGCGGTGAGTGTCCAAGGACTCAGCATTATTCCCTTTTGTAAGCAACACTTGGCAGCAGTGCTGATCCTCTTAATTGGCTTGGACTAGCAGGGATTGGCACACTCCCTATGTGGCTTTGCAGGAGCTGGGCCAGGAGCTGTTTCAGTTCACCTGATACTTGCAAATGCTTCTGCCTGGAAGAGTCCAGAAACCAAGGTGCTAGTTCTCAAACATTTAAACATATCACAGGCAAAGGAAGAGATCAACCATTCCACTTTTCCTACTGATAATGGGACAAAAGGCATGAATTTAAACTACAGAAAGATTGTTTCTGTTGCTAAACATTAAGGGTTAAACACCAGGGGAAAACATTCTAGTTGAAGTTATTAACATGTTACAATCTTGGGGTGTAATAGACCTAGGATGTTTATGAATGGAGCCTTATCCATGCAAGAACTCTTGCATAGCTTCCATTAATTTCAGTAGAGTTTGGCAGGGGAGGTTCCCAGTGCATTGTGCCCTTGGGTTGTATACGGGCGTTCTTCGCTTTTGTCTGCAGCCCTATCAGGTAGTTTCCCATGGTAGGAAGTAATAAATTATTTGAGACATTATGTCATGGAAGTTCATCATTGATCACCCTGGTAATGTTTTAGGAGTGCCATGATAATGCAGAGAGTGCCTTTGGTCAAAGACACCTGGAAAGTGCATGGCCTGTTAAAAGGGCAGGAGTTTCCCAAGAGTTGCATCTAGGAAACCAGGTGTCTCAGATGCAGCACTAACACAGACTTAGCTGGAATAAATGGCACCCAGCACCCATTAATCCCCATTGTTTACTATCATTCTTGTTTTGTAAACCTTGAGTTTTGGTCTGCTGCATGAATATGGCATCAAAAGTGAAGGCCAATGCCCCATTATGTTCTCCCACAAATTATCTCATTTTCAACTCATATGAGCAGCCTGCTTCATGAGTGAAAAGGAACAGGCAGCATAGAATGTAGCACCTTCTATAAGGGGAGCTCCAAAATGTGCCTAGTAAATCACACATCACACACTGTTCACTTCGGTAAAATACTTGCATGAGAGAAAAGTGTTAGGAAGAGATGGATTGTCATGACTCTGGAGTCCAGCAATGACCAGGTTACTGAGTTGAACCTACAGTGTCAGTGGCTAAGGAACTGGACCAGGTTCCTAGATATAAGCTGATGCTGGTGATCAGGGCACCCTTGAAGCTGAGGTTGGCAGGCAGAAGCCTGCTGAACCAGATGCAGTAGCACCAGGGCCCATATGAATGCCTTCTTTTAAACCCAAGGCACTGAGTGGCTCTGACATTGCATCATCTGTAAAACAACACCAGGCGAGAGGCCACAAAGGGGAACTGCTCACATTCAGGCCAGAAGATTGGCTATTTAAGAGGAAGGGCCATAGCTCAGTGGTAGAGCATCTGTTTTGCATTCAGAAGGTCCCAGGTCCAGTCCCCAGCATCTCCAGGTAAGTCTGAAAGATACACCTTCCTGAAATCCAGGAGAGCCACTGCCAATCACTAGAGACAATACTGGGCTAGATGGTCTGATTCAGTATAAAGCAGCATCCTATGTTCCTAAAAAACCCCTAGTTTTTCAAAAAGGGTTGGGGCCTAGGAGAGCTGAGGTAAGCTGGAGGCTGAGGCTCAAAGGCCTTTCACTTTCAACTCTTATTGGAGCAACTTGCTCACTAGCAGCTTGTCATGACTGGCACCAATCCAGTGTGGCAATGGGTGAACCTTTGTGTTGCTCTCTTCTTGCCACCAGCTGCTTGCTAGCCACCTAGAGCAGGGACTGCTGGATTTCCTCAGCCTTATGGTGGCCTTATTTATGAGTAGGGGAACTGCCAGCCAAACTCCAAGTCTCCTGCTTGGCTACTTCAGCCTATCACCCCTCCTGATCTCCCATGCCCTTTAACCCAGTAGTGTAGCACAGGCAGTCTAAGCAATGTGAGGGGAACAACCAGCCCTCCTTGAGTGTGTCCACAGACAAGAATGGCCCACACATTCAATTAAGACATTTCTTTAAGAGGAATATAAGAGGGGGGAGAAACAATGAGTGTGCACAACCAAAAGAAAAATAAAACACTAAACCGGATTTTTGGTCTATCTAGTCATAGTAGACAAGCTAACATATCAAACACTTGCATGCCTAGGGTCACTGCAGCAGGCCACCTTTGGAGATGAGTAAAGAATAGAGCTTAATTCAGGAAACTGTGAGTGCCAGCATAACATGGTTGCCACGGGCAGCAAAAAAAGAGGTGCTGGTACTCCATGCTGGTAAGTACTGTTACAAAAAAAGCCCTGTATATTGGAATGGCCTAATGATTACCTTTACAGAGTGTTCTCTCTGGTGTTGAGGTTCCAAGAAATCAGACAAGCTTCCATGGGGGGGGGAGGGGCTTTCAACTCTCTTTATATCTAGAGTGCATAGATCTTCCATAGAATTCATACCCGCTAATAGGAGAAGAAGGGGCTAAAAGCAAATGTCTAGAAAACATGGTTTTGAAATGTAATTTGGTTTGTTTGATTCAGAATTGAGTCAATGTTGGCACCCTGCACTGATTTTGCTCTAGCATTAGTGGTGCCAGTCCTTCCAGGTGCATCTCCTATAATTTCTTCTCAACCTTTCTCAATAAAGAGCTTTTACAAAGATTCCCGAAGCTCTCTTCTCCAAAATAAATTGATGGCTTTGTAAAATGTGGCCGCAACATGTTACCATTTGTGGGAATCAGATGGCACAAAGCCACTTAATCCGTTCATTTAGATTTTAAAGCCTACGCTAGGGTATTATGGCAAAAGCTTAAAAATTACAAAGTCATCTCTTTAAAATCACCTAGATTCATAGACACAAACACATATGCCAAGTCCTCCTGGCCCTTTTTGCTTGGCTCAACCTTGGCTGTTGTATACTAGTTGATATTTCTGTCATGATACAGCAATCTTCAATATGGATGTATTGTTGTCCAAAAGATAGAAAAGTGATTGAGAAGTCAATGGAAATATATCATTAATACCATGAACGTGGACCATACCTTTAGTAATGGTGGTATGTGATTTAAACTAGTGCTTTATTGATCCTAGAGTCCATGTATCATGTACATTAGGATATATATACATCTTTTCAGGCCTCTTTATTGCATAGTCATATGATAGAAAACCCAACACAGAATATTGCATAGGATGTGTTGGAATTTCTTTTTCTCATGTATGTTAGATGTCTGAAGGTACATCTTCAGACTTCTGTAAATCTCAGTCATGTAGCCACATCCATGGATGAATCCAGGAATGCACTTTCATGCTTTCTCTATTACAGATATTTCACTGGTCATTTCAACATTGAAAATGATCTGAGTGATCTCATTGCTATGGGACTGCTGAAACACTGGGAAGCCTCTGGTGTAATCTTGAAGAATGGGGATATGAAGCTGCCTTATTGAGTCAAATCACTGAACCATCCTATGCAGTTTCTGTCTACTCTGACTAGCAGTTGCAGCAGATGTTCAAAGCGTCCGACAATATATTTTCAAACCCTGGTACCTGAAATCCTTTTAAGTGGAGATGCTGGAGACTGAACTTAGGGCCTCCTCCATGCAAGGGTGTGTGGTCTGCTAGATTACCATGTGAACTATGGTTCCTCCCCTTTAAGAAGGATAAATTCTGGCATTTGGCAGGTATATGTAGGAAAGAGAATTGGTTAGCATCAGTGGTGAGTACCCTGAGGCCCTTTTCAGGTAAATAGTGATTCTGGAGACTTTCACACAGAGGTTTGAGGCCTATGGAACAAAGTATGGATCACTTTTGAGGCTAACCATGTCACTCAGAGTTGTGGGGCTCTGAGGGGGCATAGAAAGGCTGCCTTCCTCACCTGAACAGCGTGGCATGAGGGGAGAGGCCATCTTTTCTCCCTACAGGGTAGGGTCGCCCAAATTATGGCAGGCTTAGGAACCTGACAGTTTAAATATTTCCGCACACTGAATTTCAGCTATGCAAATCAGAAGTTAATTTCTATTTAATAAAGTGGTCCTAGTTTAAACTCACACTTTGTGTCTTGCCTATTTATGTCCTGTCTCCTTATGAAACATGCAACTACCTTCCATGAAGATGAATCCAACAAGGATTAGCTAAAAGCTGAACCATCTTTTCGATACCACTCTCAAATACACAATAACATTTCAGATTACTTTACTTGGCAGGCCTGCAGTTGCCACAATTTCCACAAAGCCCCTCAGTGACCCTCTTCCCCTAACCCCTGTGGCCAGCAGGACTTTAATTTTCATCCACAAGAGACAATAGAGGAAATGCGGGTGAGCGGACTGTTTCCAGGTGCCCACATTTAGACAGGGTCTTGCAGGTTTTGACTGACTCACCCTCCTCCATGATTCACCACAGAGACTGTGGTAGCTGCCATGATACCTATACAGATTCCCCCCGCCTCCAGACCAGGGGTCATCTTCGTAGTGACTGCTTAGGAAGGTGTTGACCTCTGATCCTTCACTTGCTATGTGAGGGGTCTTTTCAGTCTCGCTGCTTTTCAAGCCAATAATATTACTTGAGTTTCAAAGGAAGTATGTATAACAATGAGCTTTCAAATATACATTACATTTTTAAAAACAACAACACAGAGATATAAGGTAGTCAATTAAAAAAAAGAAACTAAGGCATCATCATAATTCTAACTTCATTTCGTCACTTCTAAGACTTAAACAGCAGCCCTTTTGCAAGACTTGCCTAGAAATAAGCCTCACTGAGCACACTGTAGCTTATTTCTGAGTAAACATCCATAGGATAGTGCTGTTACAACGTTAATAGATTGAAGGATAAAACAAGAATTTAGCACAAAGACAATTTCTACTTTTTATTGGTAGCTGTTCATCTGTTCATCATCTGGTAGAGGCAAAAAGAACAAATAGAACTGAAAAAAGCAGACTTAGGACACTGCATTATTAGGAAAAAGATGCATATGCAAAAAGCTAGAATGATACATATGACATATATTTTGACTATGCTTTTATTGACTATGTAAATAGATGAAACAATAGCTGGGGACTGCCAAAGGCTTGCAGATATCAGCGGAAGGACGTAATTCAGAGATAAGACTTGATCAGCTATATTTATTTCAGAAGAGGGAAAGAAAAACACATATCAGAAATTTAGAAAATACTCTTGTGCTGTATAGTTCTTTTTGTTTTCATTTATTTTTGTGTTTGTAGTTTAAATTGTCAGAAATAAACAATACTAAAAAAAAGCTAGGGTAAAGATCAGCATCAATATACTCACAACTGGATTGGGGCCATGAGGCACACCATATTTGCAGACGGCTAGTTTCACCCCTCACATCAAGGAGGAAACTTCTGTTTTCAAAATGACCCTTTGAGAGGCATAATATGCTTTGGGAGTCCTAACCAATCTTTGGGAACAAGGTCAACTGGAAAGTTAGCTTTGAAGATGGCCCTGCCAGGTCTCTGTATTCAAATGGAGCTTCAAAGGAGACAGCTGCTTATCACAGTGTGATGTCCTGTAACCAACTGCTACTTAGCTACTAGATATTTTTCTATTATCTATTAGTTATCTGAGTGGCATGTGAGTTTATGAGAAACTAGCCTCCTATAGCAAAAGTAACATTTCATGTGGCCCTCAGAAGGTTGTCCAGAAGGGAATGCACCCCTCAGACTGAAAAAAGTTCCCTATAGCTGGTTCCCTATAAAGGTTCTAGTGCACCAAGATGGAATGCAGACACTGGTGGTGGCTGGTGCCCATTGGAATGGGATGATCAGAAGACTGGGAGGCCAAGAGCAAGTGGAGCCAGAGCTATTGACAGGCAAAACCAATTAATACCAGTTTCACCCCTATCCTCCTTCCTGTTGAGTTCTACAAGCGGAAGACTAAGTTTAAGGAGGAAGCTGACAGCCCAAGGACCACTGACAGCCTTGGACTGCTTGTACATAAGAAGACAGGTAGGTGGGGGCTGGCTGAAGGAAGATTGAGCTTGGTGAGCAGGACCCTACTTCCCCAAATGGATGAGCCTCCACTGGCAGACACGGTTCCTTTGTCTCTACTTATTTCCTCTGCCTGCATGTGAATCAACAAGAATATGACTCACCACAGCAGGCAGACGATGGAGGTTGGTGGGAGACCTACAATGCCTGCATCCAGGCTTCATGCAAGGACTTAGTAAGCCTAAGCAGACCAATTTCTCCATTTTGTAGTACAGCCAAGCAGTTTGCACAATTAGCCACCCTATGAAGAACAATATAAGCATAATTGTGGTATTCAGTGCTAGTCAGAGTAGACCGATTAAAGTCAATATACATAACTTAGGTTCATTAATTTCAGTGGGTCTACTCTGAGTAGGACTTAGTTAAACACTCTCCAAGATCACATTCTATTTTTTTCTTTGTGCATCATCATTCCCTTCCATAACCTCAGGAATGTTTACTGACTTTTTTTAATGATCAGAACATGGTTTTAAAAACCTGTTAGCAGTGAAAAAAGCAATGGCTGAACTCCAAATAAAATATTATCATTATGGCAAGCTGTAATAGTGTCCCATTGTTGGGATGCCAGGAGAGAACTGACCACATTGCTAACACATGAGTGCTTGGTTTCCATGGTGTTATGTCTTATTGCCTAGCTGGTGAATACCAAGGTGCTTATGTAAAGAGATGGCAGACGAAATATCAAAGATATATGGCAGTCAAGTGAAGAAGAGTTGCAGACTGTCCTTGATCTGTCCTTCAGTGATTCAGTTAAAAAACACTGCTATGCTTTCCTTGATTGAACAATTGCTCCTCAGGAAGAAGTTTGACGTTTGTGGTAAGGTTCTCTCAGCTGAACAAAACTCTTAATTGTATGTTTAAATGTATTAATTTCCAGGTATGCCCTACCTTATGCCTGAACCTCAGGGCGTGTATTGCAAGTTTCTCAGGAAGTCTGTACTAAAGCTCAAATCCAGCTAAATCAAGGCATGACTGTCCCATTGAAAGTAATGGAACCTGAGTTAGCTGCAACTAACTTGTTCTACTGGATTCACTGGGACTTGGGCCAGGACAAAACAATATATTTACCATATGGTCATCTCTCTCAGGCTTGTTTTATTTTTTTTAAATCACAGCTGGGAGGGAGGGATCTGGGTCAAGACTGTGCACGAGAAAGGGGTTAATTTGTTGAAATGGCAACCTTGTGGGGGCAAATAGGAGCTTTGGGGCATGGAGGCAGAGTCAGACCCACATCACCATGGTCTCAATCCAGATCAGGATATATTGGGAGAGACAATCACCTGGTAACTGTATCATCTAGCCCTAGTCTTGGTTGCAATTAATTAGCTGAAAGGGTGTAGTTAATTATGCCCTAAGCAGTGGTTCTTAACCTGGGGTGCACACACCCCCGGGGGTGTGAGACACATTTTCTAGGGGTGTGAGGCGTTGTTCAAGAGAACAACCAAGGATTTTGGAAAACTGTCATTTATCTTAGCTAAGTTAGGCTAAAACACACATTAAAAAAATGAACTGTATTTTTTCAGGGGGTGTGAGAGCATATTTTGGAAGTCCAAGGGGTGCTGGCAGTGGAAAAGGTTAAGAACCACTGCCATAGAGGAAGAAGCATATTCATCCCCATTTTATTAACGCATTATATAACTTATCTCATTTCTTATCCAACTGAATTCTGCAGGATGACCGAGGACAATACCATACTTGCAATACTTGTGTTTAGAAGGGGCTATTCCTAAAAGTGAAGTTCTTCTTAGTCCTACACCATTATGAAATGACAAGCTGTATCTGCTGAAAGAACCCCCCCACACACACACTTTTGACAAAACTATTAAAAAGTCTGTTTTGCTGATGGTTGAACCATAGTCTTTGCGATCACCACCACAATAATAATCTATGTTGTTTTTTATCAAATGATAAAATAGCAGGGGCACAATCCATCCCTGTCCACACACAAAGCTCTCCAAACTGTATAATGTATCAGCCGTTTCCTCCACCTCCTGCTTCACCTCAGATGGAACATAAGTAAGGAGATACAGGAAACACAGATGGCCTTCCCATTGGGAGTATAGCTGAATGGTAGAGCACTTGCCTTGGATGCAGAAGGTTCCAGGTTCAATCCCCAGCATGTCTAGGTATGGCTGGGATAGACTTCCATCTAAAACCCCAGAAAGCATGTTATAGACATGCACCAATGCATGTGTGCACCAATCATGTTGTGGAATGTGACTTTGCTTATTGATTATTGGTGACTTGCTCACAGTTCTCAGAAGCTCAGGTTTCATGAAGGTGAACAGCATTCTGGCCCTCATGTTTTTGCAGAGAAGTTTGAAATTATTTGCAATGTTCGCTAAATTAGAATGAATGTCCATACTGGGCCTGAAAAGGCTTCTGGAAAGTATTTTATTTTTAAGATATTATTCAGAGAGGAAACAGTATAAGCAGCATGGTGAGTAAAATGACAATCAACAAAGTCCATGTATGCAAATCAAAGAAAAATTGTGTTTGCCTTTTTTCATATGGTAGGTTCTTTCTGACCCCACCCAAAAAGGTTTCAGTGTTTCATATGTTAAGATATGCAGATCAGTACTATTATTAATACAACATCCACACATATTGCCTCAGAACAATATTTTGTTACATAACAATATTATCATACTATGTGATCTACCTAGTTTCCCAATCTAAGTTGTGTTGTTTTTGCAAGTGTTAAATTATAAAAGAAGTCACATTTAATTTATTGTGGGTGTTATTTGAGCAAGTCATGCTCATAGTAGACCCAGTGAAATCAATGGAAAGGTTAGTCAAGTCCATTATTTCAGTGGTTTTATTCTGAGTATGACTTGCTCAAATACTATCTCACATATAAAAAAGAGAGGTCTACAAAATGCTTGCTATAAAGTTCAGTTCCAGTCCTCCATAAAGTTGATTCCTACCCAGAATTTTCCCCAAACATTTTCTCATCTTTTCAATTGATTTTCTTTGTTCACTTCATGAATCCAGAAATAGCACCTAATATTCAGTACGTTTCATTCCATTTTTCCCTCTTGCCAGCTTGACATGCACTGCTGATGCAGGAAATGGGGAGGTATTTGCTTTTCTCTTCTACTTGTTGAGGAAAATGCCAGGCTTCCTGGAATTTCTGGCCTTTTCAGCAGGTTTTTGTGTGAGACCTGCCTGAATCCTCTACATACAGGCAGCATAATTAGAAACACTAATTTGCTGCTCAGCAAGGATTCATTTCCTCCTAAAATGTATGCTCTGCTAAATCTCCATTACTCAGTGCAAACTTTGCTCTTGCTTCCTCGCCTGGGAAAAGAATCAAGAAATAGTGCGTTGGACTGAGCAATTCAGCCTGCCTACCTTGGAGACACATGCAATCAAACTAGACATATTCTGCTCTTGTTCTTGAGCTGCTCAGACCCTACCCATCAGCCTACTTGATTGCTTTCCCAGATCTGATTATCCTACTGAATATTTCAGAGACACTGAACATTTTCTTAATATTCTAAAGGCTTCTAAGCCCAATGCGGTTTCAACAGTATCTACAGCGGAAGGGAAGTGTGTCTTGTGGGAAGAGCCTATTTGGTTCTCTTTGCATTCTTAAGGAAAGACAGAGAGAGGGTCCTCCATTTGGCTAGGTTGCCTAACCTTACCTGTGTTCCACTACCTATCTTTTGTCCATTGTAAACTGATACTCTCAGGGAGCTGATCTCATTTCCATCCTCTCCTTCCTCCTCCTCAGACCAGCCAAGGGAGAGCAGACATCTTCTCTTTGTCTCTCTCCTCAAGCATGAGGGAAATGACCAAGCTGGGCCATTACACCTCCAACTTAGTTAGCCAGAACTAGAGATTTTCCTATCAAGTATGTATTTCTATTAATCAAGTAGTCTTCTCTATTTGACTAAAGCCTCATTGATTCCAAGCAAGGTAAAAGCTTGCCTTCTCTCAGGTAAACCACACACACTCGTGCTGCACAAAATGCTGAGCAACTTCACTCAGTTAAACTCTGCTAATTTTACCAATACTCAGAACTTGGAAGATTACTTTTAAAAAGTAATAAATTACAGTTACAGTTACATGCCCCCAAAAAGTAGTAATTACCGTTACAATTGCAATGGCTCTGAAAGTAACTGATTACTTTACTTTTCCTCCAAAGTAATCACTACAATTACATTTCAGTTACTTTAAAAAAAACACCTACAAGGTGCTGGCCTTGGCTGCTGCACATCTAAGTAGCCTAAAACAACATTAAAAACAAACAAACGTACAGAGGTAGTAGAATAATTATTTTTATTCATAAGATAGCAATGGTGGTCTCTCCGCTGGTAAGGGTGGTGGGGAGGGAGGCTGAGGCCACTAAGATCTTTGCATGCCAAACCAAGTGCAACCCCCTCACTCAGCCAGCCAGCATAATCTCTCTCACTTAACCACCACCTCCCAGACCCTGCCCTGCCACCAACTAAGGGACACTCACTCAAGCAAACATTTTCCCCTGAGATACAAAAAAGTTAAAATACTGCAAATGCAGCACAGTAGCCAGAGAGGGTGGTGGAGGCCACTTTGTGTGCCAAGTACAAACACAGTATTCACACACACACACACACACACACACACTGTCATCTTTCACCTCCACAGTTCTTTATCTCTGTTCTGCTGATGCCTCCTTCTCCTCCTTTATCCATGTTCTTGACCTCATGATCCTTTTCCCTTCCACTCCATTCTTCACCACCACTATCCATTTTTTAAAATAATTGTTTTCTCCACTCGACCCCCTCTCGCTCTCCGCCTCCTCCCTCATCACCTCCTGTCCATCCACAGAGCATGAGGAAAGAGCAACACTGCACAGAAGCCCAGTTTGAGGCACACGATTTTCATCCACAAATCGGAGGAGCAGAAGACTTCCCCTGCTCCCCCCCCAAGTAATGCCCAAAAGTAATTCTGGAAACATTACAATTACTCCACAAAGGTAGTAAAATTACTCCTAGTGCTATTACAATCAAAATGTAAAGGAATTACCCACTCGTTACTCAAAAAAGTAATGAATTACAAGTAATTCATTACTTGTAACTAGTTACTTCCAAGCTCTGCCAATACTCTAACATGTCTTATCTCCCAAGGACTTTCAAATAGCCACCTTCTTCTCCATCTCCATAACAAATCTATAGAGGAATGTATTTTCAGGGAAAGAGAAGAAACTATAATCTCTCTCTCTCTCTCTCTCTCTCTCTCTCTCTCTCACACACACACACACACACACACACACACACACACACACACACCTTAGTCATATTCATAAACATATGTCCTTCCATCGTGAGTAGTAAAGTTACTTTTTTGGGGTGGGAGAGAGAGAATTGTTACAACTATGCTTAGAAAAAATATCGTTAAAGACTTTAGGAAGCCTGAACCTTTGTGGCAGAAATACATACATTGGGCAGCTGCAAAACTGGCAGCTTGGTAAATGAATTGCTGGGCACAGTATTATTTATTGTGTGGTGTTGAGCTTGTCTGACAAAGGCCTAGCCTGATGATGCCAGGGCTCCCCTCCCAGCTGTAGTCAATTACACAGCATTGGATGGTCAACAGGTCCAGCCTTTCTGATGGCTGCAGCAGGCCTGTTCTTGGGCACTTTCCCTCCATACAGACATTTAAATTTGCTTTTGTGCTTCTCTTTTGCTGTTTTCCCCCCAATGTCTGATCATTGTTCTCTTATGAAAGAGAAAGTGGAGGAGAGATCTTTGTAATGCAAATGAGCATCTCGGCCAAATGCACATTTTACACTCACAATTGGAAGCTGATTGAAGCTTGGAGCCTAATCTTTGGGGGGAAATGCCCTGTGCCTGGTCAAGATCAGATGATTTAAGAAATATTTTTTTCCCTTTCTGGGCCGTCCTGCTATATGAGTAGCAATTTTAAAGACATATCGAGGGGTGTTCTGCTGCATTGTGCTAAACAGCTGTATTACTGCCTTTACCAACTTTTTACCTTTTTATGTCACAGCTGTTGCATAAATATCACAACCGATATCTGTGTGTTCAGATTTTTTTTAATCTATTATATTTGGTACTGAGTTTGCATGTTATGTTTACATCCAAATCACATGGATGTCTACTCAGAAGTAAAAGTAAAGGTAAAGGTGTCCCCGCACTTGTAGTGAGAGTCATTTCCGACTCTTAGGGTGACATCTTGCGATGTTTACAAGGCAGACCGTATATATGGGGTGGGATCGCCAGTTCCTTCCCCGGCCTTTCTTTACCCCCAGCGTATGCCGGGTACTCATTTTACCGACCATGGATGGATGGAAGGCTGAGTGGACCTCGACCCCTTTTACCGGAGATTCGACTTCCTCCTTCCGTTGGAATCAAACTCCGGCCATGCGCAGAGCTTCGGCTGCGTTACCGCCACTTACCACTCTGCACCACGGAGGATTAGAAGTAATCCTCACAAAATTCAAAGGAGCGAATTCCTAAAATGGCAATCTCTTGCACAGTTACTTGGAAGACCCCCCCACCCCAACCCTTTGCACTCAGTCAGACTTTCTTCTGATTAAACATGCCTAGTATTGGGTTGCACAGCTGCACTCTGAAGTGTACCAGGGAGTAAGTCCCATTGAACTCAACAGACTTGAGTAAACTTGCTTAAGATTGCACTGTTAGCCATGTGGAACAATATCGAAAGAGCCCAGAAATCTTTTAAAGCAGGAAGAAGTACAGCTGATGAATTAAGATGAAGATGAGACAGAGAAGTATCTCGCTCCTTTAGGCCTTTTCTCTTTCAAGTTGTACTATTTACTGACAAGCTTTAGACTTAGTGTTTTATATAAGAATTTGCATTTGCTCGCCTGTTAACCTCTCCACTCATTCCCCCTCTCCAGTTGTTTGCTGAGATGTTGTGATGTTGAGATAATGATTGTCAAACTATATGCATGGAAGTTGAGAGCAATTGACAAAGCAGATTTTCTCTGAAGTTAGGTGAAGATTACTTCACACAGAGAGCAAATGGAAGCAAATAAACTGGCAAGAGATTTTTCATAGGCTAAGCATGAGTCATGGAGTCAGGCAAAGGGAATTCATGGGTGGCTGAATATCATCGTGATAATGAGATAAGTAGCTCAGTCTTTCTCTATGGTCTCTGAGGTAACTAGTTCAATCTTTGTCTCCCTGCATGAACCAAGCAGGACACTGCATTCATAATCACAGGCCCTTCTCCATATGCCCTCTCTGAGGGAGGTGTGGTGCAGAGGGTGGTGATGCGAGAACAGGCCTTTTCAGTGATGGCTCCTTGGGGAACACCTTCCCCAGGGAAGCACACCTGGTGCCATTGTGTGCATTAAGGCACCAGGCAAAAACATTTTTACTTAACCCAGGCATTTTGCCCTTAATTTGAACGGTAACTAGTTATACGTCTCTGGTCTCTTTTTTGTACTGATCATTTTAAGTTGGGTGGGTAGGTTTTGGTCCTTTTATATATATTTGTACTGCTTTTAATTTTTTTAAATGTTATATTGCTGTACACAGCCCTGATTTTTTATGAGAGGGTGGTATATAAATACATTTATAATAATAATAATAAATAATAATAATATTAAATTTATTAGTCGCCCATCTGGCTGGATGTCCAGCTACTCTGGGTGACGTACAAGATAAAAACAATACATTAAAACATTAACATTTAAAACCATAACAATAAAAACCTAAATCACCCCAAAAGCCTGCCTGAAGAGCCAGGTCTTCAAGGCCCGGCAGAAGCTCATCATAGAAGGGGCATGGCGGAGATCATTTGGGAGAGAGTTCCACAGGGTGGGGGCCACTATTGAAAAAGCCCTCTCTCGACTTCCCAGGAGGATCCCTACGCCTGTGCAGCCTCTGAGACGAGCTCTCGTCTTGGATGAAACTTTTCCAGTTTAAATTCAGTCAGAAGGCTCTTTTCTGACTGGGAATAATTTCTTCCGGTTAAAGAAGAAACGTGAGATTTCCTACATAGCTTTGTTTTGATTGTTGGAGTCTGGAATTCGTCAGAATTGTCTGTCTTCCAGCAGCTCAGACAGAGCGAGGATTTTTATGCTAGCTCAGCTGGATAAGTGACCCGTTTTTTTATACGGATTAACAGGCAAACATCCTCCTGTCTACATTCATCATTTTCTTATCTATACAGCTAAAGAGATTTGTCAAAGTAACAGCAATTGAGATAACCTAGGTGAGGTAAGACTTTCCTTTTTTTATTCACGGAACTAAGGGGGAAGAAAATATAAATAGCGTATCTTTTTTTTTATTGCAAAAAGCTGACATGGAAAATAGCATTCTAAAGATTAAACGGATGAGAGATTTCTGATTGAAAGAGATAAGACTGGGACTATTTTTCTTGATCTACTTTTTTTTTTCTTTTTGACGAATCTGCTCATTCTCTCTGCTACTAGCTATTTCGACGCTGTGAACTAAAGCCGTTCTTACACTTCTGGGCAGATAAGAGATAAGGGCTGTCTAGCGTGTGACGTTAGTTTGCTGGAAAGATTAACTCCTTTGTAACTGGTTAAAGAAATAAGCTGCTCTCTGTTTGGGACATTGAAAATTGAAGGAGTTTTGTTCCTTTGGTTTTAAGAATGACAATTAAGAAGATCATGGATGTACAAGAAGGGACTTTATCTCTAGACATGTTTCAGAAAATAATGAATGGGATTAACTCAATAAAACAAGAACTGAGAAATAATAGACAAGCCTGGAGAATTGAATTTCACGAAATGAGACAGGAGCTGAAAGAAACTCAGGATTCTATGAGAAAGGAGAATAAAGATAGATCTGGAAAACAAAAAAAGGATGGAAGAGAAATTAAAGGCAAGGTTCAAACTATGGAGATTGGCTTAATTATGGACATGAAAAAAGATTTGGATTTTCTGGCTGTGATGGATCCTGGAGACAAATATTATAGTTTGGAATTCAGCGCTGTCCTTGAAGGAATTGAAGAGATTGGAGATAAAGATATTATCGGTTCAAGAAAATTCTTGGACTGGAAGGATTTGATGGAACTTGAAATGGAGAAAGTTAACAGAATTAATCCCTGTTTTGTGTCAATGGAAAAACCTTCAAGAGATGTACTAGTGTATCATGTGGAAAAGAGGAACAGAGATGCGGCTTTGCAACAACACTTCAGTGATACGTTTGGATTTGATGGTAAGAAAACATCTGTGATGGAGGAAATTCCTATCAGACTTTTATTATATGACTATGACAGCAAGATTTTTGGGTGTGTAAAGATGGAAGATGGAAGATGGACCCAATATGGATAATGACAGAAGAGCGATTTAAAATTACTGGACTTAGTAGATTTGATGAGTTGGATTAATTGGCATGTTTATTTAGAAAAAAAATTTATTGACATATATCTCAAGGACTGGAAACTTCTCTTTGACTTTTTGTGGAAGATTAAAATGATATGATGTTAATGAGATTTGAAACCAACTAAGATAACTGTTGGAGGAAGGTGATTTTATAATCTATTAAGAGATAGGTTTGTTATATATTATAGATTTATAGCTGAACTATGACAAATCGGAAGTCAATATTCTTTCTTTTTATATATATATATATATATATTTCTTTCTTTTTGTATTGTACTAGTTATTGATTTGTGTTGTTTTCTTTTGTATTGTTTTGGTTTTGAAAATTGGAATAAAAATTAATTGAAAAAAAGAAAAAAAGAAAAAGCCCTCTCTCTAGTCCTCACCAGTCTAGCTGTTTTAACCGGTGGGATCGAGAGAAGGTCTTCTGAGGCTGATCTTGTTGAGCGGCATCCCTGATGATGCTGGAGGCGCTCCTTCAGATAGACTGGGCTAAAACCGTATAGGGTTTTAAAGGTCAAAACCAACACCTTGAATTGGGCCCGGTAAACAACCGGTAGCCAGTGCAACTCCTTCAGTACTGGAGTGATGTGATCTTGCCGGCAGCTGCCTTTAATCAGACAAGCCGCCGCATTCTGTACCAGTTGCAGCTTCTGGACCGTTTTCAAGGGTAACCCCACGTAGAGCGCATTACAGTAATCTAGGCGAGAGGTGACCAGGGCATGTACCAGCAATGGGAGCAGGTGATTGGGAAGGTAGGGGCGCAGCCTCCATATCAGATGGAGTTGATACAGCGCCGCCTGGCTCACAGCCGAGACTTGAGCTTCTATGGTCAGCTGGGAGTCAAGAATGACCCCCAGGCTGCGGACCTGGTCTTTCAGGGGCAATCGTACCCCATTGAGCACCAGGTCCACATCCCCCAGCTTTCCCTTGTCTCCCACAAACAGTACCTCGGTTTTGTCAGGGTTCAGCTTCAGTTTATTCCTTCCCATCCAGCCACTCACCGACCCCAGGCACTTGGACAGGGTTTCTACAGCCAACCTCGGTGCAGATTTAAATGAGAGATAGAGCCGCGTGTCATCCGCATACTGATGACATTGCAGCCCAAATCTCCTGATGATTGCCCCCAGCGGCTTTATATAGATGTTGAACAGCATCGGGGAGAGGATGGAACCCTGTGGCACCCCACAAGTGAGAGGCCAAGGATCCGAAACCTCATCCTCCAATGCCACTCTTTGGTACCTACCAGAGAGGAAGGAATGGAACCACTGCAATACAGTGCCCCCCACACCTAACCTCTCCAGGCGGTCCAAGAGGATAACGTGGAAAGCCGCTGAGAGATCAAGGAGGACAAGGAAGGTGCATTCGCCCCTATCCCACGCCCTCCTCATATCATCTACCAAGGCGACCAGGGCTGTTTCAGTCCCATGTCCAGGCCTGAAGCCCGATTGAAATGAATAAAGAAAATTTAAAAAAATTGGACAAGCACTTTAGGTCTTGTGTTATTGATGTTTTTATACTTGGTTTTATACTTGGTTTTAATGTTTTGTGTTTTGATTTTAATTCTGCAAGTCACTTTGAGACACTTTGGTGTGAAATGCGACAAAGTAATAATAATAATAATAAGTTTGTCTAATTGGCTATTATTTCTATGTTGGCCCCAAAGAATTTGGAAAAGGTGATATATTTTTTTCAATTTTTCCAATAAAAGTACCGAAATGTTCAAGATTTCCCCGGCCACCGAAAAAACACTGTGAATCTCCTAGCAGTAGCTGTTGGTCTAGTGTAAAGAATATTAAAGAGGATCTGAGAACAGCAAGAGTGTTGTTTTCTCAGTTGTCACCCTGTAAATGCAAAGCCCACCCTCACAGTAGCAGGGAACAGCTGCTCTGCTGATAAAGACCATGTACATCATCACTTCCTAATAATAGCAAAAGTCTTTAACCGAAGCCACAGGCTGATTGCAGGGTGCTCTTGCAATTTAGGGCTCGCAACAAAAATCCTGAACTATGCAAAGAAGTATATCTTTTTGACTCCTGTGTTTCTTTTGATCAGAAAAGTTATAAAAATTATAAGAGCAATCATTTAATGGGAAACAAGGGTAAGCAAGTTTTTTAAAACAGGGATCGGATCAGCAGCTGTCAGCATTATTAAGGGAACACTTTGGCAAGATGTACCCAAAGGTCTGCTAGAAACAACAAACAGCCTGCTACTGGAAAATGAACATCCCACGTTTGATTTATCCAATCAAAGAAATTATATCCACTCTTCTGTTTTGCATGATGTTAATGTGCATCCTTTGTTTTAAATTGCATATTCAAGAATAAAATTTTGTTTGTTTGTCAAGGAGCAGACTGATAGCAGCAGAAAATGTGAATGGAAGGGAATGGCTTCCCAAGAGAACATAACTGGGAACCCTGAGTAGCAGGACTCTAGTGGCTCAGGGCCTGAGAATGATGCTGTATCTTTAAGAGAAGAGAAAATTCAGTGAAGTGCAGGTTTTTTTGCAACACTGTAATGGGAAAAACCACAAGGTGAAATTCTCCCTTCCCCCTGCACAACTTTTAAAGATACATCCTGGCAACCCTAGACTCCACACTCAGACAAATGGAGCTCCGATTCAAAGATTTAGCAAAGGTACATTGTACAACTCTTACAGGATTTTACCAGCTCAGAATACATGCAGCAGATTTCATGTTAAATGTGAACTCAGTCTACGGCTACAATCCTATACCCACTTACTTGGGAGGAGTAAGCCCCATTGAACTCAATGGGACTTACTGTTGAGTAGACATGTATAGGATTGCATTGTCAACCTCCCTACATGAAAAATATGCCACAGAAAAGGTCTGGCTAAAATTATTTGTTTATTTAAACTGTCCTTCTCCTGCAAAATCACCACCAGGGTGGCTTACAATATTTACAAATTACTATTTCCTGGTAGAACACAGAGAAGACCCTCTCCTTATGATCTTGGGGAGCAGGCAGGATAATATGCAAGAAGGAGCCGGTATGGAAGTCTTAGGCCTGTGCCTTAGGTCCAAGATATCCTGGTTCTAAGCTGATTTGGGATTTAAATGTAATCACCACACTTTGAATTGTGTCTAGGAGCATCATGGTTCTTTTCCCTAATATGGTAAGTTTTCATATGCAAGCAGAATTTATTGTAGAGTTTATGGATAGATTTGACAGATGTAACCTGTAGGCAAGGCTGTACTATTTGCTGTTATTGTAGAGTCCCTAGTATTAGGCAACATCATCATCATGGGATACACTCAGATATGTGATCCCATGCAAGCATATGTAGACATGATATAGTCTTGAGAAAACTGTATGCTATATCTTTACTAAAGGTATAGTATAGATTAGTATTAAGGCTTTTGCAGACACTGGGTTGTTTCCAGTGCTACAATCAATACTCAGAGTACACCCACTGAAATGAATGAGCATGACTAACTTAGAGCTATTTATTTCAATAGGTCTGCTCTGAGTAGAGCTTACTTGGATATAACCTACTGCCGTCACATTTCTAAATATCTGCACAATCATATGAACCAGAAGTGAGTTTATCTTTTTTTTAAATGAAAGCACCAAGTTTCAGCAATCCAAACCCTACATCACTGTCCAGATTCCTTTATGGAATTCTGCAGACATAGAACAGGAGAAGTTAATAACCATTATTAGATGCATAAGCTAGCTGTAGCTTATTGTGACAGTAGTCTACAGTTTCTCATATACCTTAAACCTGTAATAGAATAGGTCTAGTCCTCTACCATATATTTTCTCTGTTTTCTAATCCCCCCCACACACACAGCATTTCAGATAAGTCAACTGAATCGACTATCTTGAAACAGCACTGATGAAGAAAGTGTCTGATTGTACCTTTCTTTGAAAGAGAGTAGATTACAAAATTGTGTCACAGAGCAACTGAAAATGTGTGATCTGGGGCTGCCCCTCTGCTTCCATGGGGCTCCAAACATTGCAACAAACCCAGCAAATATACTGCTATACATTTTATTATGCACACAGTAGAGGTGAGTAGCCCAAGTAGATAACAGGAAAGTATCCACTCTAGAGCAGTTATCAGCAGCACACCATGTTGATATCTCTTGGGCTGGCAGCTGAGCAAAATCCCTTCCCAGGCCTCCATCTCTCCGGACTGCTCCCAATATGCTTGCTGCCCCTTTTGGGACAGAATTCTGGCATCTGCCTCACCTTTCTGGATCATCTCACTACCCTCAGCACCCCTGACAAGGCCTCTTATGACATCTGTAAGTTGTAATAGCCTGTGCCAAGTTCTGCCCTCTCTTCCTCTTTTGTATCCAACCCAAACCTGATCATGTCTCAGTGTGGATGTGATAGTCCTGAGAACCAATCCCTAAAACCAACACAAAAGCCAGCCAGCACAATTCCCAGCCTCTACCACAGCCTGCCACCATCCGTGGTTGATATCACTTCTGAGTGTCATCAGACACAACTGAGACAAGCTAGCTGTGCGGAGTTGTGTGGAGCCAGGGTATGGAATGGGACGCTGTGGGTTCCCAGCCACAGTGTGCTGCTATGTTATTAGTATTATTCATATTTTTCTATAACTGGTATTTTCTAATGTTACCTTGCTGTTGGGGGCTTCCAGAAAACAATATGTTCTGTACACATTGTAATACAGTCTTGTTTATGGTCACAACCACACTCTAAGAAACGTTAGGCTGAGAGAAGCAGTAAAATGGCTGAAGAAGGAAATGAACACTCATCTCCCACATTCAGGGAAATCCGTTTCACTTTTTGAAAGCAGACAGATCAAGTAAGTAAATAAATAGGCACCTCAGTCCTAAATACTACTTGTTGAGAAGTTCCATTGATCTTAATAGCACAATTACTAGTATGTTCATGCTCCACAAGCAGTAAGTTTGGAAGAGAGAGCCCTAGTCCCTCTGGGTGCCATTGGCTTAACTGCTATGATGTCACTGAGTGATGAAGCAAATTGAACTCAAGTAGTTGGCTTGTAAATGTAACTGGGGAGATTTCAGAATTTTAATTCCAAGGTCTGTGGATTAAATTAAGTATGTCTGTACAATGTGTACTTTCAAACAAGACCTTAAAAACAAAGAGTCACACGGTGTTTAGTCCATAATCAGAGCTTGGAAAAGTTACTTTTTTGAACTACATCTCCCATCAGCCCCAGCCAGCATGGCCACTGGATTGGGCTGATGGGAGTTGTAGTTCAAAAAAGTAACTTTTCCAAGCTCTGAGTATGAAGTGTTTCTCTCTCTCTCTCTCTCTCTCTCTCTCTCTCTCTCACACACACACACACACACACACACACACACACAGTGCTAGTGCCATAATCTCTCTGTCTGAAAAAAATTGTAAATACTGCAAATAATTTTAGTAATCAAGCTAAACTACATGGGACAAGGGAAGGAGGTAGACAGAATCTAAAGATATGTCCTGAAATATTCTGTATTCTATATATTAAATGTATGGATGTATGTCTTTATATAAATATTAATAAAATATCACGCATTGTATAATTAGTTCCTCTCTTGAGAGAGGAACACTGGACCCCTGACACATACACCTGACCTCCCCTCCCCTGTCTGTTGCTCTAAGCACTTTTCTCCCTCCCCAATTCTGACACCAGAAGTGAGCTAGGAATGGAGAAAAGTGTCTGAGCAACAGATTAAGGGAAGAGAGGCATAATGATTACAGGATGGGTTGCAACATACATGTTACATCAGTTCTGTAAAAGAAGTCAGCCTAATTTAAATTAAGATAAATGCACATGTCCACCATCTGTGAGCAGACAAATGCAGATGAGGACTCTACCACTATCCTGTGTAGTTTGACCCTTAAAGATTTCTTCAGTTAGGTTGCAAATTGCCAGACTTCTATTTGAGTCCTTAGAATCACGGCCAAATATATACAAATAGGTCATGGTTAGTGAAATATCTCACTAGAGTCAGAACTACAAAGGGAGCAGGTGCCATTTCTTGAGTTTAATTCAGAGGGTATAGAAATCTCATGATCATACACAGAGATCTAACACCATAGGTACTATTGGAGGATTGGGCTAGGATCCAGAAGAACTGCACAACTAGTTCCACTTACTGTAGAGGGTTTTTGACATGTGTTTCATATACATCACCCTCTTACCCGTGTGTGTGTGTGTGTGTTCAAAAGCAGTACATTGAAGCATGACTCTCAGTGGCATCTTTTTCTTGATATCCTGCTTATAGGCTTTTCATGGGCACCTGGCTGGCCACTGTGAGAACAGAATGCTAGAGTAGATAGGCCTTTGGTCTGATCCAGCAGGGTTCTTCTTATGCAGGATCTAATCTTTTAACTCTCCTTTACACAAATCCAGCATCAGCACTTGGTACCTTGGGCAGTTGTTGAGGATCCCCAGATGCTAATTGGACCTGCCTACCCACCTGTGCTCCCTCTGGCCAGTTGTATCTTGTGAAATGCAACTACGAGCCAGCCACTATTTAAAATTTCCCAGAACGTCACGGAGCAAAATTATGACAGGAAATATTGCAGGAAATTTAAAATGGTGGTTGACTTATAGATCATGATGCAGAGCTTGGAAAAGTTACTTTTTTGAACTACAACTCCCATCAGCCCCAGCCAGCATGACCACTGGATTGGGCTGATGGGAGTTGTAGTTCAAAAAAGTAACTTTTCCAAGCTCTGTCATGATGCCACTGCCACTAGCATGCTCACAAAGGGGCTACCAATGTCATGGTGGGCCACCAATGTCAGGAGTTCACCAGGAAACATTCAGGGTGCAGGGGCTCAAATATGGTGCTCTAATCACAACCACAATAGGACTAGTACACCATGGTGCAAATGAAAGCAGCAGCATGCATTATCTTGTGTTATGGCCGTAAATCAAGTCGTCTGTGATGAAAACAAAGCAGGTTTCATTACATGGGGAAGATGGCTCCTTGTTTTATATAGCTGAATTCTCTGAGATATGAATATCTTTATACAGTCAGGGACCATACATTTAATCTGTAATAAACTTTTCTAGACTTGTAGTCTTCCAATCAAAACATCAACCCGTAACTGATAAGAAATAGCATAATCTGGATTAGGGATGAAGAACCTGTGGACAAATCTCCCATCATGCTTGACTATTGAACTTTCTGGCTGGGGGCTGATGGGAGTTGGTCCAACATCAGGAGGGCCAAAGGTTCCCCATCCCTGCTCTAGATGATGGTTAAAACACACACACATGCACACACACACACACCATTGAATGTTGCCTTTCTCAGAGCAACCAAAACATAAATCTTTACATCATGTGTTATCTTCACTGCTGAAATATAACGAAATCCTGTATATATTTATGGTGTTCTTCTAGTGCAGTGGTCAACAACTGGAGACCTCTGAGCCAAATCTGGACCCCTAAGAAGTCCTAAAGTTCCTGAAGTCACCTATCTAGAGGTGAAAGACACTAGGGCTACATTAACACCATACATTTATTCCACTTTAAAGAGTCATGGCTTCCCCAAAGAATCCTGAAAAGTATAGTTTGTTAAGGGTGCTGAGAGGTTAGGAGAATCCTATTTCCCTCACAGAGCTACAATTGCCATAGTGGTTTAACAGTAGCTCTATGAGTAGGAATGGGAATCTCCAAACTCTCAGCATCTTTCACAAACTACACACTTCCCAGGATTCTTTGGGGGAAGCCATGACTGTTTAAAATGGAATAATAGTGGAATAAATGTATGGTGTGAAAGTGGTCTAGGTGGCATTCCCACCACTTCTCCCATCTCAGAGCCAACTAGACAGACTAGTTGTTCTCTTTTGTGACCAATATAACAGAAACTGTTTAAACGGCTTCTGGGTGTTTTAAAACATTCCAAATGTTTTTGAATTATCATTAAAACCTATTTAAATTATCAGGACTATGCAACAACTGTGCAGGTTCATAGCCAAATGTCTATAATAAAATGAAATTGCATGAAACTAAGATCAAGGTTTAAATAGGCTCCACATTTTAAGCAGCATGAACAAACTGCTCCACCTGTAATAAGCTGCTTCATCTATACATATCTGTGATGGCTTCCATGCAATTTTGGTAATACTCCAGTTAGTAAGACTAATTACATTTCCTCCAAGTTCACTTCTCTGAAAAAGTCTATATTGTAATTCTGTACATTTGATTTCAAGTAGTACCGAAGCACAAAATTAACCACAGTGACAGATTTTGAAAAGTTATTAACAGTATCTCTTCTGAGGAGATTGAGACACTTTTCTTTGGAAACTATAATTGAAAGAGTCTTTACAGTTAAAAACAAAAAAGGAAGGAAGTGTAAGATGCAGCCTCACCTGCTCAGTGTTGCCTTTAAGCAGCCTTTGATATTTTTGTCTGTAACATCTTCCTGGATGTTATTATCTTTCACTGGTGGTGCAGTTTCCTTTTTCTGGCAGATTAAAATATAATTACGATTGTTGTTGTTTTCCCAAAATATTCCCACAGATGTCTCATAACGTATACAAAATTCAACCTTAGCGCCATCTTTCTGATAAGGAGGAACCAATGAAATCTTGAACAAGAACTGGTCAGTCTCACCATCACAAGAATTAGGCACATAATCTCCTAAAATGTCATAATAAGTCTGCCAGTCATCCAAAGACATCCGGACGTAGACGAACTTTTCAAAGGACACATTCAGAACACGAATTATGCCCTTCATACATGTTATCCCTGGTAGGACCTCGACAGACTCTAGCCATACTTTCTGTGCACGCACTTTTTGCAAAAGCTCTTCTTGTGTGGCGGGTGGCGTAAACAGCGGAGTTAAATAGAATTCCTCCACAGGCACAACTTCGTCTTCTAAGTCATCATTTGGTAATGTAATTGGAACATCCCAGGTATCAAACTCCTTAACAGATACAAGGTCAAAACCAAATGCATCAGCAAATGATACTTTTCTTGCAATGGTTGATGGGGCTTCTGTCTCCATTTCTTCAGAAGAATCTGAATTCCGCCTTCGAGGGCTGGGGGAGAAACGGGGCTGAAGTGTAGCCTTAACATCTTCATCCTCTGACAAAGAATCACTTAAAGGAGGAACTTCTAATAAGTTCTCCCTATTGATATGACCAGGTTCTTCAAAAGACTCCATTGGGTTCTCTGATATAAACCAAAAGAGACCCGTCTGAGTAGTGGCAGCTGATATTTGAGACCCTGTGATTTGAAACAAGGATTAATATTACAGTTGACATTGCAAGAGGGACTCTGGTCTATTAATAGGAGCAATGGCTTGTTAACTATGTTAGTCTGTTCTCCAAAGGCCTTTGGTCTGATAGTATTACTATGAAAACGTCCATTTTGAAGGTAATGTCTGCATTCAGCATGTGGGCAACTTTAAATCCCAAACCTTTGTCATAATTAAAACAATCATAAAAGTATAGTTGAGAATGTAGCAAGTTTACATTCAGGTGATTAAAAACAAGTGGCACCCATGCAGAACCATAGATTTCCCCACACTGGGATGTTTACTTTTGTCTTCTTACGGATTTCAATATTATGTGAGATTTTTATGTCAAAATGCAATGGGCACAAACAATACAATTTGGCTTTCCTTACATATGTGTATTTGCTTTTATGACAAGAGGGCCAATCTCTATCCTCAGTGAACCCTGTGAATGAACACTGAACCGACAGGTCCTAGGGATAACAACAGCAGCAACTACTTTTTATAATATTTTTGAGAGCTTCACAGCCTCAGTTCAAATCCTCAGCCTGTGATGAACTGCTAACATTCAAGACTTGATAAACTACCATTTGGATCATTTATGATATTAATATGGTGGAAAGGACAACAACATTGATTGAACTCCTTTGAATTGCTAACCCTTGTCCCTTTCATTCCTATCTTAGCAGTGTGAGCTCTCTTAACTTTTCCTGACTATCCTTTCTCTATAGTTTCCCCCTGCGCTTTAATGTATTGTGTCCTTAAAATGCATGCTTTCAGCTGAAATGCTTGTCTAAAAGATAAGGTTCTTGCCCTTATGCTTGAAGCAAAGGATGAAGCTGCCTCACTCCAAAAAGAAGACGCATGGGGAAGAGGCAAGGAGGGAGGGAGAGAGGGGGGAATGTTATAGGAGTTTAACAAAGGATGATCATCACTGAAAGCCAGCAACTAGCCACACAAATGTGTCCTATGTGACGCAAGTGTGGCAAATCTGTCCTGCTATGGGACCTGTCAGTTACAATCCCATTATAACTGAGTACTACAATGTATCAGGTAACTCTCAGGCATCGCATGAGTCATCCTTTCACCAGTCCCTACAATAGGCTTTCCCCAGCCATAGGTTTTTACGTCAGCATAAAATCTGATTATGATTATTATCAGTGCCTACTGACTGTGCCGTAGGGCTAAAGTCTGCCCTGAATGGATTAAGGATGGGGGAGAAATTAGGATTTTAATGTGAACCTACCTAATCTGCACTTTCTGAAACAATATGCAAACCGAAACATAGCTGTTCTTCACAATTTGCAGTTCTCCGAATTCTCCAGCCAAATAATGTATGCAAAATGTGTATATTAGGTAAACGTATGCATATATATATATTAGTGAAAACAACATATGCATTCTAGTAGGGAAAATTGCTTGCAAAAATGTGCATATCAGGCAAAACTGCATTCAGAAGTGCATGAATTAGGATAAATTTACACTAAAATGCTAATAAATTTTCATGAGGACTTTTTTTTAAAAAAAATCACAAAATGATGCAGAAATGTGGAAAACTGAATTTAAGATTGGAAAATCAGGAAGAGAGAAACTAAAAATGACAGATTTGTTCACATCCTTAGATGTCAGGGCTTATGCTTTCCCTCTAGCTCTGCTACTAGATTTTACACTGGCCCGGTAGTCTTTGCATCCAGCCTCTACAATTCTTTGCTATTGTAGCTGCTGAAAGGATGCTAATACATTGATTTCATATGTTCAGTTACACCTGAATGACAAGAGATTGCATATTATGAGATTCCATGTTTAGTGAACTATCTACCACCATTTGATAAGGGAACATGAATCCCTTCATAGACTAAAAGTTCACCTAGTCCAGCATCCTGTTTCCCATCGTGCCGAACTAGATATTTCGGAGGAGCCCCAAACCAAGGCATGAATACAACAACCCTCAGTTGATATCGATCCCCAGCAAATGGCATTCAGAGGCATCCTGCCTCTTACTCTGGAGCTTACATATAACCATCATTATTAGCTTCCAGTGCTCCCCTTGTCCTCCACTAATTGGTCTAATTCCTGTTAAAGGCATTTAAGCAAGTGGCTATCACTATGTCTTATGGCCCCCAATTCCATAAACTCATTACATATTGTGCAAAGAAATATTTTCTTTTGTCTGTTCTGAATCTCCTGCCAATCAGTTTCATTGGATGAGCCCAGATTGCAGAATAATGAGAAAGGGCAGGGGAATATCTTCTCTCTATACACTTTCTTCAAAACATGCATATTTAATAACACTTTTATCATTTCTTCATCCCTTAGTCAATTTTTTAAAAGTAAAAAGCCCCAAATGGAAGCACTTCAACCCTTTTATAATTTTAGCACTATGTCCAGCTTGTTGAGATGGTAGAACTGTATACAGCATTGCAGTTGTGACCACATTGTAGACTTGTATGACCATGCTCTGTTTTATTTTTAATCCATTTCCAAATTCTCCCATGTGGAATCATCAC
This sequence comes from Rhineura floridana, assembly GCF_030035675.1. Taxonomy (NCBI): domain Eukaryota; kingdom Metazoa; phylum Chordata; class Lepidosauria; order Squamata; family Rhineuridae; genus Rhineura; species Rhineura floridana. Next base: position 87,183,031 of record NC_084487.1, read on the forward strand.
ACAATGCATTAAAAAAGAGAGAAGTCTTACCCCTCTCAGACCATCTTCACCCTCTCTGCAATAAAAGCACTACAAAACAGGAATGTACAATCCTGACTGGAAGAATTCTTTGATTTGGTGGCCTGACATGTGTCTCCACCAGGGTTTTACACCTGTTAAAATATTAATCCAGCCTGATCTATCCTATGGGTGTGTTTAGATCAGATGTGCTGTGCATCAAACTATATCTCATTGTGCCAAGGCAGCCTAATTTATAGCCAGAGCTTGGAAAAGTTACTTTTTTGAACTACAACTCCTATCAGCCCCAGCCAGCATGGCCACTGGATTGGGCTGATGGGAGGTGTAGTTCAAAAAAGTAACTTTTCCAAGCTGTGTTTATAGCACATAAATCCCTTGTCCTTTCCAGTTGGTGAAAGAGAAATACATCCATCCTGCCGTTAATCAAAAACCAAGGGGTGATCAAACATTGTCCTGCAATTCTGGAGAGGCTGAGGCTCTCCAGATGTTGTTGTATTGCAGCTCCTATCTTCCTGACCGTTGGCTGACTGGGGCTGACAGGAATTGGCATTCAGCAATAGTTCAGGGGAGTAGGCATTATTAGCTTTTCTCCAGTATCTCCAGCTCCAAAGGGCAGTTGTGAATTTCCAGAAGATGTCGTAATTGGTAAGCAACACATGGAAGAAAGAAGGATCTTGTACAGGCAACTACGACCACGTGTTCCATGACTACATTCCACAATCACTTGTGGTCAGCTGAATGATTTATCATTTGCTAAGCTTGCATTTCATGGACTGGTACTGTGTTCTCATGATAAACAAAATAGCACTAAGCATCAGTGGCAGCTTTTTCACATGGAAGGACAAACTGTTTAGTATGATGACAGGAGTTAGCCCATAACAAGTACAGTCATGTGACCTGGGCCATAGAAAAGGCTTGATACATGTTAGATTTTAGGCACACTTGCATCTCTGATTTCTGACCTATAGTTAATGTCATTCCTTCCTACTTAAAAACATGTTTATTAAAATATACCTCATTAGAGCAAACATAATGCACAGGGATATGTTACCTTAATGTATATAACAAAATCAATCTTTCATCATAGTTGTCTGCATGTTCTGTTCTTAAGCTTTTTTATAATACATTTGGTCATTAATGGAGTTGTCCAGATTGTTTTAGAATGAAAATGCATTAGCAGTTTTCTAATTAAAGGCAATACAGATTTTTTTTCAATAGTTAGCAAGCATGCTACCAACTCAGGATTCTCTTTAAAACAGAATCCTTCAAATAGGACAATTTTGGGAGTGTGCCTAATGGCATATTCTGTCATCTCATATATTTATCCCAAGATCTGCTTCCCAATATTTTATATATCTATTTATGACCAAAATATGAGGAAATATTCAGTATGATGAGAATGGTATCTCCAACAGACATCTTGAGGTTAAGCTGTAAGTATGTTTTAATTTGTGTGGGATCAGGTGCTCCTGAAACTGTTTTTTAAAAAAGGTTTCCTTCTACAAACAATGTTTACAATTCGTTTTTGTACATTTGGGCCCATTCTTTCTATAGAACATTAATCCTAATGCCCTGTTTCCATTTTTGCATATCATTAGATTCCAACATTTCTGAATCTGGCAACAACAAAAAATCATTTTCCAACTAAACCTTTTGAGCTAACAAATGTATTTAATGTTTCAAATGCTGTCATTTCCCAAACTGTATTTTTACTCCTTCTTAATGATATTCCTTATCTGAAAATATTGAAAAGCTTTATTTTCACTCACTTTATTAAGAACTTTATCATTCCTACCCATTTTATTAAGAACTTCTTGAAGAGATACAGGGTGCCTAGCACATGTTAGTTTGCATATGTAAATACATATTATAGTCATTCCAAAAAGAGACATCTCCTAAAACACTGAGCAAAGTGAGGTGTTCTTTTTAGAAACTGGTGTAAAAGGAGAAAGACCTGAACCTGAAATAATTTTAAGCTTATACTGTACCGATAGACAGGCCATGACGTATGGTATAGTATCAGCTTCCATTTTACTCCTCCTGTTGTAGTACCATAAAGGACTACTGAATACATTATTCCTTCTTCTTAAACCAAAGTTAGCAATTCACACAGTGCAATCCTATACATGTCTACTGAGAAGTTAGCCCCACCAAGCTCAGTGGGACTTAGTGGCATGCAAGCATACAGGGCCAGTGCCAGACATGCCAGGGCCCTTGGGCACCAGCTTGCTCCAGGCCCCACCATGCATGCATGTGCACACACACACACACAAACAAACACACAAGCGTGCCTACCTGTCTCTTTCAGGGAGGGAGCTTCTTCCGCCTGCCCTTTCACTGGCTCCATCTCTCCTGTCTTTTGCAGCTGCACAGGCTGCTATGGGCACACATCGCTGCCATCATCTAAGATGGCACCAGAGGCTTCAGCCCCTTAGGGGAACCTCAGCCGCCATCTTGGTTAATGGCAGTCCTGCACACGCAGCCCGTGCAGCCGCAAAAGATAGGAGAGATAGGTAGGTGGAGCCAGCAAACGGGCGGGCGGAAAAAGCTCCCTCCCTGCGATCTGCAGCAACTACTGTGCTGCAGATCACGGAAAAGGAGTGCTACTCCTCCCTCACCATATTGAGAAGCTCCTCAGGGGCCTCTGTGGCTCCAGGGGCCCTCAGCCAGGGCCCGACCTGGCTGCCGTTTGGGACCAGCTCTGCAAGTGTATATAAGCTTACAACCTCATAGTGCTTCATTCACATGGGGAAATCATGGTCACATTATTTTCTCCATTACCATGAAAGTATCAACATAAGTGTTACACACAATCTTTTTTTCCTGTTCGGAGCCCATGGTTCTGAAACACACTTTGTCAAACTCAATCTCTCTCTTTCATCAGGAACTATTTCATTAAACCAAATCAACAAATGGTACACAGAATCTCCAAGAAAGCTTACAGCCTCTGGGAATAGTGAACTGAGGATGGTGATGATGGTGGAGAAGTGTAATTGTAGGTGATTCAATTGTTGACAGCAGGATTGTTGAGAAAGTAGGCTCAATGGGGAAATAGTCCTTTGAGAAAGATGGGGTTTCAGAGAGACATAGCTGTGAAGATTGCTTTGTGGAAGAGAGGGTTCTGGCAGAGAGAGAGCTTCTGAGAGAGAGGCAGATAAAAAAGGAGTGTTGTCCTCGGGGGTACTAGGCCTGCTACTACCTTCGCTGATGACTGAAACAAGTTGAGGCAGATTTTGGAGGAGGAAACTAACTGCAGGAAACTAGTTAGAATTGGCCAATAAAAAAGGAAGTTACATTATAGCTAATGGAGCATATTGCTAGGCCTCTAGAGTACCATAACTCTTTGTTGTTGTTATGTGCCTTCAAGCTGATTACGACTTATGGCGACCCTATGAATCAATGACCTCCAATAGCATGTTATAAACCACCCTGTTCAGATCTTGTAAATTCAGGTCTGTGGCTTCCTTTATGGAATCAATCCATCTCTTATTTGGTCTTCCTCTTTTTCTACTCAGCATTTTCCCCAGCATTATTGTCTTTTCTAGTGAATCATGTCTTCTCATTGTGTGTCCTAGCCTAATAAATACATTGTTAAACACAACATAGGGAGTCTCCCTATATACAATTCTAAACCCTGTGGAGGCAGCACATTTCCAATCCAGAAGTTCTAGGGGTGACACTCTAGAATTTAGTTTATTTTGTGTAAAATACTGGAGGCTTATGGTGTCTCTCTAATTTTTTTTATTTGCAAATATGCAAGCAAAGCACAGACATATGTGGGGGATCACAGCTCTCATGAGAGCATTTAATGTTATTTTCAAAAAAAAAAAACACCTTTTCAAGAATTCTAACTAATATCTAGGCTCCCAAGAGAAAACTTCTAGTCTCTCAATGCAGTTGGTGGCTCACCTGTCTGGCTTAGTGCCTTTGATTTCAGTCTGACCAAACTTTTTTTTGTGTGGGGGGGAGTTGTTCCTCCTGGAATGGCTCTACTGTTAATTCCTGCCTAAAATATAAACAACAAAGCATTCTAGTAATTATTAACAGCAATTATAATTGTATAAAATTGATGATAACAGAATAGTACTCCATATACAAATAAATATAGTGGCTAGAATCTAAAGTAAGTTAGTCATTTATGTCCCCTTGAAATGAATGGGACATAAATTAGTCACAAGTTGCTAATATCTCCTATTGATTTCAGTGGAACTTAAGCATCACTAACTTTCTCTGGATTTGACTAATGGGAATTGTACCACTTCTGTTTTTAGTTCATGTAATAGAGTCACATGAGGTGATAAAGAGGAGGAGGAAACTGAAAGGGCTGAGCTCAAATGAGGTAACACTGGTGATATCTGTTTCCTAAAATAGGTAAAAGGAATCTATGCAGTCTGAAGCTGCTCCCTCCACAGAGTCAAAGCTCCAGGGTAGTTATGTGTTCATTTGAAGCCTCCGATTGTCTTTTGAGATGCATCATGAGAGAGAGTCTTTCTTATCAGCTGAAATTATAGCATATTTTATTTGCTGCTCTGAAAGAGTATATATTACCAATTTTAAAAGTGCCATCAGTGTTATCACTTGGTATATTTTGTCACTGATATGGGACTGATCTACTTAAAATGCAAAGTATAATGGGTTGGATCTAAAGTTCCTCTGCTAGCATGGGGGACTCTCAGGCCCTGACTCGCCTTTCCTCTGAAAATCTGCTCTAGAGGGTTGGTGGTACAGGATGTTGCAGGGATACACAGAAAGCAGCAAAGCTTGCCTCCCCGCACTTCCTCTTGTAGAAGCCTCTGCTGGATCCAAGATTCTTCTATTCATAGAAAGATTCCTTTTGTGAATGCAAGAGCACCTTTGGATCTATCCCAATTATACTTCCTTTTTAAAATATCCTGGAGAAATACCTTTTGGCTTCACCAAAGACAGTTTGGAACACAGCTTAACTGGGAATACTGGCCTGCTACTAAAATGTTGCACTTCCACAGAGCATATCCTCTGAAATCATAAATAAATCATGTGGTCTGACAAGAGAAGATGCACAAAAATTGAGAAATGTTGATAGTTTAATAAAAAAAATCTTTTTTTTCTTCCAGGGTGGATTGTCACCCTCTGCATATGCTTGGGGTGGAGTTGGGGGAATGGTTCGTTTATAATGATTCCAGGCAAGAAATAAAATGATTGACCCCAGCTGTGATAACTAGTTGCTTTTATTCAGATAACAGATTATAATTCTACATTACATATCATACTTTACCAATCTCAACTATGGTGGGAGGCACCCTCCCCCCCCAATATTATTGCAGGGAAAAGGGGCCTCCTGTGAGCCAGTTCAGCAGCCTTCCCTAGGTCTCCACAGAGTCTGTACTATTGATGTTCAATGGTTGATGGTTTGCTGCCTCTCCCTTTCTCCTCTCTCTCTGTCTCCCTGTCCATGAGAGTTTCTGATATAGTCTTATGTCCCCTCCTTTACAGTAGAGTTAGGTCATGGATCGTGAGTCCAAAGATGTTTTTATTCAAGCTTATGCCCATGACATAATAGGGATGCTATGCTGACCTGCTGGTAAGGAGTTCACAGCTTTCTCTTACTCCTTATCACCGAGGTGACTAATACTTTTCTACACAGCCTAGTTAACAGATTAACTCCATCCTCCAAGCAGAGTGTATGGACTTCATTATTCAGACCCTTATTTGAGGCTTGAGGTCCCCCCTCAGGGGGGTAGTTGAGGGATTGTATATATTTGACATTTATCCTCTCAATACACAGGGAATGTTTTGCTTCAGCAGGGACTTCAAATTTCCATCTGCATTTCACTTTAGATTACATTTGATGGCAACTCCATTTTTTATACTTTTACAGATCATTTCACTGGGATCAGATTGTGACCAACATCATGCTTCATGAATGACTACTGAAAAGAAAGACTTGAGCTCAAAGGCTGTCCTTTCCCCCTGCTATCTGGTGTTAGAGAGCTAGAGCTGACTCCCTCAGGAAAGCCTACAAGGACCTGTTGCATCAGCAGATCAAAACTGAGACTTTTATATAGTAACTGGTTGCTCCTCTCCTTCCTGGCTTTCAGATGGATCCCAGTTTGAATGCATTCCTCTTCTTTTGAGTAGCACTACAGCAAGGGGAACTCGTGCAGCTAACTGGATGCTGCATTGTCAGTTCTGATCTATCTCATTACAGTCTTTGTTCCGGGAGGGCCTGGAGATGATAAGGGGGTATCCAGAACTTGAACAGGCAGCTAGGCAGATAATATGAGGTCTTCTGTGCCACTGATAGAACATCATTGGGGATGGCAGGTTCTAACTGCTCTGCAGTGACAATAGGCTCTTCAGGGACCCTGAGAATCCTGTGAGTCACCATAGGATCCTGCTTCTCCTCAGAGGTCTTCTTGGGCTAAGAGTCTGAATCAAGTCAGATCTTAACAAAGGTTTAGTCAAGTGGTTCCCAGCCTTAATGAGTATGGGACCCCCTTTGTATGCTCAAAAAAATTCATGACCCCCCCACACGCTAATTGTAATTTTAGTCTCTGTTAATTGAAAAAATGGTGTGTGGCAAAATCACATCTCCAAACATTCCTTTCCATAAAAAGTTCCCTGCAGATGAGGAGGTGTTGCTTTCTATTCTTAATGCAAAGGTCCAATCAAATTGGTACCCAACTCTCCCCGCACACAAACAGTCTGAAGATGTACAGTCCTGTATCCCAACACCAGTAGGTGAGAGTGTTGGAGTAAGAGCCAGGTTCAAATCCCCACACAGCCATGAAGCCTACTGTGTGACCTTGGGCCAGACACACTCTCTCAGCCTGACCTATCTCACAGGGTTGATGTAAGGATAAAATTGAAAGGGGGGAGTGAACCATGTGACCACCTTGAGCAACTTGGAGGAAAGATGGGATATAAACACAATAAGAATTAAATAAACAAATACATTCCAGCTGCAGTATATGAACTCCAGCCTCAGCCAACCTGAGAAGCCCTCAACTGCTGCAGCATCTTGGAGAGAGAGATTGGAGGTGTGGAGTGTAGGTGGAAGAAAGGGGGAACGCTGGCACACACATGAAGCTTCCGAGATGGGATGAGCAAGTCCTGAGCTTCCTCACTGTTTCTTGGCTCCATCTGGGGTGAAGGCGAGATCTGATCAGTCTCGCAAATAAGAATAATTTTTTTAAGGGGGTGGCAGCGAAGCAGGAGCCAAGAAAGGCAGTCAGGCTGGCTGCCAGGAAGGCAGGGGGAAAGCAGCCTTTCCTTGCAGCTTTGCTTCATGAAAAGCCCTCTCCTCTCGTTCCAAGTAAGGGCGTCAACATCATCAGCAGTGTGAGGAGATGGGAGTCAGCAATAGTAATTCCCTGGTACTAATCTTCCTGGTAGCTCCACCCTCAGCCTCCTTTGGCATCTGCCACATGTTTTATAGGCAGATGCCTGCCCTCGGCGCACCTGAAAGACGCTCTGGCGCTTCAGCAAAAGTTCTCCCCTCTCATTTGGAGCAAAGGAGAGGTGTCATCTGCAGCAGCAGTGGGGAACAGACAGCTTCCAGGGAGTGAAGACTTTTTTTTTTAAAAAAATGGTAATTTATTTCTTTACTGTTCATGGCCCCCTCTGGATTACTTTGCGCGTGCCCTGGGGATCATGGCCTCCGGGTTGGGAACCATTGGTTTAGTCTATCGGTAATGAAGTCTTGCAAAGATGAAAGCTGCTGTTTTCTGTGCAATAGATTGGAAATAATTACAGTTGAGTTTGCAACAAATTTGTATTTGTATTTTCTGTAAGGCAAACATATGTTCTATCAAATACAAACATGTTTGACTAGCTGTCATGCACAGGAGCCAAGCAATGAGTTCAGTTTGTTCTGCATATCAGTGAAGGGTCTTATCCTTTCACAGTGCTATCAAACCACAATCTTTTTTTCATCAGTCATTGGCTTTCAGTGGGGAACACCGAAGGGTGTTTTCCCAGATTACACAGACATGAATGGCTAAAGCCATGGTCTGCTTATCTTCATACTTATCTTGCTGTAATTATTTCATTTTCCCCTGATTCAGCAAGTATTTGTAGCGTGATTTCTTATAAATAGTGGTAGCTGACAACACAATATAAAATAGAGATCAGAGAACTAGTCAAAGTAGCACACTCATTCAGGTTGCATTTACCTCATTTACTTTGACTGTATACACTTGTATCAAAAGAATATTATTATCAAGAAGCTTCTCATAAAATACTGCAGATCTTGAGCAGTAAACTGGAACCTTAGTACTGCTGCAATGATTGGCATACCTGAAAGCAGCAAAGACATTCCAAACACCTGTGAACTCTACCAACAAAAGTTCGAACCATCCAAGGGAATTTCTCCCAGAACAGCCAGTGGTGTGCTATATGCTGAAAGAAGTCTATGTAAACACATACCTGAAGATGCTCTGGAGAAGCCACTGCTATCTTACGTTGCTTTGATCGCTAAGGCGATTCTCTCCTCGCCTACAAAGAAGCTCACCTTAGCCGGCATTTATAGATACATTGAAGAAAAATTTCCTTTTTATAAGAAGAAAGGCCAAAGCTGGAGGAACAGTGTCAGGCATAATCTTTCACTGAATGATTGCTTTATCAAAGTGGGAAGGTGTGAAGATGGCAAAGGAAATTACTGGAGCATCCACCCGACAAATGTAAATGATTTTGTGCATGGTGACTTTCGTCAACACCGCAGGTTGCACAAACGAGGACACCAAAAGGAATACAACCCATATCACACCACAACTTACCTTGCACCCTTGGGAAACTGCTCTTGTTTGGCACTCATGTCACCTTATCAAATGAATCCCTACTTTTCAGATCCTTTATGGGAAATACTCTGGGCTGATGGTCAATATTATGCAAATGCTTTCCAGAGGTTGGAGGTTAATTTTGGTTTTTTGCACAGAACGTTTTCCTCTCTGATACCATTTGATGAAGCAAAATGGAACTCCATGGCTTCATTTTATGGATTACACTCTTCATCAGCTGTAGAGCAGAATGCTTTCCTGAATGTTCAACAGACATTCCCTGCTTCATTGCATATCTCTTCTTTCAACCAGCAGAACCTGAGAGGATGTCACTTGCACCTGAACTGGACCAATTCAGGAGGACACTGTATTCCTGAGGATCAGGTCATACAGTAATAAACACAATGTGATATAAGTATCTATTGTCAAAGACAGTTACATAATATTGGGACTCTATTGGAAATGAGTGTCATTGATTTTAATGGAAATTATTTTCAAGTTATGAATGCTTTAGGTCAGGCTTTACTGAGACTGTACTGCAAATCAGTAAGCTGATATCTTTTATTTTCACAGCTGTTGTTTGGGTCAGTCTCTAGCTTTTGGTTTTTACAGAGCAGAAATTATATTCCATAAATATAGTTGCAAATGATATTTCATGCAATACAGTCAACATTGCTGCATGGAAATCACATGCCATTTTATCTGAGTGATTGTTCAGAAACTGTTTAGCAAACCTCACAGCATTATCTTTAACAATAATGAATGCAAATAGCTACTCTTAAAAAGCTTTGCGCTGTTAGTGTTATATACTCTTCATTGTATAAGAATAAATCCAGTGTTACAGACCTTAAAAACTGTATGATTATTGCTGATATAATCCTAATTGATGATTTTACTGTCAACACATTGTATAGTCCCTATTTTAATATAAAGTTTATTTCACTGTTTGCATTTATTAACAATGAAATAATGATTGTAATGAGAATAGACTGATCTCATATCTTCTGCTTTAAAAGGAAGAAACAATAAGCATTGCTTAATATACAACATAGTTAATGTATTCTCTAAGAATATTCATGTGGAACTACAGACTGGGGTGCCAATGACATAAATTCTTATTCATAACGTGGGGGCTTTATGCCATCTGAAAAAGTACCATTCTTTTCTAGAAATCATTGTTTCTCTAAATAAATGCAGCTGCAATCCTACACATCTTTCCTAGGAAATTAGTCCCATTGAACTCATTGGGGCTTACATCTGAGGAAACATGCTTAGGACTGAACTGCACAGTCCAGAGAGAGCTAAGTAGATTAGCAACACAGCTCAGCACTGTAATTCCTCCAGAGTTCAATGGCATTTGGACGTGCCTTTCTTAGGGTTCCACCTTTAACGTAGTAGCTGTGTTTCCCAATAACAAGCAAACAAACAAATATGCAGGGTTGGATCCAGAGTGCCCCTAGTTTCTCTTGTTTGTGGACAGGACTGAGATCTGGCATGGGCTTCCTCTGGAAAAAGGGAGGAGACAATTCTCACCAATTCCCCACCCTTTCTCTTGCAGCTCCCATACCATGCTGAGGGTCTCCCATCCCTCAAAATAACTTTTCAGGGGGGCACAAGGGGAAGAAGGAAACAGTTAAAATTGCCTTTGCACCATCCTCCAACAGGAGCATCTTGTGAGGTTCTTATGTTTTCTGTCCTGGGATCATAAATTTGATGAAGTGCAGGATATAAAGTCAATAAATGTAAATGTGAGAGCCAGTGTGGTGTAGTGGTTAAGGTGCTGGACTATGACCTGGGAGACCAGGGTTTGAATCCCCACATAGCCATGAAGCTCACTGGGTGACATTTTAAATGTAAATGTACTGCCCTCAAGTCGATTCCGATGTATGGTGACCCAAAGAATAGGGTTTTCATGAGGCTGAGAAGCAGTGACTGGCCCAAGGTCACCCAGTGAGTTTCATGGCTATGTGGGGATTCAAACTGTGGCCTCCCAGGTCGTAGTCAAACACCTTAACCACTACGCCACACTGGCTCAATAAATAAATAAAAATGAATGGAAACTTCATTGTGATTATCACCCCCCTGCACCCCAAATTCCCTGGTACTGCCACTTACATGTAGCTAAGTTTTATGATTATTTTCATATTGGCAAAGACTCCCCAGTTAGTGGCTCTTTATATTGCATTGTTGACAAATTCTTGAAAGCCCTTGAGGGGTCTCAGAAAATCACAGATCAGATCCATAGGCTACGGTTCATCACTCCTGGCTTAAATCATGAGCTATTGATGCAGCCAGGTGGGGCTGCCACATTTTGGGTGAAGCGTCAAATAAATTAATGAAAAATAAGCAATATTTCCATATCCAGCAACTTTTATAACCCTGTTATCAACTCAAGTTATGCATATCTATAAAGAGTGTTAAAAATGTATATGCTGTATTCAGTTATTTTTTAAATAGGAAACTTTTACCTACTTACAACAAACACCTTCCTTAAATAAATAGTTACTTCCTTGAGTTGTTCATCACCATTTTAAGCACCCCCAATGCTCACTGTCATAAAGGGAGATGTTGCAGGGTGACTTAAATATAATAAGGGTGACAGTGATATTGTAAGTCTACTCCGGTCTAGTGAAATCTTGGGTGGGCAGAGCTGGGTGGGTCAAGTGGGTGGCATTTGGAATGCTACCATTTGGGAAGGAACATCAACTGTCAGGCATGTTCCCAATCTAGTAACAGGATCTCATTCTTCAAGTGGAAGTTGTTTTGTCACAAATGTAAAAGCCTATTTAAAAAAAATTAAGTGGGGCACTAGCCCCACCCTGGCTATGGTCTTAGAGCCAGTGTAGTTACCATGGAATTCTGTGAGCTTGAAACTCCTTCATAACAGTAAACAATTCAGCTAAGAAATTTAGTTTTAATTTGATGAAATATTAGAAATGTTAGTGAAAAATTAGAGATGGAAGATACAGATAATCTTATACAGATAATCTTATACAGATAATCACTGGTACCTTAGATGAAAAAGTCACATGTGTAGAGACAATTACCATAATTGAAAATATAAATTATACTAGTAAAGCAGAGACCTCCAGAGAGACCTCTTTTCAGATATTGCATTGCCATCGATCTTACATTCCCTCCGGAAAACTTGAAACAGCATTCTGAATTTGCACACAAACTTTAATTACAATGTCTCAGTGTTGGATGCAAATGTTGCATTGCATGTGTCTTGAATTTCCTCTCACATGGGAGTGTGAGTTTAGCTGACATTGTTATATGCCTTCAAGTCAATTATGACTTATGGCAACCCTATGAATCTTTTTTTGGATGTATTCATAGGATTTTCATGGCAAGAGGTATTCAGAGGTGGTATACCATCGCCTTCCTCTGAACTTTAAATTGTGTCTTGAACATGTGTGCAAATTTTGTTCCAGTACCTCAGTGTTTAATTAAGTTATCATGTGACAAACAAATTTACAAAGAGAATGCCAAATGTGCATGTCAAACCAAAGGCCTTCTTTTTCTTGGTCCATAAAATCATTTTCTTGCAAACATGCAGAAATTGTATTTTATTTTGTCACCATGAACAGATTCAGATACTTTAAAAAGTGTTTTTCAAAAAGACACCAATATTTTTTATCCAAGTATGTGTATTTTCTTGATCATAAACAAGGCAGGAGGTCATCCTTTCATCTGCCCAGCTACTTTTGGAGTGTACAGATGAAATGCCAAGTGACTGGCATAAATAGCTTGGACTGAAGTCATGTTGTCTCCTATAAATAATCTGTGCCACTGGCTCAGTTCTTCTTACCCCAGTAGCCTGTCCCTAAACACATTACTTGAAAAAAGGTGGATTTGTATATTCAGAAGAAGCACATTATTACTGACTGCCTTTGACTGTAACACTTCCTCAATTAGATGGAGGAATCATATGATTATTTATTTATTTATTTAGTTTATTATACTTGTATACTGCCCCATAGCTGAAGCTCTCTGGGCGGTTTACAGTAACTAAAAACATTAAAACAAATACAATTTAAAACAGATCTTATAAAAACAATTTAAAACACAATTTAAAAATTTAAACAGTATAAACCACATGCTAAAATGCCTGGGAGAAGAGGAAAGTCTTGACCTGGTGCCTAAAAAATAACAGTGTTGGCGCCTGGCACACCTCGTCAAGCAGATCATACCATAATTTGGGGGCCACCACTGAGAAGGCCCTCTCCCTTGTTGCCATCCTCTGAGCTTCCCTTGGAGTAGGCCCCCCGAGGAGGGCCTTTGATCTTGAACGTAGTGTACAGGTGGGTTTGTATCGGGAGAGGTGTTCCATCAGGTATTGTGGTCCCAAGCCATGTAAGGCTTTATAGGTCAAAACCAGCACCTTGAACCGAGCTCGGAAACATACAGGCAGCCAGTGCAAGTGGGCCAGAATTGGTTTTATATGTTCGGACCATCTGGTCCCTGTTACCAATCTGGCTGCTGCATTATGCACAAGCTGCAATTTCCGAACCGTCTTCAAAGGCAGCCCCACATAGAGTGCATTGCTGTAATCTAATTTGGAGGTTACCAGAGCATGGACAACTGAAGCCAGGTTATCCCTGTCCAGATAGGGACGTAGTTGGGCCACCAACCAAAGTTGGTAGAAGGCACTCCGTGCCACCGAGGCTACCTGAGCCTCAAGTGACAGAGATGATTCTAGGAGAACCCCCAAGCTACGAACCTGCTCCTTCAGGGGGAGTGCAACCCCATCCAGGACAGGTTGGACATCCACCATCCGGTCAGAAGAACCACCCACTAGCAGCATCTCAGTCTTGTCTGAATTGAGCCTCTGTTTATTAGCCCTCATCCAGTCCATTGTCGCAGCCAGGCACCGGTTCAGCACATTGACAGCCTCACCTGAAAAAGATGAAAAGGAGAAATAGAGCTGCGTGTCATCAGCATACTGATGGCAACGCACTCCAAAGCTCCAGATGACCGCACCCAACGGTTTCATGTAGATGTTGAACAGCATGGGGGACAGAACTGACCCCTGCGCAACCCCATACTGGAGAGTCCAGAGTGCCAAACAATGTTCCCCAAGCACCACCTTCTGGAGGTGACCCGCCAAGTAGGAGCGAAACCACTGTAATGCAGTACCTCTCACTCCCAACTCAGCCAGTCTTCCCAGAAGGATAACATGGTCGATGGTATCAAAAGCCGCTGAGAGATCAAGGAGAATCAGCAGAGTCACACTTCCCCTGTCTCTCTCCTGACAAAGGTCATCATACAGGGTGACCAAGGATGTTTATGTGCCAAAACCAAGCCTGAAACCCAACTGAAATGGATCCAGATAATCGGTCTCATCCAAGAGTATCTGGAGCTGGACTGCAACCACTCGTTCAATGACCTTGCCCAGGAATGGAACACTTGCTACCGGCCTATAGTTATTAAGATTTTCTGGGTCCAGGTAGGGTCTCTTCAGGAGTAGTCTCACTACTGTCTCTTTCAGGCAGCCAGGGACACCCCCTCTCGCAGAGGGGCATTAATCACCTCCCTGGCCCAGCCAGCTGTTCCATCCCTGCTAGCTTTTATTAGCCAAGAAGGGCAAGGATCCAGTACAGAAGTGGTTGCACAAACCTGTCCAAGCACCTTGTCAACTTCCTCAAGCTGCAACAACTGAAACTCATCCAAGAAATTGGGACAAGGCTGTGCTCTGGATACCTTGCTTGATTCATCTGCTATAACACTGGAGTCTAAGTCCTGGTGGATGCTAAAGATTTTATCCTGGAAGTGCCTAGCAAATTCATTACAGCAGGCCTCAGATGGTTCTACCTTGTTTCTGGGGCCAGAGTGTAATAGCCCCCGGACAATTCTGAAGAGCTCTGCTGGGCGGCAGACTGATGATTTGATAGTGGCAGCAAAATATTGTTTTTTTGCTGCCCTTACTGCCCCTAAATACAGCTTACCATAGGCACTTACCAGTGTATAATTGCATCCACCAGGAGTTCGTCTCCATCTGCACTCAAGCCGTCTCTGATATTGTTCCATCGCTCTCAGCTCTGGGGTTTACCATGGAGCCGTACCAGCTCTACACAGGAGAGGACGCTCAGGAGCAATCATGTCAACCGCCCGGGTCATTTCTGTATTCCACAGTTCAACCAGGGTTTCGAGAGGAGCACCAGCCCTATCAGCCGGAAAACTCCCAGAACCCTTTGGAAACCATCCTGATCCATTAGTCTTTGGGGGTGGACCAATTTAATAGGTCCCCCACCCTTGCAGAGGGGAAAAGCTGCTGTGAGTCTAAACGTCAGCAAGCAGTGATCTGTCCATGACAGAGGGACTGATGTAAGGCCCCCCACATTCAGATCACCAACTCCATGTCCAGTTGCAAAAACCAGATCTAGAGTATGCCCTGCTACATGTGTTGGGCCAATGGCGTATTGGGACAGTCCTATGGTTGTCATGGAAACCACGAAATCCTGAGCTGCCCCAGATAAGGCAGCCTCGGCATGAATGTTGACATCTCCCAGAACCAACAGTCTAGGGTATCTCAACAGTACACCTGAGACCACCTTCGTCAGCTCAGCTAGGGACTCTGTTGGGCAGCGGAGTGGGTAGTACACCAACAGAATCCCCAGTCTGTCCCGTTGACCCAACATAAGGTGCAAACACTCCAGAGCAGTAGTCACATGGACAGGGTGCTTGCAAAGGGAGATGGAGCTCCTATAGACCACAGCAACCCTCCCTCCCCGACCCTCAGGTCTACCCTGATGCTTGACCAGGTACCCTCGTGGACATAGCTGGGAGAGACTGAGTCCTCCCTGCTCACCCACCCAGGTTTTGGTTATACATGCCAGATTGGCTGCCTCATCCACAATTAAATCGTGAATTAGGGAGATCTTATTATGCACCGATCTGGCGTTTAGGAGCACCATCCGGAGGCCTGAGAGCTGGCTCATAGGGCAACCAACAAACCTGTGGGTGTGGGGAGGACCGGAACAAGGCACAGCCGTTAACTGCCTTGGCCACGTTCCCCTTACCTGGCAAGTACTCCTCACAATGCCATATCTCCCTCTATCCATCACTACACTAATTGGGGGGGCCTCGAGTCTCCCCACTTGGCTCTGAATCCTCTCTTCCAGGCACATGAGTCAAGACCCACAAAAAGGCAAACAAAGCAGGAGCCACCTCAGTCAGCTGGCTTATGTATCCCCTCCGAGGAAGGGACAGGTGGAACAGTATCAGCCACAGCTGGCTGAGTACCTGGGGCCTGGGCCTGCAAGGTGCCAACCTGCAGAGCAGAAGCCCAAGAAGGAGAGGGCGGTGATGGTATCCAAGCTGCAGCAGCACAAGCAGGCAGATGGCTCTCCCTCCCTGGGTGGTGATGGTCCTCCAACCATGTCAAGTTTTTAACAAGCCCCCTGTTGACAGACTAGGCCCCCTAGGAAGGATGGTTTCTAGTGCAGACTTAGCTCTGGTATGAGAGTTTTCTGTGTTCAGAGCATTTGCTACATAGATCATGTAAATATGCAATCCATCACTTGCATTTTTAAGTGATATAATTCCAAGAAGGTTTTATCAAACAATCTTCCTGAATCTGTAGATTAGATCAAAGCCTCATTGATGTCATATTTCAGGACTCAGAACAAGTAAAAGTAAAATCACTCAGGATGCAAAGTTCTTTTACACTGTAGTTATTAAGTACTTGATTCTGTAACAGTCCTGGTCTGATTTTAAGTTGATTATTTTTTGTAACTACTGTTGTTTGTTTTATTTAGTGAATGTTGAATATTGTGCATTTTCTATCTGTATGAATTGGTTGTTCTGGCCTCACTACACAACAGACTGTGTGTCCAGTGGTGTTGTTAGATCAGACCACAGATTAGGGATGGGGGAGAAATTTGATTCATTTTGCATTTAAAGCTCAATTTATCAGATTCGCATTTCTGAAACAATATGAGAACTGATGTACAGCCATCCTTCAAAATTTGCACACAGTTCTCTAACCCAAAATGTTTACAAAAATGCATATATTAAGGGAAAATATGCTTTAAAATGAATATATTAGTGAAAAATAACATACAAAATTGCATTGTCTTAGGATAACCTACTTGCAAAATACGTACAGTGGTGAAAACTACATATCAAAATGTGTTTGTTAGGAGAAATTTACACTAAAATCCTGAAGAATTTTTATGAGGATTTTTTTTATTTAAACATTTCGGCAGAAATGAGTGGAACTGAATTGAAGACTGGAAAATAAGAGACTGAGAGAACCAAAATTGATGGATCTTCTCATCTCTACCTCAGACAAGGCGTCCTTGTCAGTGTCATGTCAGTAGCAGTCACCACAAAGCCTTTCTTTACTTTTACTTTTTAACTTTTCACAGAACAGGCATGCTACTGCAAAGAAGCAAAGAAGCTCCAGTGCCATGTCCATTTCCCAGAGTGCTCAGCCTCTGAGCTCATGTGAGCCCAGAAGCACTCTGGGAAATGAAGAGGGCAAACATGACCAAATAGAGCAGGGGCAGCTAACCCTCAGTTCAGGAAACTGTTCTGTCCCATCCACCCCCAAGACTCTACCATTTTTGGTGGCAAGAGCAAAAAGAAAAATAAATGAATGGAAAGGAGGTGATAGCTCCTCCTCCTCAGATGATCTGCACAGATCAGTTGAGATGGGGGAGGCTGACTGTTTTTATTTGTATCTGGTTCTGTGTGTCTTTATCATGATCCCTGAATCTAGCAATGATGTGGACATGAAGTCGGAGTATTCAGGTGGGGAGCCAGGTCAAGTTAAGGCTCAGAGCTGACCACTGAATATAGGGAGACTATTGCATCTGAGTCTGCTGGGCAGGATACCCCAGAGGAACCTACCAGACCACCAGGGTCTATAGGTTCAGACCCTAGACTCTCACTGGTACCTCCCCTGAGCCTGAAGAACCAGATGCCTCCCACTGCACATTACCAATCCAGCAGTGCAGGTAGCACCCCGGGAGGGAGGCTATGGAATTGAGGAGTGGTGCCTATCTTCAGGCCAGAGAGTTGGCCCTTTAAGTTTTCTCAAGGGGGTGGAACCTGAAGGAGGAGTTATAAAAGGCCTCAGTCTGCTCCCAACCTTTGTTACAGCAAGTTGCTCATTTGGAGCTATCCATAGTCTAGCAACCTGTGACCAGCTTTGTCATGGTCTCCATGGGATCTCAGCATTGGACCTGAACATGACAGTCCTGTGTGTGTGCATGCATGTGAAAGTGTATGTAAGAGTGTGTGGAGTAGGCCCAATATCAATCTTTGACAAGAAAAAACACTGAATTTCACATTCTGTAACATTTGGGGGAAATGGGTTTGCTAATTAAAGCAACTGGCACCTAGGAAGCTGCATATACGAGGTCATAATATTTGCCCATCTAGCCCACTATTGTCCAAGGCTAGGCTAACCAACAGCAGTTCCCCAGGGGTCTAAGGGCTAGCCCCATCACATCCTTCTCTTCCTGATCTTTTTAACTTGACATGCTAGAGATATGGATCTTCTGAATGCAAAATATGCTATGGTTCCTCAGCAATGATCTAGATAAAATATACTCAGTCACCTTATGCAAATATGTTATTGGCTTTGTGACCACTGACAGACCTTGAAGGACAAGGTGCACCCAGAAACCTATCATTGTGTGGTTAATAATTTTGTCTCTTGTGCAATAGCTACATAACAGAAGTGCAACAGGGTCAAAGTGGAAATCAGGGCCCCTGGCATTAATGGCTGAGGTATTTTATTCCTTCATCTCTTGAATATGGAAGTGTGAGATAATTATCCTATATGTGCTTAGTAACTTAGCGTCTTTTGAAGCTTAGATGAAAAGTCTATGGTGCAGATGATTCTCTATAGCCTTTAATACAAAGAACGTATAAGAACAACAATAGCAATGTTTCAGAAGGAGCTCAAATATAATGTCGGGAAGGATATACAAGCAGTGAAAATGAGGACACATGCATCTTTCCTTACTGCAGGCTGAGGGAAGCACTGTAGGAGACCATTGGGATCTGAAATGCAACATAATAAATTCAGTGGGATCCACTTCAAATCAGAAGCAATCAAGAGCAAAATGTTGTGTTTGAAAGGCCTTTCTAGGACTTGTTCAGCTGTGCTTCTTCAGCTGAAGATCATTCTTTCCTCTTAAAAGCTTAACTGCTGCACATTCCTCCAAACTTCAGTAAGACATGGCAGATGTTCTACTGGCTGGTAATTACTCCATAAATTAGAATCAAATAATAGCTTTTTAACAATTAGAATAATCATAGTAATTTTAAGGATGGATGGAACAAGAATATTAGCATCACGTTTGTGAAATTTCACAAAAGTGAAGTTAATATGTGAATAATCTCCACCATTAATCAAGAAATAAATCCATCTTGCTACTGAATTTGCATTGAGCAGCTAATGACTGCCATCACACTTCCTTAAGTCTACAAGCCAAATACAGAGAGAAGAGTGACGGGTTTTTACATCTCTGAAAGTGACAATTTGCTTCTGAGCATCACCAGAAGATGCAGTCAGTAGAGCATCAGGTGTTTTTTTTAAGTGGGCCTTTGGAGGGTTGGGAGTGGAAGAATAAGAAGTGAAGGAGCTGCCACAGGAGTGGAGGCCAACTTTTGCACCAACAGGATGGAGGGGTGTGTGTCTTTTCCCCTCTTCTTGTTCAACCTTTTTCTTCTTCAGATTTTCCCTCCCACTGATCCCAATGAGAGAGAAAATAAGTATGGTGGCCAGGGCCGGTGCCAGGTATGACTGGGCCCTTGGGCACCAGCCTGCCCCAGGTCCCCTGCTCCCAGTCCCCCCTACAAACCAACCAGGACTGCTCTTTCTTTCTGTGAATGACCTGCACCTGGGCGTGTAGGTTGCTGCCATCAACCAAGATGGTGGCAGAGGCTTCTCTAAGGGGCTGATACCCCGCTTCCATCTTTGCCATCAACCAAAATGGTGGCGGAGGCTTCTCTAAGGGGCTGATATCCCCACCGCCATCTTGGTTGATGGCATGCATGCACACTACGTTGAGTGCATGCACATGCCTGTCATCAATCAAGATGGTGGTAGGGGCATTAGCCCCTTAGAGAAGCCTCTTATGCCATCTTGGTTGATGGCTACTGCGTGTACAGTGTGCACGGCATTCACAGAAAGGGAGGAGAGGTAGGTGGAGTGGGTGGGTGCCGCGGGCCCACACAGTCTGTAGGGGGGCCTGGGAGCTCCATCTCTGCAATCTCTGGCAGGTCAGGAGTCAACCCTGCTGAAGATTGCAGAAGGGGAGCGCTACCCCCACACCCTAAGGAAGGTTCCTTCTTTTTTCATGATTAATTTTAACTGATTTATCCATTGTATGCTTTTTATAATTTTTATGTACACCACTTACAAATTTTGGTAATTAAGTGGTATATAAAGACTTAAATTAAATAAATAAAATAAACTATGAAGGATCCAGACAGAGATTTCTCTAACTGGAAGCCTTTAAAAAGCTTTCTACATCAGATCAAACGTTATTGGAAATGTTGGCTACAATCTTGGTGCCCTCTGATGGAATGATCTCTGCTTCTGTTCCAGATGCCTGAACCTGACATTCCTTCTTCCAATACCTGCTGAGCCCTCCCTGTATGACTTTTTGGATAACCACCCCCTGTTAGCCTACATGGTCACAGTAAGTGTGGCAACACCTTAGAGCTGGTCTGATCTGGATAAGCATCCCTTCTGGACTACACAGTCACACCTTGTGTCAGACAATTTCAGTGAATCATTTGTGGAACTGGTATAAAAGTGATATGAATATTCATCCTTCCAGGTGTGCATACATGCAGAACTGTGTACTTCTGTTGAAAACTCAAAAGCTACAAAAATTTGTAGCAGTCTTCACTTAAATATCTGCTCCCCAGTCCAATAGTTTGGGTTGAATCCAGTTTGCTGAATTTCATCCCCATTAAAATCAGTGAGTCTTAAGTTTAAATCATGGCTAACATGCCCTATGATTTCAGTGGACCTGCATTTACCCAATTTAACATAGATCCAACCCATTGTTAATTTAATTTGCCCCTTAGAGTTGCTATGAAATATAATTTGTATGCACATGAAATATCAACGTATTGATGAGAGATAAAATCCAATGGAAATAGTTTACTGTGAACTCCAGTCTTTGTTCCCTTACTTTCTCAATTTTACATTCCATTGCCTATTGCTTTTTTAAAGAGCTCTTTCGCATAGTCCCTCATTATTAATGCCACTTTATTTCAGAAATAAAACTCAAGGTTAATTCTATATTACTTGATTTCCCATGATTGTGTGATGGGGTAATTGATTCAACTTTACTTTTAATAAATGCTAATCAATTAACACTTGGGGGGACATTAAATATGAAATAAATTGGTGTCTCTGGGCAAACCACTAATCAATCATTTTTAAAATAAAAAAAATAAACTGTCTTCACTTTGAAAATGAAGGATGTGAGATACATCTTAGTTGATCCAAAAGCTATTTAGCAACTTAAGCATCTAGAGCACTTTTGATAACCTGGGAAAGATCTATTGATTTCTCCATTGATCTTTTAAAATATACCATCTCTGTGAGAGGATTCTCACAGAATAGAACTGCGTATCTTAGCAAGTGCCAATTCTAAATAGTATAACAGTGCAATCCTCTACAGGTCTACACAGAAATAAGTTCTACTGAGTTCAGTGGGGCTTTCTCATAGGTAAGTTAGGACTGGATTGAAGTCAAAGTGCTGAGTTTCTTAAGATGAGTAGTCACAGATTCCAAAATTCTAATATTGCTGATGTATGAGCCAATGTGTTCAAATGGACAAAATTGATAGATCTTGGGATCCCAAGTTCAAATCCTACCCCCACCAACAACTGATTGCATGATTTTTGATAGTAGTAGTAGTAGTAGTAGTAGTAGTAGCAGTACACCTGTTTTCTAGACATTGTATTAAGATTTTTAATACACAGTCCCCATCTGCAGGCTTACAATCCAACAAACACGTTACAAAACGAAAAAGGGATCAGAAGAAACTGATTCTCAGCCACAGGTCCCATATGTAAAATCAGAATGCTTGCCCCTCAATGTTTTATTATATTTTTATTTGCATAAATTTCTATGCAGCCAATATTAAGAAAAAATATCATGGCAAACAATATAAACTCTACAATAAAATTACATTCACAAAGAAATACAAAATACATCACCAAGCAGTGGATCAGATTAATATGTCAATGTAGCTGGATCACCCCTCAGGAAAACCCAGAGTGAACAGACGAGTTATAAGCAAGTGCCTAAATGCCAGCACCGTAGGTGCCTGCCTGATGTTCATTGGAAGTGCATTTGAAAGGGCAGGTGCTGACACAATAAAGTCCCCGGTCTTAATTGGCATGACAAATCTGAGTCTCTCTCCTGAGGATCGAAAGAACTGGGCAGCTGTTTACAAAGTAAGGTATTCCCAGAGATAACTTTGTTCCATGTAGTTCAGGGCTTTGTATGCCAATAGTAAGACATTAAACTTGGCCCAATAGCACATTGGCAGCCAGTGCAGCTGTTTCACCACAGGTGTTAAGACACTGTAAATTGGTGAGCCCCTTTAACAGCCTTGCTGCAGCATTCTACACTAGCTGCAGTTTCAAACAAAGACCCACATAGACTGAATTGCAGTCACCCAGTCTGGAGGTTACCAATGCCTGGACTACCCATAGCTAAGCTATCCTGATCCAGGAATGGTTGTAGCTATCACACTAGCAAAAGCTGGCAGAAGGCACTCTTCGCCACAGAAGCCACTTGGTCTCCAGTAACAAAGATGGAACCAGAAACACCACCAAGCTACATACTGGCTCTAATGCAACCCCATTCAGAACAGACAGCTGACCAATTTCTTGGACCTGGGAATTGCTCACCTACAGACCCTCCATCTTTCCAGATTTAAGCTCAGTTTATTGGCCCTCATCCAGCCCACCATTGTGCCCAGGCCCCAGTCCAGTTCCTGAACAGCCACAACTGATTCAAATGTTGTGGGAAATAGAGTTGGGTGTCATCAGCGTGTTAACACCATGTCCCAAATCCCCCAATGATCATTTTAACCTGCTTCATATAGATGTTAAACAGCATCGGGGATAATGTGGAACATCAAAGCACAAATGAAGAGCTGAAGAGCACTCCCCTAGTGCTACTATCCAGAACTGACCTTAGATATAGGAGTAGAACCACTGTAAAACAATGCCCCCAGTACCCATCCCACAGAGTTGGATCAGGATGATACCATGGACAATGGTATCAAAAGCCACAGAAAGACTGAAGAAGAGAAGCAAGGTAACGCTTCCCGTGTCTCTCTCTCAATAGAAGTCATTCATCATGGCAACCAAGGCAACTTCAATTCCGTATCAAGACTGGAATGGGTCTGCAAAAATTTTGGCAAACACAAGCAAGAATGTAAATCACTTTTTCGTATTAAAAGTACTGTATTAATAATAAATAGCAGTGCAAGCATTAAAATGTTTCAGTTGAAATTCTTTTTTTCTTTGGCAGCAGGTACAATCTGGAATAATTAAAGCTATGCACTGGAGCAAAGAAAATATCTGAATGGACTGAGGGAGTTTATGGTCTTTCTGTCCATATGTGTTAAATTTCACTTCCAGCTTTGCAGAGAAACATATAGATAAGATTTTTCTGAGTGACTGGATTTCCCCCTCTATATTAAACTAGCATATTAAAATGTTTTCTAAAAAACCAAACACACAAATATAGATATAAATATAGATATCTATATAAATATAGATATATAGATATGCCACCTAAAACTTGGACACTGAACATTAACAGGAATCCAGTCCTAGAAACCTTTCTCTTATCAATAAACAGAGTCATCAACAACCACACACCAGCTCCTATTCACGACAACCTTTCAAAAGAAGAAAGAATAGCCCTAAGGAACCTTCAAGATGAGAAGGGATGTTGTCATCAAGCCTGCAGATAAGGGTGGTGCCATTGTGGTACTTAACACTACAGACTATATAGCAGAAGGTGAAAGACAACTAAAGGATGAAACAACATATAGATTTCTTGACAAAGACATCACCACAGATCTCAATACTCATATCATTACATCTATACAAAACCTTACAAGTAGGAAACTTCTTAAAGAGGAAACTGCTGATCTCCTTGTTAATCCAAATCCCACCCCTGGAAGGTTTTACATGCTGCCTAAAATCTACAAAGCCAACAATCCTGGTCGCCCAATTGTCTCAGGTAACAACACAGCTACTGAAAGGATTTCTCTGTACATTGACTTAAATTTACAAAACATGGTGCAAAACCTCCCATCATATATCAAAGACACCAAGGACTTCTTGCTTAAAATTGAGTCTTTAAACAAGCAGTATCAATTCCACAACAATACTATACTAGCTACTTTAGATGTCACATCGCTTTACACCAATATACCACATAATGATGGGATTCAGGCTGTAAATGAGTTCCTTAACACCAGAGATATGAACAGTCCTCCAACAGAGGTTCTCACAACTTTAGCTACTCTAGTCCTGACTTGTAACAACTTTACATTCAATGGAGAACACTACCTGCAACTACAAGGCACAGCTATGGGGACTCGCATGGTTCCATTATATGTGAATCTCTTTATGGGTAAACTGGAACAGGAGATCCTCAAAAAGGCCATCAACAAACCACTTATATGGTAGCGATACATTGATGACATCTTTATGGTCTGGACAAATGGTAAAGAGAATTTGGAACAATTTAAAAATTACATCAACTCTATCCATCCATCTATTAAGTTTACATTTAATAGTACAAATGACAATCCGCACATCCCTTTTATGGATGTCCTTCTCACCATTGAAAACAACAAAAGAGCCACTGATCTCTACAGCAAACCCACTGATGCCCACACCTATTTAAACTGGAAATCCTGCCATCCTAGGCATATAAAGAAGAACATTGTGTATAGTTTAGCTCTGAGAATCAAACTTATTTGCAACACTGAAGATAGATACCAGAGAAGGATCAGTGAACTTAAAGAACACCTTCTTCTAAGAGGATATTCTCCACGTATTATCAATTGCAACATCCACCGAGCCTCCATTCTATCCAGAGAAAACCTCCTCCAATCATACTGAGGTGTCAAAGAGCAGAGAGCAATGGATTCCATTTGTGGTAGATTTCCATCCAGCATCTCCTAACTATCACTGAGCAATCAGGGAGAGCTACCTGTAATGTTCCTCCCCTGGCATCACCTGTCAGGCTCCCACCCATGGCTACCAGCAGGGAGAAACGTAGTTTTTATTTTTCTCTTTAGCTCACCCTAGCACAGATCTCACAAGATCCCACTGCTAGGCAGCACCACCAGTCACTCCCTGTAAACAATACTGCTAGAGACTTCACCTTAGTCTTCCTTCTGGCTTATTGTTACTTTATGTCTGGGTGCACTTGCAGGCCACAACCCCCCTGTATCTTTGTGCCAATAAAGCATACAGCCTTGGGTTGCCCTGGATACTTGATGATACACTATCTCTTCACCGCTGCCACCATTTGATACTGTTTCTCCGCCTTGGTAAATACCCCGCCCACCCAGCCAAGGATCAGGCTTTTGGTAAACCAATAAAATATTTATTTATAAACACCAGGAAATAACAAGATTATGTAAGGTATGTTTAACAAGCGTATGGTTTCATATAGTGTCACTCTTTATGTTTCTGGTCATATATATATTGCCTAAATATCAGCCAAATACAATCCAAGCCTCCCTCAGAACTCTGCCAACCAACTCCTCCAAAATCCCTCATCAACCAACCGACCTCCTTAACAACTCCCTCCAGACTCAACTGTCATCCTCTCATTTATACCTTCAGCCATTCAAACACTCAGCCAATCATCATCCAACATTCTCCAGCATTCTAGCCCCCCTCTTACTCAGTCACTTACCATATATCGCTTAATAAACCCGCACTTACCATATTTACAGATATTAAAATACAGGGACATCACATTCCCCCCCTTAAATAAAAGCAAAGTATTACTCCTGTACCCAGGAAAAATATGACACGTTATATACAAGTGTCCATCACTCAGGGGTAGAGTGTCCTTTTAGTCTCACATCTTGATCACTTAATTGCAGTATCAGCAATCTGCCTTGAAAGTCCGTCCGCCAGCACGTTGTCCTTTCCCTTGATGAAAATGAAGTCCAACTGATATTCCTGCAGTGCCCAGGACCACCTTTCAAAACGTTTCAGCTTCCGCCTTCATCAGCTGCTAACATACAAATGCTGTTACCAAGGTGGCAGTTATAGCTTTGAGGATGGAATGCTCAGAGGGACTTCATTTGCAGAAGCTAAGTAGTGATAGTACTGTCCTCCAGGTTCAGGCCATGTGGTGCCAATGTGTCCAGGGAGTAAATCCAAAAGTTCTCCCTTTTGGTCAATGCTGCTGGATCTGCTGGCATCTCTATTGCTGTAATGGAAAAGTCCAACAGGCTGTGACCCTCAATGTTAAAATGCTTTGCAACTGGTTGCTCCACTTTTTTTGTCAAAATTGCTGACTTGTGGTTCCTGAAGCACGTGCGTAGGTCAGTAGGTCTTTCCTATGTATTGGATATGACATCCTGGTCTTTTGCACTCAATGATATAAACTATATTGCAGGACCTGCAGGTGATGTTCTGTTTGATGTAATATGTCCTGCCTGTCCTAGTGCTTGTAAAAGTGGCTGTCTCCCTGAGGTACACATAGGTGATACAGCGTTTGGAGTGACAAGGATGAGACCTTGGATTGGTGATAGGTGGCTTAAGCACAGCTCTCACCAACAGTCTGCACAAATTAGGAGGTTGGCGAAATGCTATAACAGGAGGCCTACTGATGGCTCTAGTAAGATGTTCAGAGTTTGCCAGCAATGGGTAGCTCTCCCTGATTGCTAGGTGATAGTTAGGAGATGCTGGATGGAAATCTACCACAAATGGAATCTGTTGCTCTCTGCTCTTTGACACCTCAGTATGATGGAGGAGGTTTTCTCTGGACAGAATGGAGGCTCGGTGGATGTTGCAATTGATAATATATCACAGGTTGAACGCATACACACACAAATAGTGTCATGCGTGCAACAGGCACATTTTTGCAGGCATGCCTATTATATGGGAACAAGTGTCAGAAAGCTAGCATTGGACAGAGGTTTCCTACCAACATGGCATGTACACGCAATGATAAACATGTGCTTGATACAATGAAATGTGTGAAGCAACCCTAATTCTGTGGTATCTAGAAACAAACATATCTGAATTGTATACACATGGGGAAACAGCCATTATTATTAGTCTTAAAGAGTTTAATTAAATATTGAGAATGACCTAAAACTAGTGCCATTAAACCAGTTCAATAGCCTATTAACCACTAGGTGGCACCAAATGGCTACTATTCATAGAATGTCCTTGAAAGGTTTAAGGTATATATTACACATGCATACATAGAGTGTCATTATTACTGAATATTCATTTAAATTCATATTTCACTTGCAATCAAAATCCATCATTTTTTAAAAAAATGAATATATCAAGTTGGCAACAACTGACAATCATATTAGTGTAAATTAGTGCACATATACATATTAGTCTATTAGTGTACATTGCAAATAAATAGATTATAGGTATTCCATGGATGAGAATCCTATAAAAATAGTTGTGCATGTTATTTTTAAAAATAACTGATGTTGTATATAAAAATACACTCCTCAGGGAAATACTACTCTCCATATATGTGGGTGTGGGGTGGTTTTTTTTTTTTTGCAATTGCAGTATTTTTTAGTGCATGAAAGTAAGGAGTTACATTAAATAAACAAAACAGATGCTACCTTTTTTTTAAAAAAAAAAAGCTCAATCCTAGCCATATCTACTCAAAAGTAAGTCCCATTGTGTTCAACAGGGGTAACACCCAAATAAATGTGTTTAGGACTGGAGCCAAATAGTGTGATTTGTACCGCAGGGGTAAGGAACCCTTTTTTAGCCCAAGGGCCACATTCCCTCATGGGCAACCTTTGGAGGGGGGGCACATGCCTGTGGTAAGAGGGCCCAGGGGCAAAAGTAGAGAGAGCAAAGGATGTGACTTTTAACTTTGTACAGAAGGCTGCATTCAGTCAGAGGGTCTATGCACACACACATACACACATCATACACAGATATATTTCTTCTCCATCCTGGCCAGCAAAAGTTCAAACTTCAAAAACTCATTCTGGGTGGGCAAAAGCATTTGAGGCAGGTGTGGAGCACAGCTAGTAAAAAGCTGTGGACTGGGGAAGGGGTTAGGCCTGGGGCCATATAAAGAGGCCTAGAGGATCACATTCAGCCCATGAGCCTGAAATTCCCCATCCCGGCTATAGAGGTTTGCTCAGAAGTAAGTCCCACTGAATTCAAAGAATTCCAAGCGTGTGTGCACAGGATTGCACCCTAAATCTGGTACATGTACTATTAAAGCAATATCATTATTAACTTAACAATTACAACAGGCTTAAACAAAGATATGAAATACTATTATATTCTATGGCTTTATAATGTAGTTTGCAAACACCAAGTGATCTTGCATTGGGGGGGGCTGTATTATGCTTCCTATCTAAGTGGGGAAGCATCAGTGAGGAAGGGCAGAGCTCTCTGAGTGAAATATGAGATACAAAATGGTGGGAAGGGTTTTAACGTTGTGGAATATTAATGGTTTGGAAGTCAGCTATGTTGTATCTGGGTTGAGAAATTCAGTAGCATGGAAGTAAAAAGGTTGTGCTGTTATTAGGGATGGGTGAGAATTCCAATTCAGTCGGCATTTCAAGCAGAATTAATCAAATATGCACTTTCCAAAACAATATGAGGACCCATCCTTCAAAATTTGCATTTATTAGAATTTTGGGATGCAGTTCACCAACTAAACAATATTTATAAAATGCATATATTGGGGGAAGTGGGCATAAAAATGAATATATGAGTGAAAATAACATGCAAAAAGGCATGATGTGATGAGAAATGGTTTGCAAAAATGTGTACCTTTGTCAAAACTGCTTACAAAAATGTGTTTATTTGGAGAAATTTGCACTAAAACGGTGGAGAATTTTCATGAGGATTTTTTTTAAAATTGCAGATTGCTGCAGAAATGTAGAGAACTGAATTTAACATTAGAAAAGTGAGAAACAGAGAACTGACACTGACACTTCTTTCCATCCCCAGTTGTTATTGAATGCTAGGATAGTTCATAACAAAACCTCCCTATTAAAGACTGCATTGTGAATAAGGAGGTCAGCCTGACACATACCTGGATGCATTAGTCTTCCCCAGCTGTGCCCACCTGGATGCTCTGTTCAGCATCAATATAGACTCAAGGGTGGGGGTGGGTGGGTTGCTGAAATCTTCAGGAATTCTGCCTCCCTTTCCATGCTTATTTATTTTATTTATTTATTTATATAATATTTGTACCCCGCCCTACTTCCGGAGAACTCAGGGCGGCTTACAATTAAGAACAATAAACAATTAAAACAGTAATCATACAGATTAAGACGTTTAAAATGATTAAAAATCAAGAGAAAATAAAAATATTTGTCAATTTCAGTTAAAAGCTCGTCTAAATAAAACAGTCTTCACCTGGGCATGAAAAGACAAAAGCGAAGAGGCCAATCGAACCTCACTATGCACCTGACCATAAATTTTGAGTGTTTGTATCTTGTCTTGGCTGCTCAGGCTGATTGTCTTGGGTGCTCAAATGGTCCACCCTTGAAGACTAATGGATTCTGGAGGACTTTGGAGGATTTTCTCGCCAGGATAGCTGATGCTCTGGGAATGCCCTGGTCTTTCTGTGGAATGCAAAAACAACTCGGGCAGTTGACACAATCACTTCCAAGTGCCCTTGTGCACCAAGCAGAGCCCATTTGGCTCTTTGGCATACTTCTGAGTCGAGGACAATTAAACAGGTTGGAAAATGTCTAGAATGAGAGAAAATCTTGTGGTAAGATTTTCATCACAAACACAATAGCTTTTTAATAGGGGGGTTGTTTTGTTTATCTTGTATTATGTTTTATTCTGTGACTGGTCCAAATAACTTGCTGTTATTGGGAAGCCTATAAATAATGTAATAACAATAACAGCAATAACAATAAGTAAATAGGAGTGGGTAGGGAGAAGTGAACAAGTTTGAGCTTTAACACTATCCTTAGTTTATTTCCTGTTATATTCATTTAAATATACCCTAAAGAGCCTGTGTGGTGTAGCGATTAAGGTGTTAGACTATGACCTGGGAGACCAGGGTTCAAATCCCCACACAGCCATGAAGCTCACTAGGTGATCTTGGGCCAGTCACTGCCTCTCAGCCTCAGAGGAAGGCAACGGTAAAACCACCTCTGAACACCTCTTACCATGAAAACCCTATTCATAGGGTCGCCATAAGTCGGAATCGACTTGAAGGCAGTCCATTTCCATTTTCAATCCTAAAACAGAGCCTGTGTGACTGAGTGTGATTTAAAACAGCAATAAAGAAATGTTAAAAGCTGGTTGTGGCCTTATTGTCATGCCCTACTCAAGAAATCCCTCCAGCTGTTTATGGACTTTTCTCATGTTGCCTTCCATAATTTTCACCTCACCTGCTTTCTGGTGTTTTTGTGTCTGTCTTGGACCTATCCAATTCCTGGGTGCTAATTATTTTTGATTATGCAGAAGAAGGGGTGGGACTAATTATGAGCTGCTCTGGAGGTTCAGAAGAAGTATATGTTCAGTTGGGACCGGTGACTCATGTTTTCTGTCTAAAGAGGAAGATGCACAATTCTTCTTTAGTGCCAGGAGCTGCTTGGGTTTGAACTGGAAGCCTTCAGGTATGTATGTCACAAGCCACTGAACTTCATGTTTCAATATCTTTGTAGGGCTGTTTAGTATCCTCAGGTCCCAGACTAACCCTGCCAACCCAGGCTGGGCATTGGATCCTCCTGGTCTCAAAGGACGATATGTGAGATTCCTGTTCCAATTAAGCCTTTCTTGAGCAACAAGGTATTCTGGAGCTCGGGTGTGTTCCTCTGTCCTTTGATTATCCTTCAGTCCTGACTTCTGGCTTCCTCCACGGCTCCTGGCTTACAAGCGGTAGAGGTTGGTTGGTTCATTGGGGCAAATGGGCATTGCCCCACCAACCTCATTCTTGATTCTTCCATGCCCACCTGCCTTCTTACTCACAACCCTTACTCACTGCCCTTCCAGTTGGTATCTATATTGAATTGATTTCATGTATGTGCATCTGTTGCTTTACAGAATGTGCTGTTGTTGGGTTACAGAAATATAACATTTAAAATAAGTACAAGATACAATTAAAACAATAAAATAAAAACCAATTCCCCCAACCCCCAATATCAGAATAAGAAAACAATGGCACAGAACTGCAGCGCACAACAATGCACAGCAATGGAGGTCAATTAAATTGATCTTACATAGCGTTCTGAATGGAATATCTCAAAACCACTTCTTAAGGGATGAATAGCCCCCCTCTGCTTGAGTGACATCTTCTCTTGCTCTTGAGTACCAACAGTTAATTGTTGTTTGCTTGCTAAATGATTTCTGCAATATAAACACCAAATTACTACTACTACTAACAATTAATTAATTAATTAATTTTAAAGCACCAGATATTTTAAACTTAATGAAGCTATTCCTGAGGTAGCAGTCATCATCATCATGCTCAGTTTAAAAATAATCTTCATAAAGTTCATCATTATACTAAATTGAACACTATCAGTATATTTTGGCATATTTTTCAAAAGCAAATTATAAAGATCTCAAAAAGCAAAGTGCACTTCATATAAGTTTATTTGCCAAGGACACCTGTCTCACCTTTTTGGCTCTAGGCATGAAAAATTATTTATTTGCCAAGAGAAAAACAAATACAAAGCACACCTTTATGCTTTCCTCACTGCCAGATGTTTGCCAGGGAGTAAATATCTTTAGGCACAAATCACAACAGTTTGGACTATATAGCTAATCCCATGATGCTCTCCATATATATAAAAAGCATATATGAAAGCTAGAACTGACACAGGTTCTTGAAGCAGCATTAGCAGCCTTTAATAAAGTAATGTGCTGTGTTTAATTTGAATGGGGGATGCCCCCCCATCAGGAAATATGAGATTTGCCCATGAGTCTTCAGCAATGATAGAGAGGCACCTGGGGCAATCTTCTACTTCTAATGGGAAATGTTAGCCAGGTGAGAAGCAACCTGAAGAACTGAACTGAGAGGTTGGATTCTTCTAGCCAGCCTGTTCAGTGGGATTGAATTATATCATAATGAGGAGGCTCTGGAACCCAACCATCTTGGTTGGGAAAAATACAAATCCTAGGACAGAGGAGGGGAATGTGTGGACTCTCAGATGTTGTTGGACTTCAGACCCCAATAGACCAAGCCTGCATGGTATGTGGTCAGAGATGATGGGAACTGTAGTCCAGCAATACCTGGAGGGCCACAGGTTTTTCATCCCTGCACTACAGTGAAGAATGTGGCAGTTACTGTAACAGAAGATTCTCTAGAAAATGGCATGTCAGGATACAATTGTTCAGTAAAAACAACAACACAATACTACATACAGTGTTTTGCTTTCTGAGTTTTGGTGTTGAACAAAGTTGGTCACTAAATTACAATGCTTGACAAAGTAAGAAGCACAAGTCATGTAAAAATGCAGGTGTCTGGTCTTTTTTTCCTCCTATAATCCTGTCTGTATGCAAATTTGAGTCCTACCCGAATCATTATCTAACATCACAGTAAATCCCCAGTAAAGCACATAAGAGAACCACAGGACCCTTCCAAAGAGAACCTCCTGCACCCTACAAGTGATTTCCTGTGTTAACCTGCATGTGTACAAGAGAAACATTCTCTGGGCAATGCTATTTGCAAAATTTTAGTCACATATTGCGTCTTACTACAGATAAGAACATAAGAACATAAGAAGAGCCTGCTGGATCAGGCCAGTGGCCCATCTAGTCCAGCATCCTGTTCTCACAGTGGCCAACCAGGTGCCTGGGAGAAGACTGCAAGCAGGACCCGAGTGCAAGAACACTCTCCCCTCCTGAGGCTTCCAGCAACTGGTTTTAAGAAGCATGCTGCCTCTGACTAGGGTGGCACAGAACAGCCATCACGGCTAGTAGCCATTGGTAGCCATGTCCTCCATGAATTTGTCTAATCTTCTTTTAAAGCCGTCCAAGCTGGTGGCCATTACTGCATCTTGTGGGAGCAAATTCCATAGTTTGACTATGCGCTGAGTAAAGAAGTACTTCCTTTTGTCTGTCCTGAATCTTCCAACATTTAGCTTCTTTGAATGTCCATGTGTTCTAGTATTATGAGAGAGGGAGAAGAACTTTTCTCTATCCACTTTCTCAATGCCATGCATAATTTTATACACTTCTATCATGTCTCCTCTGACCCGCCTTTTCTCTAAACTAAAGAGCCCCAAATGCTGCAACCTTTCCTCGTAAGGGAGTTGCTCCATCCCCTTGATCATTGAGACCTTGAGATGAGATATGAAATTGAGGAAGCATCCAAACTAGGAAATGTGGTAGTAATGGGTGACTTCAACTACCCGGACATAGACTGGCCGCATATGTGTTCCAGTCATGACAAAGAAGCAAAGTTTCTAGATATTCTAAATGACTATTCCCTAGACCAGTTGGTCATGGAACCGACCAGAGGGACGGCAACCCTGGACTTAATCCTCAGTGGGGACCGGGACCTGGTGCGAGATGTAAGTGTTGTCGAACCGATTGGTTGCAGTGACCACAGTGCTATTAAATTAAACATACATGTAAATGGCCAATTGCCAAGAAAATCCAACACGGTCACATTTGACTTCAAAAGAGGAAACTTCACAAAAATGAGGGGATTGGTAAAAAGAAAGCTGAAAAACAAAGTCCAGAGGGTCACATCACTCGAAAATGCTTGGAAGTTGTTTAAAAACACTCTATTAGAAGCTCAACTGGAGTGCATACCGCAGATCAGAAAAGGTACCGCCAGGGCCAAGAAGATGCCAGCATGGTTAACGAGCAAAGTCAAGGAAGCTCTTAGAGGCAAAAAGTCTTCCTTCAAAAAATGGAAGTCTTGTCCAAATGAAGAAAATAAAAAAGAACACAAACTCTGGCAAAAGAAATGCAAGAAGACAATAAGGGATGCTAAAAAAGAATTTGAGGAGCACATTGCTAAGAACATAAAAACCAACAACAAAAAATTCTATAAATACATTCAAAGCAGGAGACCATCTAGGGAGACAATTGGACCCTTGGATGATAAGGGAGTCAAAGGTGTACTAAAGAACGATAAGGAGATTGCAGAGAAGCTAAATGAATTCTTTGCATCTGTCTTCACAGTGGAAGATATAGGGCAGATCCCTGAACCTGAACTAACATTTGCAGGAAGGAATTCTGAGGAACTGAGACAAATAGTGGTAACGAGAGAGGAAGTTCTAAGCTTAATGGACAATATAAAAACTGACAAATCACCGGGCCCGGATGGCATCCACCCGAGAGTTCTCAAAGAACTCAAAGGTGAAATTGCTGATCTGCTAACTAAAATATGTAACTTGTCCCTTGGGTCCTCCTCCGTGCCTGAGGACTGGAAAGTGGCAAATGTAACGCCAATCTTCAAAAAGGGATCCAGAGGGGATCCCGGAAATTACAGGCCAGTTAGCTTAACTTCTGTCCCTGGAAAACTGGTAGAAAGTATGATTAAAGCTAGATTAACTAAGCACATAGAAGAACAAGCCTTGCTGAAGCAGAGCCAGCATGGCTTCTGCAAGGGAAAGTCCTGTCTCAGTAACCTATTTGAGAGTGTCAACAAGCATATAGATAGAGGTGATCCAGTGGACATAGTGTACTTAGACTTTCAAAAAGCGTTTGACAAGGTACCTCACCAAAGGCTTCTGAGGAAGCTTAGCAGTCATGGAATAAGAGGAGAGGTCCTCTTGTGGATAAGAAATTGGTTAAGAAGCAGAAAGCAGAGAGTAGGACTAAACGGACAGTTCTCCCAATGGAGGGCTGTAGAAAGCGGAGTCCCTCAAGGATCGGTATTGGGACCTGTACTTTTCAACTTGTTCATTAATGACCTAGAATTAGCAGTGAGCAGTGAAGTGGCCAAGTTTGCTGATGACACTGAATTGTTCAGGGTTGTAAAACAAAAAGGGATTGCGAAGAGCTCCAAAAAGACCTCTCCAAACTGAGTGAATGGGCGGAAAAATGGCAAATGCAATTCAATATAAACAAGTGTAAAATTATGCATATTGGAGCAAAAAATCTTAATTTCACATATACGCTCATGGGATCTGAACTGGCGGTGACCGACCAGGAGAGAGACTTCGGGGTTGTAGTGGACAGCACGATGAAAATGTCGACCCAGTGTGCGGCAGCTGTGAAAAAGGCAAATTCCATGCTAGCGATAATTAGGAAAGGTATTGAAAATAAAACAGCCGATATCATAATGCCATTGTATAGATCTATGGTGCGGCCACATTTGGAATACTGTGTACAGTTCTGGTCGCCTCATCTCAAAAAGGATATTATAGAGTTGGAAAAGGTTCAGAAGAGGGCAACCAGAATGATCAAGGGGATGGAGCGACTCCCTTACGAGGAAAGGTTGCAGCGTTTGGGGCTTTTTAGTTTAGAGAAAAGGCGGGTCAGAGGAGACATGATAGAAGTGTATAAAATTATGCATGGCATTGAGAAAGTGGATAGAGAAAAGTTCTTCTCCCTCTCTCATAATACTAGAACTTGTGGACATTCAAAGAAGCTGAATGTTGGAAGATTCAGGACAGACAAAAGGAAGTACTTCTTTACTCAGCGCATAGTTAAACTATGGAATTTGCTCCCACAAGATGCAGTAATGGCCACCAGCTTGCTTTAAAAGATTAGACAAATTCATGGAGGACAGGGCTATCAATGGCTACTAGCCATGATGGCTGTGCTCTGCCACCCTAGTCAGAGGCAGCATGCTTCTGAAAACCAGTTGCTGGAAGCCTCAGGAGGGGAGAGTGTTCTTGCACTCGGGTCCTGCTTGCGGGCTTCCCCCAGGCACCTGGTTGGCCACTGTGAGAACAGGATGCTGGACTAGATGGGCCACTGGCCTGATCCAGCAGGCTCTTCTTATGTTCTTGTTCTTATCATTCTGGTTGCCCTCTTCTGAACCTTTTCTAACTCTATAATATCCTTTTTGAGATGAGGCGACCAGAACTGTACACAGTATTCCAAATGCGGCCGCACCATAGATTTATACAACGGCATTATGATATCGGCTGTTTTATTTTCAATACCTTTCCTAATTATCGCTAGCATGGAATTTGCCTTTTTCACAGCTGCCGCACACTGGGTCGACATTTTCATCGTGCTGTCCACTACAACCCCGAGGTCTCTCTCCTGGTTGGTCACCGCCAGTTCAGACCCCATGAGCGTATATGTGAAATTCAGATTTTTTGCTCCAATATGCATAATTTTACACTTGTTTATATTGAATTGCATTTGCCATTTTTCCGCCCATTCACTCAGTTTGGAGAGGTCTTTTTGGAGCTCTTCACAATCCCTTTTTGTTTTAACAACCCTGAACAATTTAGTGTCGTCAGCAAACTTGGCCACTTGACTGCTCACTCCTAATTCTAGGTCATTAATGAACAAGTTGAAAAGTACAGGTCCCAATACCGATCCTTGAGGGACTCCACTTTCTACAGCCCTCCATTGGGAGAACTGTCCGTTGATTCCTACTCTCTGCTTTCTGCTTCTTAACCAATTCCTTATCCACAAGAGGACCTCTCCTCTTATTCCATGACTGCTAAGCTTCCTCAGAAGCCTTTGGTGAGGTACCTTGTCAAACGCTTTTTGAAAGTCTAAGTACACTATGTCCACTGGATCACCTCTATTTATATGCTTGTTGACACTCTCAAAGAATTCTAATAGGTTACTGAGACAGGACTTTCCCTTGCAGAAGCCATGCTGGCTCTGCTTCAGCAAGGCTTGTTCTTCTATGTGCTTAGTCAATATGTTTCTCTAGGGCAAAGAAGGCTTATGTTTTAATAACAGCAAGTTCAACACATTCTGTGATCTGTGAGGGCTGGGTCTTTTCTTACTCTTCTCCACACTCTTCTCCACAAGGTTGAAGCATAGCATTAAAACAAACTTTGGAAACCAGCACTGAAACCCCACTTTTAATCCAGTCCAGAAGATGGTGCTATTCAAATGCTACAGCAAATTTACTTTAGATCTTTGCAGTCCTTACATACTTTGACAGGAAGTTTCCTACACATAGAAGATTTGTGTGGTTAGGCATTGGTAAGTATAAAATCCACACAACCCTAAAATATTGCTAACATTTATGGATATGTTCAATTTATTTCTCAACTGCAATGATCTTTCACAAGCTCTTGACAGCATAATAATAGGAGTACTTGATGTGATGGGTGGAATGAGCTGAAGTGAAGCAGCTTTCAATAATCTGTACAATTGCTGTTATTAAAACATAAGCCTTCTTTGCCCTAGAGAAACATATTGAACTCAAAGGGAACAGCAAGAAGGCACTACCTTTTCCAGGTTGATAAATGTAATTAAACCACACACACAAACAAGTCAAGACTCGCTATTGCTCTCTGTTACCACCCAAAAAGTTTAGCGAGAGGAAACTCCAGTTTGTGAGAGTTGTTGTACCAAAATGTGGTTTGCTTGAGTCTCAGTGAAGTATTTATGTTTCTCTGAGAATAAAGGCTTCCTTCCCACAGCTGTTAAACCACTTGCTCTCCTTCCCCATCTCTCTGAAGCCCTGGTAAGCCCTGCTGAAGCAGCTCAGCTGCAAACTGTGCACAGCATCTTGCAGAACTCCTTCTACTGATCTTGTAGAGGACAGACCCACATGTAATTTTATACTGGATGGCTACAAACCAAGAAGGTTGCGTTTGTAGAGATATCCATCTTTTCAGAAATCCATTCAGTCTTTCCAGCCAGTGACAATGATCTGGTTCTGCAAATCAAAGCAAAATCTGTACTGCTAGGAAGGTATTATTATTGTTATTGTCATTATTGTTATTATTCTGTGCCTGGAGCACCACAGTTTTAGGTAATTTACTAAACTTAATCCTAGTCCATGGGGTTCCCAGGCCAAAGGTTTTGTTGGTAGGCTTTTGTGTCCATATCAGGTGTTTAGGAGGAGTCTTAATAAGGAGGGAAATGGGTGATGTCACCCCAATTTCAGTGATCATGGGTAGAAGGAGAGGTGGTGAGCTACCATAGAAGACGAAGGCAAGGCTATCTACACCTTGTTCCTCACTCCCACTCTTCCCAGATTCCTCGTTGCTCATCTACTGTGCCCACTGGCCTGTGTGTGCTGTTTTATTTATTTATTTATTACTAGATTTATATCCCTCCCTTCCTCCCAGCAGGAGCCCAGGGTAGCAAAAGAATGCACTAAAAACACGTTGTAACATGGTGAAAACAGACTTTAAAATACATTAAAACAAAACATCTTTAAGAAGATTTTTTAAAAAGCTTTCAAGACATCTTAAAAAAGGTTAAAGACATATTGTTTGTTTGTTTTTTAAAAAAGGTTTAAAAACATATTAAAAAACAATTCCAGCACAGACACAGACTGGGATAAGGTCTCAACTTAAAAGGCTTGTTGAAAGAGGAAGGACTTTCATAGGCACAGAAAAGATAACAGAGATGTCGTCTGACTAATTTTTAAGAGGAGGGAATTCCACAGGGTAGGTGCCACCACACTAAAGGTCTGTTTCCTATGTTGTGCGGAATGGACCTCCTGATAAAATGGTATCTGCAGGAGGCCCTCACCTGCAGAGTGCAGTGATCGACTGGGTATATAAGGGATAAGACGGTCTTTCAGGTATCCTGGTCCCAAGCTGTATAGGGCTTTGTACACCAATACTAGAAACTTGAACATGGCCCGATAGCAAATGGGCAGCCAGTGCAATTGTTTCAGCAGCGGGGTGACATGTTGGCAATACCCTGCCCCAGTGAGCAGTCTCGCCACCGCATTTTGTACCAGCTGCAGCTTCCGGACCAACCTCAAGGGTAGCCCAACATATAGAGCATTACAGTAAGCCAGCCTAGAGGTTACCAGTGCATTGACAACAGTGGTCAGGCTATCCCGGTCCAGAAATGGCTGCAGCTGTCTTACCAGCCGAAGCTAGTAAAAGGCACTCCTAGCCTCTGAAGTCACCTGGGTCTCTAGTGACAAAGTTGGATCCAGGAGCACCCCCAGACAACGGACCTGCTCTTTCAGAGGGAATACAACCCCATCCAAAGCAGGCAACTGACTAATTATCCAAACCGAGGAACCACCTAACCCACAGTGCCTCCGTCTTGCTAGGATTTTGGCTCAGTTTATTGGCTGTCATCTAGCCCACCACTGAGTCCAGGCACTGGTCCAGGGCTTGCACGGCCTCTCCCGATTCAGATGTTACAGAGAAATAGAGTTGGGTATCATCAGGTAACTGCTGACACCTCACCCAATCTCCTGATGACTGCTCCCAAGGGCTTCATATAGATGTTAAACAACATGGGGGACAAGATGGTACCCAGCGGCACCCCACAGCACAACTGCCAGGGCCCCGAAAGACAATCACGCAATGCTATTCTCTGAAAACGACCTTGGAGATAGGATCGGAACCACTGTAAAACAGTGCCTCCAATACCCATCTCACCAAGTCGGCCCAGGAGGATACCATGGTCAATGGTATCAAAAGCCACTGAGAGATCAAGTAAGAGTAAGTGTTGTTTAATGCCAGATAGGTACACAATAAGGCCACACTCATTCATTATTTGATCATGGCTGAGGGTACTGATTTGGTGTGCATTACCAAGACCAGGGTGGGTGAACTGGGAGGAGTTGATCTGACCCAGCTTTGCCCGCCTGGCTACTTGCTGTAATACCAGTACAGACTGCAGAGATGGGGGGAGGGGTTGCTGTGGTCTACAGAACTTCCATTTATGTCACCAGGAAACCACTTTGTCTTGGAGCTGGCTGTAAGGGCCTCCACCTGGTGTTGGGCCAAGGAGACATAAAACTAGGGCTGCTACTGGTGTACCATCCACCCTGCTGCCCGGCAGCTTCTCTGACTGAGCTGGCAGAGGTCATCTGTGGTGTTGGAGAAGCTCAGAACGATAGTCCTGGGTGATTTCCATGTCCATGCTGAGGCTGCCTCTAATGTTCCGGCTTGGGGCTTCATGGCCTCCATGACTACCAAGGGGCTGTCTCAAGTTGTCACCAGTCCAACACATAGGGCAGGGCATACCCTCAATTTGGTTTTTGCTCCAGAAGGAGGAAGGGATGTTCTGAAGATGGGGGGGTGGATGTCACCCCACTGTCATGGTCAGACCACTCCTGGTGAAGTTTAGACTTATAGCTCTAATCGTCCCCTATAGGGGTGGTGGACAGATTAAGATGGTCCACTCTGGGAGACTAATGAAATCTACTGGATTCCTGAATGCCCTGGGGGAGCAGGTGACCCTGTTGAAGCCTTTGTCATGCGTAGAATAATGAGGCGTGTTGGGCTCTTAACATGGTTGCCCCAGAGTACCCTCTCCAGCATTGTGAAGTCCGGTTTGCACCTTGGTACACCAGTGAACTAAGGGCAATGAAACAAGCTGGATGATGGCTAGAGCACAAGTATTGAAAGACATGCTGTGAGGCTGATTGGGCACGAGTAAAACATCGTAACTGTGCCTACTGTGTGGCGGTGAGGGTGGCGAAGATGGCCCACTTCTCTGCCACCATCGCATCTTCAAGCACCCACCCACTGGAGCTTTTCATATTGTCAGGAGTCTGTTGTCATCAGGAAATGGAGTTTTAGACCCTTCAGAGGCCCACTGTGAATTGTTTGTAAGGCATGTTCAGGGTAAAGTTGCTCGCCTCTGTAGCAATCTTGGCACCCCATCTACATCTCCTGTAGTCCCCAGTGAGGTGTCCAGTGTAACTTCTGCCGCAAGCTCTTGGGATTGGTTTCAATTGATGCAGCCTGATGACATGGACAAGGTGCTTGCAACAATGCGGCCAGCAATGTGTCCTCTTGACCTTTGCCCTTCTTAGCTTATTAAAGTTTGCCAAGGGGATGTGCCCAAGTGGATCCAGGGTGTGGTCAATGCGTCATTGTAGGAGGGAGTGGTCCCAACCATCCTGAAAGAGGGGATGATCCGGCCGCTCCTGATAAATCTCACTTTGGATCCATTGATTTGTGACAACAGCTGCCCAGTAGCAAATACCCCTTTTTAGAGAAGGTGATTGAGAGGATTGTGGCACAGCAATTGTAAGCACTCTTGGATGAAACAGATGATCTTGACCCATTCCGATCTGGGGTCAGGCCTGGTTATGGAACTAAATCGGCCTTGGTCACTGTGATGGATGACCTTCATCAAGAGAAGGACAGGGGCAGTGTGACCCTGTTATTTTTACTTATCTCTTGGTGGCTTTTGATACTATTGACCATGGTATTCTTTTGGGCCAACTTGGTGAGATGCGTATTGGAGACAATATTTTACAGTGGTTCTTATCCTATCTCCAGGGTTTTTTTTTTTCAAATAATAGCATTGGGAGATTTCTTTCAGCCACCTGGAAGTTGTACTGTGGAATGACACAGGGTACCATCTTGTCCCTGATGCTATTTAACATCTGTATGAAGCCCTTGGGAGCAGTAATCAGGAGATTTGGGATGAGGTGTCAGCAGTACCCGGATGCTACCCAACTCTATTTCTCGTAGCATCTGAATTGGGAGAGGGTGTGCAAGCCCTGGACCAGTGCCTGGACTCGGTGGTGGGCTGGATGAGAGCCAATAAACTGAGCCAAAATCCTAGCAAGACAGAGGCACTGTGGGTTAGGTGGTTCCTAGGTTTGGATAATTGGTCAGTTGCCTGCTTTGGACGCGGTTGTACTCCCTCTGAAAGAGCAAGTTCATAGTCTGGGGGTGCTCCTGGATCCATCTTTGTCACTAGAGGACCAGGTACCCTCAGTGGCTAGAGGTGCCTTTTACCAGCTTTGGCCATTTCTAGACCAGGATAGCCTGACCACTGTTGTCAATGCACTGGTAACTTCCGGCTGGCTTACTCTAATGCGCTGCCTTGAGGTTGGTCCGGAAGCTCATCATCATCACCATCATATTTATTTGCGGTCAAAGACCCATTAACAAGATTAATTACAAAAGGGGAAGTAACGAATACATGATTAAAATAACAACAGATTAAGAAAAACTAAAACTCTTCTGGGTTTACTAAAAAAAAAAAAAAAAACCCATCAAACACAGTCTTCCAATAGCCAATCAGTTTACAAGGTTGATTCATATAGATTGGGCTGCGTACATATTAATATATAGAGTTTATAACTATGTTAGACTCAGAGATGATAAAAACACATGATTAATATACAAGAGGTTAGGGTAAATTATTCGGATCCAAGCGACATTTGTTTCTGCTGCGCTACATATATAAACTTGGCTACCTGGATAGTAATTTGTTTGTCTGACCCGGAGAGTAAGTGAACGGTAGAGGCTACAGGAGACAAATGTGAGATTTTTGAAAGAATCTCCTTAAGATACTTAGAACGAATCTGAGAGTATAGGGAACAAGAAAGAAGTGTGTGCGAAGGGGTTTCGATATCCTTACCACACGGGCAAACACGTTGCTCATATGGAATCCCCTTATATCTTCCTTCTAGAACCGCAGAGTGTAATGTATTAAATCTTGCTTTGGAAAACATTACTCGAAACTTAGGAATTAAGAGCAGGTCTAAGTACTCACTAATTTTTCCGAGGACAAAGTTTAATTTCAAATGGAGTGGTGAACATCTTTTGGACGCTTGAGACATTGCCGTTTGAAAATCTATATCTATAATTCGTGTTCATATTTTCGCCAAGGCATCCTTTGGGGAGAGCGATATTAAGTATTCTTTTGCAAGGCCAATATGTAATAATTTCAATTCCAATTTTTGATTCCATTGAGATGGCCAGTTATCAGTCCATAGTAAAGAAATGAAACCCGAAGTAGTGACAGTAGAGATTTTTATCCAATAATTTACAGAAGCAAGCCAAGCCTGAGTTTCCAGAGATAAAAATCCACATTCTAGTCTTAGTGCCGCCGAAGGGGCACATCTAGGGACCCCTATCAGTCATCGTAAAAAGGAGGAGAGAATAGATTCAACTAGGTTAACTGAATGTTTCAAGGAATGTATCCAGATTGGAGCTCCGTATAATAATTGAGGGATAATTTTGTGTTTAAATATATGTATAATCGCCGGGACAAATTGTCCCCCTTTGTAATAGAAGAATCTGATCAAATTATTCAAGGATGATTTTATTCGTCTAATCATTGTTTTGATATGGAATGCCCAGTTCAATGAATAATGGAAATTTAGGCCTAGATAGTTATAATGAATAACTTGTTCTATAGAGTGTCCTTTCACTCTCCAAGTAGAGGAGCTTATTATCTTGGAGAAGACCATGATCTTGGTTTTGTCAAAATTAATACTTAAATGATTTTCTGTACAATAAGACATGAATGCCCTTATTGTACGTTTTAGTCCCACCTTCGATAATGAGAGAATTACAGCATCATCGGCGTAAAGTAATAAGGGGCATCTCTCATCTGCTATCTTAGGTGTATGAAAATCATGGGAAAGACATCTTTCATTTAAATCATTTAAGAAAAGATTAAAAAGTAACGGAG
The DNA here is from genome assembly GCF_030035675.1 of Rhineura floridana. Classification (NCBI taxonomy): domain Eukaryota; kingdom Metazoa; phylum Chordata; class Lepidosauria; order Squamata; family Rhineuridae; genus Rhineura; species Rhineura floridana. The sequence goes on from NC_084487.1 coordinate 87,226,497, forward strand.
CAAGTATGCAACCCTGCCTCACCCCTAAAGTTGTGGGGATAGAGTTTGTCAACCCGCCCTCTTTGCCACAACGTATACGTAAGGTAGTCTGTTGATGCAGTTGATATATTAAGAACAGGAGTCTCTTATCTATTGTGGATTTAGATAGCTTTGACCATAAGATATCTCGAGGGATTGAGTCAAATGCCGCCTTTAAATCGATAAAGGCGACATATAGGCCATTTCCCTTCTGTTTACTGTACTTGTGTGCCAGGTGTTGTAAGATCAGACAGTGATCCAAAGTTGATGCACCTTTTCTAAATCCTGCCTGTTCTTTACCTAGAATATTTTGCTCCTCCATCCATTTCTGTAATTTTTCTTTCAGATAGGTTGCATATAGTTTAGCTATTACAGAAAGGAGACTAATTGGACGATAGTTAGATGGATCTTCTCTGTCCCCCTTTTTAAAAATAGGGATAACGATTGCTTCATGCCAGGAAATCGGAAATCTACCCGTGTCATTAAGTCTGGTAAAAAACTTTGCAAGTAAAGGTGCCCACCAATCTGAGAAGTTTTTTAGAAGTTCCGGGGGGATGTTATCAGGCCCAGGTGCTTTACCTGTTTTTAGACCAGCGATTAAAGATTTAATTTCAGCCATGGTCACCGGCAACCATGTCGTAAGTGAATGAGGGTTTGGGGGTGAATATAAGCCAATATCAGAGTGAGTGTCCTTATTATATAATGTCCTGAAATGACCTTCCCAAACATATGGGGGGATGTTGCAAAACACAGGACGCGAGGGATTAAAGGCTTTTGTAATTATTGACCAAAACTTTCTTGAGTTTTTAGTCCTCGACGCTTTGATAAGATTTTTCCATTCCTCTTTCTTGGCTAGATCTTTCTTAAATGCTAAAGTTGTTTTATACTTTTGTTTTATTTGATAATACTTTGGCGGGAGGTGAAGTAATTGTTGTTGATGATAGTATAAGTAAACTTGCAATAATTGTCGTTTAAGCATAAAGCATTCGTTATCAAACCATTTGGGGCCTCTGTTCTTGTGAGCGTTAAAACCTACATGTATAGAACGCATCTTGTTTTCTAATTGGTCGATTATCTAATTGGTCCGGAAGCTGCAGCTGGTGCAAAATGCAGCATCATGATTGCTCACTGGGGCAGGGTATCACCAACATGTCACCCCGTTGCTGAAAAAACTGCATTGGTTGCCCATTAGCTACCGGGCCAAGTTCAAAAGTTCTGGTTTTGGTGTACAAAGCCAATACAACTTGGGACCAGGATACCTGAAAGATCGTCTTACCCCTTATATACCCAGTCAATCACTGTGCTCTTCAGGTGAGGGCCTCCTGCAGATACCATGTTATCAGGAGGTCCATTCTGCACAATATTGGAAGCGGACTTTTAGTGTAGTGGCACCTACCCCTTGGAATGCCCTACCCTTAAATATTAGACATCTGTTATCTTTTTGGCTCCTACTGAAGACCTTCCTCTTTCAACAAGCCTTTTAAGTAGAGACCTTATCCAAGTCTGCATCTGTGTTGGAATTGCTTCTTAAGATGTTTTTAAAGATGTTTTGTTTTAATAGATTTTAAAGTCTGCTTTTATGATGTTTTAGAGTGTTTTTATGTTTTGGTTTGCTGCCCTGGGCTCCTACAGGGAGGAAAGGTATGATATAAATGTAATAATAAATAAATAAATTCCTGATTCCTGGATAATAGCAACCCTCATAGGATCAGGCATTTGTGATTCTGGGTCCGAATATTTGGAGATCTCTTATTCCTAGCTACCAACTCATAATCCTCTGAACTCTCACTTAAAACAATTAATTTGGTTGTTAAGGATTATAAATTGGCTTAACTGCTAATTTTAATATTGCCCAGAATGTTTCTGCTGAGGTGACTGCTATATACATTCAAAAATGCTTGATTGTTGTTGTGATCTTATTAGAGTTATGTATTTTTACAATGTTTTAAAATATTCTTATTGTTTTAAAATGTTTTAAATATGTTTTATTTTTAATTGTATTATTTTTATTTTTGTTGTTTGCTGCCCTGGGTTCCTTTGGGGGAAAGGGTGGGATATAAATTTTAATAATAATAGGAATAAGAATATAGCATTCAACAGAATAAATAATTCAGAACTCTTCCAAGAAATCTGGCATAGCTTCCTGAATCTTTTTGGTGTCTGGGCGGTTGCCGACCTCTATCTCTCATGAACCCTTTCTGACCTTCCTCTTTTTCTATGTTCTGTCAGCCTGTTTAGTGGACCTACGTTGGGCTATGGGGAGAATTTTGTATTATTGTTGTTGATTTCTGTAAAATTTATGAAACCCCCAAAATGATAAGGTTAGAATCTTGCAAAAAATAAGTCCTTGTAGGTCCCATTGATTTCAGTAACAAGACATTTACATTTGTGTGAGTGTCTCTCAATGAGGGTTTAAAAGTGTGAGACTTTTTTTTTTACAATAATTTTTATTCAAATTTTCATAAAACATACAAAACAAAATCATAAAACATTCAAAGACAAAAAACAAAACAAAACAAAAATGATTAAACAAAAAAATAAAATGTTGACTTCCCATTTGTCGCAGATCAAATCAGTTATAGGTCTACAATATATAACAATCCTGTCTCTTAAATTATATTATAAGATCACTTTCCTCCAGTAGTTATCTTAATTAATCATCAAATCTCATAAACATTACTTTATTCTTTCCACAAAAAGTCAAAGAGAGGTTTCAATTCTTTAAGAAATACATCTATCAATTTTTCTCCAAATAAACATGTCGATTAATCCATCTCGTTAATAATAATAATAATCTTATTGTCATAACCATAGTCCAAATAAACATATCAATTAATCCATCTCATCAAAATCTGTTAGGTCCAATAATTTCAATAGCCATTATTCCATTATCCATATTAATTCCATCTTCCATCTTCAATAGTCCTGTTAAGTCCAGTAATTTCAGTGTCCAATCTTCCATTATCAGTATTCCATAATAATCTTGCTGTCATAGCCATAGTCATATAATAAGAGTCTGATGGGAATTTCCTCTATCCCAAATATTTTCTTGCCATCAATTCTGAATAAGTTGCTGAAATATTGTTGTAAAGTCATATCTGTGTTCTTCTTTTTTACAAAATGCACTGGCTCATCTCTTGAGAGTTTTTCCATTGTCACATGGCTGCAGTTAATTCCATAGATTTTCTCTATATCAAGCTCCATCACGTCATTCCAGTCCAGAAAATTATCCAAGCCATTGATAACTTTATCTCTAATATCTTCATTAATTTCTTCAGAGATAACGTTAAATTCCAAACAGTAGATTTTATTTCTAATATCCATAAACTCCAGATCTTTTTCCAATTCCACATTTGTTCCAATCTCCAGGGCTTGTATCTTCCCTTTATTTTTTCTTTTCTCATCTCTGATCTCATTCTCCTCTCTCACAGGATCCCCTATTTCTTTAAGCTCCTGAGTCATTTTGCTCAGTTCAATTTTCAGCTCCTTACTGCCCTGTCGCAGGGTTTGTTTCATTATCTCAATCTCATCCATTATTTTCTGAAACATAATTACTTCCAGATTCTCAGCCACTTTCTTGATTGCCATTTTTAAAACCACGAAAACAAAACAAAACAAAAATAAAGAAGAACCACTTCTTATTTCAGCAACAATTGAGTTAATATTCCAGGCTTGATGACATCACAGTATAAACAGAGCAGCCTGCCTTATCTCTCTATGTTCAAGAATACAAAACAAATTTAGTTCCCAGCATCAAAACAGTTAGTGGCGTCGTGAAGAAGTAGATTCGTCAAAATAAAATAGACCAAAAAGAGAATAGTCCCAGACAATATAATGTTCCTCGGAATAGAAATCCCTCTTCTGTTTATATCTTTAGAATGCACTTCCAGGACAGCTTTTTGCAATAGAAACAGAGATAAGCTGTTAATTTCGTGAATAACAGAGAAGAGTTATAGCTCACCCAGAAGTTCTTTAAAGCTGATTCATTTGACAAATCTCTTTTTGCTGCAACAATTTAAACCAAGTAAAAAAAATAATAGAAAGAAGGGTGCTTGCCTGTTAGTCCGTTTTCTCTTTGAAGAAAAGATAAACGTATCGCATTAATCAGATAGAGCTTGTTCGGAAGTCCGTCCGGCATTGCTGGCTGGACCTTTTCTCATAAATTAATGAAATCCACTCCTCCCAACAAAAACAGGCTTTTGAGGTTGATCTCTACGTTTCTCCCTGCCCGGGAGAAATTTCATCAGTCAAAAAAAAAAATGTTCTGACTGATTTATATCTGAATAAGCTTCTTTTGAGGCGGGAGCCCGTCTCAAAAGCAGGCACAAGCGAAGTCACCCTTCCCGGAAGTCAAAAGTGTGAGACTTTTTCTACGTAGTATCCTAATATTTAAAGTGACATGCATTTGTAGTTGGGGGGAAAAACCAAACTGACTACTAATGACACAGAAGTGAAAAAGCTCAGGCCAGAGAGCACATTGCCATCAGCTGACAGAACCATCAACGTCCTGACAGAACTGTTTGGGCAGTCTCTCTCTCACCTTCTCTGGGGTTACTTATGAAAGAGCTGCATTCTTCAAAGGAAGACAGAATTGAGGAAGGCCATGCCAGGGACCATGCACCATCAGCTCCTGAAGACACCATTAGTTGGTCTGAGAGGATTCCCTGGCCTATATTTTATACTTCCCCCCCCACTTTAAAAAATTTTTAAACTGCCTTGGGAGAAAGGTGATATATAAATGCAATAAATAAAGAAATGGAGCAATGGTATAGTCATCAACTATAGGCAAGGCTGCCCCCCCACACTTTCGATCCCTGTCCCTCAGAGAAGGGAATTAATATTTTGAAGTCAAAGCATTTGTTTTCCTTCTCATGTTTTCCTTCTCATGTTGTTTTCCTCCTCATGCTGGCATCCAACAAGTTCTAATCTGTGTTGTATTTAAAAATATTTATATACCACTTCATATTTTAAAGTCCAAAAAACCCCACAATACAACAATAAGCTAATGAACTCTAATACAATCATTCATTCAAAAAAAATTAAATTAAAAGTGCAGTATCTTCAATAAATAGTGTTATGTCCCAAACCAATAATAATGATTAGAAAAGAGCTAGAAGAAGAAGAAATGTTTTAAAGATATGCCGAACCCTAATGTGGTTGGTGTATGTCTAATCTCCAAGGTGAAGTTTTTCCTTAGAGCAGGTGCCACCACTGTAAAGGTCCTCTTACCGATGATTGTGCAATGAATCTCCATGGACTGTGGCACCACCAGGAGAGCCTCAGCTGATGACAGCACTGAATGGGCTGCTGTGTAGATATGATAGATATAGTCAAGTGACATTGCCTGCATAAGAGATTCAACATAATTTATATGTATGCACATGTGGAACACCACACATGCTGGCTTTGGAAAAGAGATGTGAAAAATCCTGCAGGATTTTTGCAACTGCAAACCTAGGCAAAATAATTTTGGAGTAAGTTGCTTTAGTAGGACTAACTGCTGAGCACACATACTTAGGATTGGATGATACATTGTTTGAATATTTGAGAAAAATTGTAATCTCAAAGTACTAGAGCACTTATGTAGCCCAGACCTAGATAAGATTAATTTGAAAGTAAGTGCCATTGCTTAAAACACTGAGGGTGCAATCCAACTCCTATTTATGCTGGGCTGAGGGGAGTTGGATGTGGCGGACCCCTGGCTGAGCTGCCGGGCTCTGCTAGCAGAAGCCTGTCACCTCAGCTCAGCTGTGGCAGAGCTGGTACCCTGCCAGCTCAACTGGAGATCCACTGGGGAAGCCCAGCCTAGTGGAAGGGGTGCCGGTGGAAGCAGGCGTAAGACCTGAAAAGGGGCATTCTAGGGCTTGTTGGAGGAGGGTCCGAGGGGAGACTTACAAAACATCCAGCTGCCATTTGGAGTGCTCCTGTGGTTCCCCATCTGGGGCATAGTTTTGGTCTAAGAAAATTACTATAATGGAAGTCAATGGGGAGCACTTACTCACTGGCAGAGGAATTTGTGAGAGCCACCTTTTTCTTTTCCATTCATACATGCAGCTCCCGGAGGCTCCCATATGGCAAATGAATGTCACGGAGCTTCCTGCTAGCTCCTCCACTGGCACCCCTTCTGCTGGCTTCCCCTGAGTTGGATTGTTCTGTGGTATGTCTCACTGAACTTAAGCAGGACTTCCTTCAAAGTAAAAATACATAGGCTCAGGTTAGAGATTTTTTTAACTGTTTTACCAACTTTCTTTTTCTTTTCTGCTCTGTTCCTCTGTTGACTTTGATAAAGGTAAAGGTAAAGGTGTCCCCGCACTTGTAGTGCAAGTCGTTTCCGACTCTTAGGGTGACGTCTTGTGACGTTTACTAAGCAGACCGTATATATGGGGTGGGATTGCCAGTTCCTTCCCTGGCCTTTCTTTACCCCCCAGCGTATGCCGGGTACTCATTTTACCGACCACGGATGGATGGAAGGCTGAGTGGACCTCGACCCCTTTTACCGGAGATTCGACTTCCTCCTTCCATTGGAATCGAACTCCGGCCATGAGCAGAGCTTTGGCTGTGTTACCGCTGCTTACCACTCTGCGCCACGGAGGGTCTTGTTGACTTTGATAGGTCAATATTATTCCCATTACAGAATTAGGAGACATAGGCACAAAATATCCTTTAGACTTTGAGTTCTGTTGTTTTCATTGGGCTACATGTGAATGGAAAATTGGATCTGCTGGCAATGAGCAGCAAATGTATTCAACAGCAAAGTGGTGTCTGGATAAGGGCCACATGAAAATCATCATTTTTGAGGGAACTGCCCCCCCTTTTAGTCTTAGACAGATATCCAATAGTGAAAGCACCACTGAACCCTCCCATTGCCATATCTACTTCCCTGAAGCTCCTCTCACCACATACATTTCGCCCAATAAAGTTTCACTTACAATATCAGAGATTACCCAAGGAGATGAACGCTCATGAGCGATAGCTGTATGGAGGCAAGCTGGCTTGTAGGGGTGTGGAAGATTCTGCATTCCTCACCACCATGCCCCTTTTGATGTTTAAATTAGACTCCTACCCTGCTCTTTCTATGTGACTGGGGAAGTGGAAGTGCCATGTAAATTGTTAAAACTCAATTCTCCCTGCTTGATTTGTAGCTTCAGATAGATCTTATAAGAAACTTCTTAGAAAAAAAGAAAGAAAAGTGTTGTGTTAGATACCAAGCAAACACTGAGATATGCTACATTGGTGTCACATTACAGGATGTCTCTGTTAGGGTATGTCCACACAGACTTTTTCAAAGGTGTGTCTCCAGTCACATCAAGGGGAACATGAGAGCACATCTCTAGGACTTTTTTCAGAACAAGAGTGAGAGTGTCACCTGCCAGAGTGTCAGGATAACTGACAGAATCTCTTTGCTCTGGTAAGTGAAAGTGATAATGAGGTTTTCAAGTTTGTTTGAGAGATATTAGCATAGAGAAAGTCAGCAAATTATGAAAATAATAAGGCAGAGCCTAGACACTACTTTTTTCTTTAACAGGGTTCCTACTCCATGCTAGCAATTTAAATTATAACACTTTGCAAGCTACAAGTTGCATTTCAGCTACCTAAAGGTAATTTGTTACAGCTCAATGAGTTTTATAAGTAGAACCTATACAATCAAATGTAAGCCCCACTGAATTAGATGGAGCTTACTCCCATGAAACAATGTGTAGGATGGCAGTCATGCTGATCCTAATACACTGGGTATTATGCTGGGTATTTGGTGTGTGTGCACATCTGATATAAGCAAAACAGTGGATCAACATGCTCTTGGGGGCACATGACTCAAATTGGTGTGTGTGTGGCTTTGGGGTTGTCACTATAAGCTTTTATGTCACTGGGCCTGCTCATATCTGAAACAACTGGTACAGTCTCCGATTTGGATGCTTTATTTATTTGCGGTCGGAGACCCGTATACTGAGAGTATAGTAAAATAAATATGTACAGAAATTATCAAATAAGAACAACATATACATTTGATCAGGAGAAGATCGGAAAATTACATATCAAAGGCATTTGAGCGTAAACGTTGAGCAGCGTATAAGAATTTGGCCACATTCATAGTTATTTCTCTGTTAGAACCCGAGATAAGATGGTAGATCAATTTATCAGTTGGCATCAGAGAGCAGTTTTCTATTATATTGGCTATGAATTTAGATCGTAAAAAGTCATAGAGAGAACAGTCGAGGATAGTATGCGCAAGAGTTTCAATTTTCCCACTTCCACAAGGGCAAAAACGTTGTTCGCCTTATACCTACCCAACAATAAGGCAGATTGTAATGAGTTAAATCTTGCCCTAGTAAAAGTCAAACGTAAATTAGGGTTAACAAGATAATCTAAATAAGGGGCCTGAATTAAAGGCTTAAATTGAAATTTGAAATATATGGGCGAACAAACTGTTGTAGCCTTCATGATTGCCATTTGGAAGTCAATATCATTGAGCCAGGTATGTATAGCTAATCTAGCCGAAGATAAAGTTTGGGTTGCTAGATAATCAGAAGATAGGCCAATTGTCAAAAGGTGTTTCCTAATTTTATTATTCCAGGATGAGGGATAAGAATCTCCCCACATGTGGATTAAATAGCTAGTTGGACGATCGTATGATATTTTGGCCCAGTAATTAAGGGCCAGCTGCCATGCTTGGCATGTTAAAGATGGTAGGCCAGCTTCTAGCCTAAGTGCAGCCAAAGGGGCGCACCGTGGCAAACCCATTAGTTGGTATAAAAAAGATGAAAGAATAGCCTCTACCGAAGGATTAAAGGCCTGAATCCAGATTGGAATTCCAAATAATAATTGTGGGATAATTTTTAATCAGAAAATTTGAATTGCTGCAAGGAGATACTTCCCTCCTTTGTAATAAAAAAAACGAAACAATTTTTTAACATTGCTTCGAGCCAAATTGACTGCAGATTTTATATGAATAGCCCAATTTAACGATGACTGAAAAATAATACTGAGGTATTTGTAATGTGAAACTAAATTAAAATGGTGCCCATTGACATTCCAGGAGCCAACGTACCGGCGATTAGAGAAGACTAGAATTTTGGTTTTCTGATGATTGATTATAAGATGGTTTTGAGTACAGTAAGACATAAAAGTACGAATTAGTCTTTTAAGGCCGATCTTTGTAAGCGACAAGAGGGCTGCATCATCAGCATACAAGAGAAGTGGGCACGTCTGATTCCCAATTTTTGGCATATGAAAGTCCCTAGATGTACATTGGGAATTGAGATCATTTAAGAAAAGATTAAACAAATATTATTTATTTATTTATTTATTTTATTTTATTTTATTTATATACCGCCCTAAGCCCGGAGGCTCTCTGGGCGGTGTACAAAAAGATAAAAACCAGCACAATATATAAGTACAATAAATCAAGAAACAAAACAAACAAACAACAAAAGAACCAAACAACATCCAAAATACAAAAATGCTGTTAAAATACACTTTAAAATGCCTGGGAGTATAAAAAGGTTTTCACCTGGCGCCGAAAAGATAGTAGCGTCGGCGCCAGGAGCACCTCATCGGGAAGACTGTTCCACAGTTCGGGGGCCACCACTGAAAAGGCCCTAGCTCTAGTCACCACCCTCCGAGCTTCTCGATGGGATGGTACTCGGAGGAGGGCCTTAGATGTTGAGCGCAGTGTACAGGTAGGTTCATATTGGGAGAGGCGTTCCACCAGGTATTGCGGTCCCATGCCGTGTAGGGCTTTATAGGTCAAAACCAGCACTTTGAATCTAGCCCGGAAACAAATAGGAAGCCAGTGCAGACGGGCCAAAACAGGTGTTATATGAGCGGACCTTCTGGTGCGCGTCAACAATCTGGCCGCTGCATTCTGGACTAGCTGTAGTTTCCGAACAGTCTTCAAGGGCAGCCCAATGTAGAGCGCATTGCAGTAGTCCAATCTAGAAGTTACCAGAGCATGAACAACTGAGGCGAGGTCGTCACTGTCCAGATAGGGACGTAGCTGGGCTACCAATCGAAGATGGTAAATGCTTGTAAAAAGCATTCCGTGCCACCGAGGCCACTTGGGCCTCAAGAGACAAGGAAGGATCGAAAAGAACTCCCAAGCTACGAACCTGTTCCTTCAAGGGGAGTGTAACCCCATCAAGAACAGGATGAACATCCACCATCTGAGCAGAGAAGGCACTCACCAACAGCGTCTCGGTCTTGTCTGGATTGAGCTTCAGTCTGTTAGCTCCCATCCAGTCCATTATCGCGGCCAGGCAACGGTTTAGCACGTTAACAGCCTCACCTGAAGAGGATGAAAAGGAGAAATAGAGCTGCGTGTCATCAGCGTACTGATGACAACGCACCCCAAAACTCCTGATGACCGCACCCAGCGGCTTCATGTAGATGTTAAAAAGCATGGGGGACAGTACCGATCCCTGTGGGACTCCACAATGGAGAGTCCAGGGTATCGACCAATGTTCCCCAAGCACTACCTTCTGGTGACGACCCACCAAGTAGGAGCGGAGCCACTGCCAAGCAGTACCCCCAACTCCCAACTCCGTGAGTCTTCCCAGAAGGATACCATGGTCGATGGTATCAAAAGCAGCTGAGAGATCAAGGAGAATCAACAGAGTCACACTCCCCCTGTCCCTCTCCCGACAGAGGTCATCATACAGGGCGACCAAGGCTGTTTCGGTGCCAAAACCGGGCCTAAAACCGGATTGAAATGGATCAAGATAATCAGTGTCATCCAAGAGCCCCTGGAGCTGGCCGGCAACCACCCATTCCAGTACCTTGCCCAAGAACGGAACATTCGCCCCAGGTCTATAGTTGTTCAGGTTATCTGGGTCCAGGGAGGGTTTCTTCAGGAGCTGTCTCACTACCGCCTCTTTTAGGCAGTCAGGGACCACTCCCTCTCTCAAAGAGGCGTTTATTATCTCCTTGGCCCAGCCGGCGGTTCCGGTCCTGCCAGCTTTCACCAGCCAAGAGGGGCAAGGGTCCAGAACAGATATGGTCGCCCGCACCAGTCCAAGGATCTTGTCAACATCCTCAAGCTGTACAGACTGAAACTCATCCAATAAATAAGGACAAGACCGTGTTCTGGATGCTTCATTAGATCTCACTGCTATAACATTGGAGTCTAAGACCCGGCAAATGCATGCGATCTTATCCTGGAAGTGCCTCGCGAACTCATCACAGCGGGCTACAGATGAATCCATAATATCCCGAGGGCCAGAATGTAAAAGCCCTCGTACAATTTTAAAGAGCTCCGCCGGGCGGGAGAGAGATGCCTTAATTGTGGCAGCAAAATATCTCTTTTTTGCTGCCCTCACCGCTACTATATACCGCTTAGAAGAGGCACTTACCAAAGCATAATTGCATTCGTCAGGAATTCGCCTCCATCTGCACTCAAGCCTCCTCCTCTCTTGCTTCATCACTCTCAGCTCCACGGTATACCATGGAGCTGTATGAGCTCTACATAGGAGGGGGAGCATGGGAGCGATCGTGTCAACCGCCCGGGTCATCTCCGTATTCCACAATCCAACCAGGGCTTCGACAGGAGCGCCAGTCTTCTCAGTCGGAAAATCCCCCAGAGCCCTTTGGAAACCCTCAGGATCCATTAGTCTCCGGGGGCGGACCAATTTAATAGGTCCCCCACCCTTGCAGAGGAAAAGGGTCGCTGTGAGCCTAAACTTCAGCAAGCGGTGATCTGTCCATGACAATGGGGTAGATGAAAAATTCCCGACCACCAGATCACCATCTCCATGCCCAGTGGTGAAGATCAAATCAAGAGTATGTCCCGACACATGCGTTGGGCCAGTAACAACCTGAGACAGCCCCATGGTTGTCATGGAGGCCATGAAGTCCTGAGCCGCCCCAGATAAAGCAGTCTCGGCATGGACATTGAAGTCCCCCAGTACCAATAGTCTAGGGGACCGCAACAATACCTCCGAGACTACCTCTGTCAGCTCAGTTAGGGAATTTGTTGGGCAGCAGGGCGGGCGGTACACCAACAAAATTCCCAGTCTGTCTCTCTGGCCCAGCACAAGGTGGAGACACTCCAAACCAGTCGTCACCTGGACAGGGTGCTTGGAGAGTGAGAAAGAACTCCTATAGACCACAGCAACCGCACCTCCCCGTCCTTCGGTTCTACCATGATGCTGAACCGTATACCCAGGTGGGCAGAGCTGGGAAAGAGCAACGCCTCCCTGATCGCCCACCCAGGTCTCAGTTATACACGCTAGGTCGGCAGCCTCCTCCACAATTAAATCATGAACAAGGGAGATCTTATGGTGAACCAACCTGGTGTTTAACAACAGCACATGGAGATCCGAAGGCTGACTGACAGAACAACCAGCAGTCCTGGGGATGTGAGGAGAACCGGAACAAGTCGCAGACACTACTTGTCTGGGACGAGTTCCCCTTACCTGGCACGTTCTCCTCACAACGCTGTACCTCCCATTTCCTGTCACTACGCTAATTGGGCCCCCCGAAAGTCTCCCCAGTCGATGTATAGTACTCTCTCCCAGGCACATATTAAAACAAATAAAACTCACATATACACACACACCAAGTCACAGACACCCACACAATGCACATTCACACCAATACACACTAAATTCACACACACACACACACACACTTAATCAATCACACACTACAATAAACATACATATAATACAACCAAACAATATTAAAATAACTACAAAACTTCCAAATAAAAAAAATAAAACTCACATACATCACCAACTCAATCATTCACACATAATACACATGCAACCATATTAGTTGCCTCCAGGTGGCAACAATGAGACAAGATGTTACAATCTCAGAGGCTAAACTATATTGGCAACAAGCCGCACTTAAAGAAGCCGCAGCAACAGCAACAATGATTGGCCTTCTTTCCATAATAGGCAAACTATACACCTCCTATCTGAAAATCAAACTAGATAACTGGATGGAAGAAGAAAATATATTAGGAGCTGAGCAGGCAGGTTTTAGAAAGAGAAGTTCCGTTTTAGACCATTGCCTTCTCCTTACATACTTGGCAGATAAATATATGAAACACAGGGGTTTCATATGGGGCTAACGTGCATCCTTGTCTAACTCCCTTATTGGTTGCAATTGAGTTTGTTAATTCTCCATTTCTGCCACAACGAACTCGTAAGGAAGTTTTTTGATGTAAGTTGTAAATTAAAAACAGTAATCTTTTATCTATTGTGGTGCGTGCCAATTTGTTCCAAAGTAATTCTCTTGGGATGGTATCAAAAGCAGCTTTCAGGTCAACAAATGCAACAAATAGACCGTTACCCCTGTGTTTCATATATTTATCTGCCAAGTATGTAAGGAGAAGGCAATGGTCTAAAACGGAACTTCTCTTTCTAAAACCTGCCTGCTCAGCTCCTAATATATTTTCTTCTTCCATCCAGTTATCTAGTTTGATTTTCAGATAGGAGGTGTATAGTTTGCCTATTACGGAAAGAAGGCTAATTGGCCTATAATTCACCGGCTCATCTCTGTTTCCTTTCTTATGTATTGGAACGATTATGGCTTCTAGCCAAGCTTCTGGGAAGTGACCTGTGTTATTTATTTTGGTGAATATATTTGTTAGAATAGGTACCCACCATTCAGGGAAGCTTTTCAGTAGTTCTGGTGGAATACTATCTAGACCTGGAGCCTTAGAAGGTTTTAAACTTACAATCAGGTCAGTTATTTCATTGCTCATGGGAGGTGACCACTGGGGGAGATTTATAGGATTTAAAAATGGGGTTGGATCATTAGAGTTAGAATGGCTATCTCCGTAAAGCTCTAGAAAGTATTGTTCCCACCTTTGGGGAGGAATGTTACAAGTTGGTTGTGGTATGGATCTCCAAGGAGCTGAAACAATGGACCAGAATTGCTTGGAATTTTTGAATCTGGCTGCACTAATTAATGACTTCCAGTCCTCTTGTAAGGTTAGTCTTGTAAGGTTAGTCTTTTCTTATTACTTATTGTCTTCTTGTATTTCCATTTTATTTCATAATATTCCTGGGGAAGAGTATTATTATTGGCATGATGGTAGCATAAATATATGCTCCTTAGTTGACGTTTAATCTCTAGGCATTCTTTATCGATTTGGATGCCAGTTCTGGATTTTGTCCCAGAGAAGCCTGTGTTATGAAATGTGTCCTAGCTCTATTGGCTAAATGTCTGAATACTGGAAGCAGGGGTATAGTTGTCTGGGGTCAATAGGGGGTGATGGTTGTACACCCTTTACTTTTGGAGGAGCACAGTCCCAGCAGGCTTCCTATGCACAAGCCAATCAGCATGAAAAGGAGTGTTTGCCACTGAGAAGAGTCTTCTCACTTAGCCAACAACATACTTCCTTGTCCTGTCATGCTGATTGGACAGGGCCAACTTCAAAAGGTGGCCAGGTGGGGCCCTGGCTGAGGGCCCCCTCCCCTCCCCTCCCCTCCCACTATTCACTGCAGGATTGCTGCCGCGGATCACACGGCAAGAGCTCCAGAGCCCCTGCCATTCCCTTGCTTCTTAAACCTACCTTTCTTGGCTGTTGTGCAGTTGCACGGGCAGCGCTGCCCTTAACCAAGATGGCGGCCGATGTTTCCCTAAGGGGCTGAAGCCTCTGCCACCATCTTGGCTCATGGCGGGGATGCACACACATAGCACGCATGCATGCCATCAGCCAAGATGACAGCAGAGGCTTCAGCCCTTAGGAAAACTCAGCCGCCATCTTGGTTAAGGGCAGTGCTGCCCGTGCAACCACACAACAGCCGAGAAAGTAGGTTGAAGAAGCAAAGGAATGGCGGGGGCTCCGGAGCTCTCACCGTGCAATTCATGGCAGTGATCGTGCGCGAATCATGGAAGGGGAGCTCCGGGGCCTGGGAAGGCTTGTGCCCAAGGGCCCCGGCATGTCTGAGACCGGCCCTCTGATTGGACCCAATCAGAGTGAAAGGAGGTGAGCCAGTCACTGACAAAACTCTTCTCAGTAGCTAACACACACCTCCCCTTTCATGCTGATTGGCTCCAAGGGCAAGCGAGAAGTGAGCTTCATGGCAAAGTACCTTGGTCTCCAAAATGCTAAACCCACACTTAGCTTTGTTTGAGAATTCTTAAAATCAAAATGTTTCTGGCAACGTTTATCCCCAGAGAAAGAGACTGAGCGTGGGGAAGTCCATGCACACAGCAGTTTTATGCTGTTTCGATAATTCTGTAATTGCAGAAGAGACAGTGAATCCCAGGGGGTGTGGCTATCATGAAAGGACCCTGCACTTCTGAATTTGCCACTACACTACTGACTGGAAGTCAGATTTTCTCTGAGTCTCCAAGCTTGCTGCCTGAAATAGAAGGCTGAAGTCAACATTGGCTCACAAACCGGCCTATTCCTGGAACAGTCCAGGCTGGACAAACCTTCCCAGCAGCAAATCTATTCAGGAATAAACACTCACTTTGCATGTGTCCCTTATTGTGTCTCTCTCACTCATTCCTTAGTTGCATAGTGTTCTGCTTATTTTTGCATGCACAAAGACTATAGGGCAGGAACAAAGAGGAACAAATAAGAGACAAGAGGACAGGAACAAAGGGCAAAAATTGTTGAGATCAGATGACTAGCATGACTTGGGGCCCTCCAGTTGCTGGACTCTCATTGCCATCAGTCCCAGCTGGCATAGTCAAGGGTCAGGGATGATGGGCGTCCATGAACATCCCTTGAACTAGCAGAAACAGCTCACTGCCTTGGTGAGGAGGCTGAAAGGGGTTTGCTGGCCAAAGAGATTTCCAGGTCAATGTGTCAAAAAAAAAAAAAGGAGCAGATTGTGTAGTACGCAACTGGAATACCGTCAGAATGTGACTACGTAAGCACCGCCAAACGTGGAGGTAGAAGTTAAAACAGAGTATAATTGCCAGAAGAGCAAGATCGGAAGGGGGAGGGGAAGTTGCCAGCTCTCATTAAGAATTATTATTACGTGAGTTCTGTAGTCCCGACGCCTAACGACAGATGGCGGTGTAACTCCACCAATTTGGTCCCTTTCTTTGCTGTTGTTAAGACCCCTTGATTTTATTTCAGTTTTCAAAGCCAGCGTGTTCTTCTCTTCCCGATCTATCTCCGTTAACAATTGGGGGCGGGCGGGTAGAAGAAGTGAGTGTGTGTGTAGTCGAGAGGAATAATCCCGTTCAGAACGACAGCCTGTTTATTGTTTTCTTTGCTTTTACAAACAATCATAACAGAAAATGGCAATCTGTTTTACACCCAGCCGCAAGGAAAAGAAATAGATTAAATTAATTAAAAGAGGACGTTTGAAATTGCGTTTTGTGAAGCCAGATATATAATACAGCTCCAACTGACTGAAATCTCAAGCCCCCAAACAGAAACAAAGGGGGTGGAGGGAAACCCAGCTTATATTTAAAAAGAAAAGAAAGCGAAAGGGTATTTTATTCTTAATAACCACTCTGATTTTTTTTAAAAAAAGCAACAGAAGAACCGAGAAAAAATGTTTTATCTCGAAGAACATTTGGTTGCGTTGTACACTTTGCCACGCACAACACAAATACTGTAGTCATGCCGTTTTTACCAGGTTAACTTGGAAGTCGGTTTTTCCCATTGATTTCCTGGTAGCATCTAACTTCCAAAGAAATGTACCAAAGATCAGTAGCCCAATCCAGTTTCAGGAGAAAACACACACACACACACCTCGTTCCGTCAGGTGTGTGTATCACCCTTGAATAAAAGGCGATATCTGCGGGAAGATCTGAAAGCTCTCATTTGAAACAAAGGCAGTCTAAATCCCCAGTTAAACTGACGGAAAGGAGAATCTCCAAAAGCGAGAGATATGGGATAGATTTTGAAACAAGGGGAAGGTTTAGTTTGAACTCATCTGCCCTTTTAATGGGAACTGATGGAGCCTATTCTCCCGAGTTTTCTTGCTCAGAACCCGGCAGTTCTATGCCAGAACAGCACGCCAGGATCAAGTAGCCAAACGAACTTGACCTAAGTGGGGTCTCCAGAGCGGGCAGTCCCTGCGCTTTTGTTCGGTCCGTGGTGAACTTGTCACAAATTCTACGGCGAAAGGAAACGGGTGAGCCCTAAACCGTGTTCTGGACTTTGAGACCTTTTGGAATAAATCAGAGCGGTCCCGGAGCCGTCTTGCCTCGGTCGGGGCGCCGTGCTTGGGAAGAAGAGGGGAAAACGCTACCTGCGCCCAAAGGCTGCGAGTTGCGAGCGAGCGAGCTGGCTCCTTTCCCGCACTGTGAATTATTTCGTTTGAAGGTTCATGGGAGTTGTCTGGAGGAACTAAGATCTGTCCAGAACCGGAGTATTCGTTCTCCGTTCATCTCAACCACAGACGCCCCTTGATGTCTGGCGCCCACGCTCTTTAGAGAAACTTTTATTTGCTCAACTTCGAGGAAACTCTTTGCGAGCGAGGCTGACGCCCTGATCATAAACAAGCGTGTTTACAAGTAAAAACAGCCTGAAAAGTTTCAAGCCTTCTCAATCCTGCATACTTTGCACCGCAGCTTAATGCCTCTTTGCATGGTACATTTACTCGGAAGTAAATCCCGCTGAAATCGCTTCCGAATAAATGCATTTAGGAACGAGGTGTGAGACTGATCAGAACTCCTGTCTTTAAAAAATCAAGGAGAAATAGACTGCGATCCTAAAGACGCTCATACTTGGAAGTAAGTCCCATTGAAATCAGTGGAGCTTTCCTTCCAGGTAAACGTGCTTAGACTCGTGGTGCTAAGCAGGCATTAAGGTTTATGGGCAACTTGGACCATTAAAGAAGGTGGAAGTAAGACAAAAAGAGTTGCATGAGAGGCAAACCAAGATGTTTTACGACCACCCATCAACACGTACTCCGTGCCTGCGGCATGAGTGCGCGTGCCCTTGGGCTGAACTTTCACCTCTCGAACCCTATGAAACCCCATTGGCTGAGAGTTAGGAATCTCAGTAGAAGAGCCTGTGGCTCCCATCAAAACCTGCGTCCATACCTCTGTGCTTGTTCTCCCCCTTCCTTTCCTCACAGACCCGAGGAATGGAACGGAGCTCTGCTCTGCTGCCCATAAGTCTCCCAATAGATCTCAAAAAGTATGGAAGATGAATGTGTGGGTTGTACTAACAGGGGGCCCCCGGTGCTTTCCAGGACGCACATTAAACACCTGTCCGAAGATCACACACACACATTTCAAAGCTTTGCACCTTTTTTGCACTTTTAAGCAGAGCTTGGAAAAGTTACTTTTTTGAACTACAACTCCCACCAGCCCAATCCAGCGGCCATGCTGGCTGGGGCTGATGGGAGTTGTAGTTCAAAAAAGTAACTTTTCCAAGTTCTGCTTTTAAGGCAGGGGAGTGACTACAATCTCAGGAACGTGAAAGTTTATCAAAGTGTGGCTGTAAAAGCACTAGTCGCCAGAACAAAGCGTTTCCACTAGCCACACCTGGAGGGGGAACGGGTTGATCTGCCGATCAGCTGTGAAATCTCTTTGAAGCTGAATTAATTTTTTTAAAAGCACTCAAGCTGCTCCCACCAGGTTTTACAATAAAAAAGGGGTGGGGTTTGACTAGCATCGTGTATCCCGGTTTTCAGAAGAGAGAGGTGAAGACGCACTGGAACCGGCAGAATAGCGAGTGTGTTTCTACCCTGTGATGAAATCCTCCCTACCTTTTTCATCTTCCCCGGTTTCTTGGGGAAAATCTTGAACTAGAAAAATCACGGCAAATTTGCTTTCATCTTTTCTCTTAAGATAAGAGTATAATGTGTAGGCATCATCCAAATCCCAAGCGAAAAATTGGCATAGTATAGTAATTCCTTTCCAACCTTTCTCATAGCCCACCCTCCCCTTCCGTCCGTTTTCCAACCGGCCGCCAACCTCTAACTGCGTACCGATAAACTTTCAAATTTGCTTAACACACCAAGCAGAAAACAAACACTTCGCATTAATTGTAAGTGACCATAGTGTTCCATTCATATCTTCAGTTAATTTACAATAACTTTCTAAATTCAAAAGTGCATTACAAAGCCCCATCAACAACTAAATTAAAGGCAAGTTCATGAGGTTTTCACATACAACTTCATTGTTCACTTCTTAATCAATCACCAACCAAGGACTAGTGTTGCAAAATGGTATAGAAATATGCAAGAAAGTTCAAAGATTAGACGGATATAATTTTTTTGCTGCTTTTAGTCTGGAAACTTTTTAACGGCCAAAAAAGTCGGAATAACTTGAATTTATATCAATTGGGGTTCCATATTCTCCTGTGAGGCCACATCGGTTTTTAAAAATCTGGTTGTGTGTGTGTATTTAAAATTAGAGTACTCCGGTTTACAAGCCTAGTTGATCAGGCTGTCCTTGCCTTGATTTTGGCTGAGGGGCTACAACTGTTTCAGCTGGAAACACGATTTGCATCTACGAGGTGGTGGTATTTTGTGGGGGAGGACACGGGGCGTTTTTTGCCTTTGAAAGTCGCGCGCACGCGCGCTTGTGTGTAGCGAAAAAAATCCTTATTGAGAGTAGAGGCTTTTGCGGTACTCAGAGCAGAAGTTAAGAAGGACTTTCAGAGTTGCTCGTGTTGCCTCTGAGGAAGAAGGCTGTTGCCTACGAAAGCGCACGCCGCAGTACAAGTAGCTGGTACCGCAATATTCTATAGGCTCTTGGCACCGTCATTAGCCATTCAAACGCAGAACATGGATGGGCTTTTAATTGTGTCTCATCCAAACAGTTTTGTTGTTGCCCTTTCTTTATAAAAAGTGTTCCGTGGGCTGCAGGCGCCAGACTGGCCAGTAACTCTAGTCTAGAAGAAGGCAAGGAAACAGATGCCCGGTGTGCGAAATTGTACCTCAGCAAAGAGCCAGTTTCGCCTTAGTTCGAACTGAAGGGAGGAAGTGTGTGTGTAGGGAGCAAGCATGGCCAAGGGCTTGAATATATTACAGGGACTCAGCCTTGGAAGATGCGTGGCCACAATTAAATCAAAAGCGCCCCGAGCACGTGGAGTGGTGTGTGCCTCTCTCACCCTTATTTTTGGAAACTCAACAGACAGCCCTTTCTAATTCGGAGTTAAGACTGCAATCCCACGTACACTTTCCTGGGAGCAAACCCCATTGAAGACACTTCTACGTAGACATGCATACAGTTACGTTGTAAGATTGCTGTTCTGTGTACACTTGCCTGAACATAAGCCCTGCTGAACACAGTAGGACCTACTTCCTAAAAAATACAAACGGGTTTACGCCGTAAGAAAAATGGCATCCAAGTTAGGCGCGTCTCTTTTTGTTTCCAGGCATGAGGGGAGGAGAACGCAGCAAGCAACCTGCTAGCGTGGGATTTACTACGCTTTACTTTCCAAGAGAGCTTGGGCAGACGTTTATCTTAGCACGCGCGGGACCACCCGCTGCCTTCGCTTCCTCGCTGTGGGGTGTGTTTGAGGTCAGAGTTGGACTTCCGAGTATCATTGGAATACTAAACCGCCAGAGATAAGGGAGATGTATCTAAAATGCTCGCGCTTTGACCAAAGTCTGAAAAGCACGGCCCAAGACTGAGGAACTTTCCACCCCCTTCTCCCGTGCCAACGCTTCAAAGCAGTCTTTCGAAAGGGCTCTTGTAATCCTTCCTGCCCTCCTTCTGAGAAGCTCCCTCCCTCTCTCTCTCCCTCCCTCCCGTCTAAGCCCCCTGCTACTTTCGAGTACTAGCCTAAAAGCTGGTGGCGGAACCAATTTAACACGAGGCTTTGTTTTCTTCTCTCCGTTGGCTGAACTGGGGCGGGGAGGCGGGAGGAGAGCAAACAATTTCTCGGATGGTTTGTTTACATAGCAGGTGGACCTGACGTCAAGCGGAACGCTTCACTGCGAATCCTAATAATATCCTGCTCCGCGAGCTGGACTCTTGTCCTTGCCCAGGAGAAGGCTAGGAAGCGGGGAGACTA
Organism: Rhineura floridana; assembly: GCF_030035675.1. Classification (NCBI taxonomy): domain Eukaryota; kingdom Metazoa; phylum Chordata; class Lepidosauria; order Squamata; family Rhineuridae; genus Rhineura; species Rhineura floridana. Next base: position 87,247,408 of record NC_084487.1, read on the forward strand.
GAGCATCAGTAACGGTGGAGGGGACACGGCTAGATTGATCCTACTGCACTTTTCTTGGCGGGGGGCACTGAGAGAAGCTTGCAGTTCTTTTCTCGCCACACAACTTTATTAACGCAACCTAGAAGCCGCTCCCTTTCCCCAAAACACAGGGGGGGGCGTGCGTGTACACGCTTTTTTAAAAAAAATGGAATCATACACACAGACACACACGCACATAGACACACACACACACACGTGAGAGGCAGCTGCACACTCCATCCGAAGAGCCAGACCCACACTCGGGGAGGGAGAACGCGAGAAGCACCGCGAGCCTCTGAGAGAACGCGAGACCCCGTGCAGCTGCTTCTGGCTCAGCTTTGCGGTTGCTGTTCGGTTGGTTTCTTGCTGTGGTTGCTGCCCAGGCCTGGAGTCACACAGCCAGCGCCGCCTGCGGAAGAATATCCACCCCATTCAGAGACACTACGGTTGTCGCTTCTCTCTCGCTTGTTGTTCCGTTCCAATCTCCCCCCTCCCACCCGGCGGCTCTTCTGGCGAGTCCTAGCACCACCAGCTGCAGCTCCTCCTGCAAAACACTTTTATCTGAATGTGTTTGTATTTACGTGAGCGTGCGCCCGGCGGACGAGTGCAGCCCCTGCCTCTCCCCCGCGTTGTCACCTCCTCTGGACTCTACTCAGTTTGAGCTCCTGGTAAGTTTTTTTAAAAACTATTCCCCTCCCTTCTCTTCTCCACCCCACGCCGTCCTTAAGTCTGGGGTTTGCTTAGTTACTTTCATCCTCTCGCTCTCGGTTCCCCTCCCCCTCCCGCTTTCTCTTCAGCTGTTTCTTGCTGCAAGAAAGTTTACTTTCAAGGCGCCTGGAACATGGGGGCTGCCAGTGTGACATGTGTCACGGTCTGTTCTTAGCAGGTGGTAAACGCTGTGCCCCGCATCTACCCCACCTTTCCTTTTTTTTCCTTTTACCGAAACAAACGCCCACAATGTTTATGGGGCTATCTGATACTTCATTATGCATTCATCTTTGTTTTCCAGGAGGGTTTAAAAAAATAAAATAAACGAGGCAGTCTTTAAAAGCGTGACCCAGTGAGTTCGGGGTTTACCCCCTCCCATTTTAATGCGCTCGATTAACACAAAAGGGAGAGGCTTGTGGTACTGCAAAGATGTGGCAGACTTATTGTGTCATGAGTTTTAGTGGATTAGAGCTCCCTTCCTGTATTTGATGTTTTGCCTTTGAGGTGCCACTAGACTTGAGCGTTTTGAGTTATTTGGAAAGGTTTACAAACTCTCGAACTCGGCCTGTGTAGACTGTTACCAATCGCTAACTGTTGTAAAAGATGTATTTAAATCTAATTGTCAACTGTTTTCTTTCAAGCCTGCGAAAGTTTCGTGTGATATTTCTGAGAGTGTCGTGCCGTCTCACACACCTCTCCTCGTATCATTTTCGGTGAGGGAAAGCATATAATCTAGTGGGGGGGGGAGCACGTGTGCTCTTGGAAGAGCGGCGAGACAGACACCCTCCATGCCAGACCTCTTTGCAAAAGGAGGGGAGGGAAGAGGAGGAGAGAAGGGCCTAGCTGTAACACTTGGCTAGATCCAGGCAGCCCTGGCAGTTGGTATTCACTGACTTTCCTTCCATCAGATGCACGTGGAGGGTGTTTCGCCTTCTACCCTCTCTGGTCAGGACGGGTTACTGCATTCCTTTATTTATTTATTTAGTTGCCGTTTGCTTTGGTCTCCCAACACCTTTTCCTAGTGCTTATGCTTGCGCTTGCCAGAGAGAGACCTTGAACAATAACAATAGAAAACTTTAGCCTACAACGATAGATTAATAAATAATAATGGTAGACCTGTGTGGAACTCCCGAGGCAGGCTTCTAATCCTATCTTGCTGTGGGAGAGCCTTCTCTTGAATTTCACTCTTGAAATTCAAAACACAAGAAAGGTGTGAAAGTTTAATTCTAAGAGCTTTAGAGCTAGAGCAGGTAAATGGCTCTAAGGTATGTTGGGCTTTGTTTGTGAGTTGTAAGTGTGAGGACAGGGAAGGTAAAAAACAAAACAAAATGCTAGCTGTCTTTTGCTCAAGTTTCTGAGTGATTACCCGAACATTAACGTTCTTGGTGTATGGCTGATTTAAAAAATAGGGCAGAATTCCTAGTATCTAAGTAGCTTTTAATTTTATGAGGCATTTAATAACTAGATTTAAATATTGACCACCTGGCATTGAATAACTAGATTTAAACATTGTACATAGTTTTTGCTCTAATGGAAGTTGTCTGCTTTCATTGTCAAAAATAGTTGACTGTGAGATCATATTGAAAGGAACCCATACATGTTACTATAGTATAACAGATGATAACACATGACTGGGAAGGAAGATAACTGAGCTTTAAGGAAAAGTTCCTAAAATGACTATTCACTTGTAGGGCATTCACTCTACAAGATAGGAAGGAGTTATTTTTGAAGAATAAAATGAAATATGTGATGCAGTTGAGAGAGATTTCAGTGCCAATGATCTTTCTCCTAAAGAATGATTTCAATTCCAGTAATCTTTCTCCTATGTAAAAACTGGCAAAAAATTGTCTAACAGTGTAATCCTATGCATATTTACTCCGAAGCAAGTTCTGCTGTGTTCAGTGGAACTTACTCATGGGGAAATGTGGAAGTAAAATTGCAGCTTAATTCTGTTATTCTGATTTGTCTCCACAACTCAGTTCACTTGAGTTAGACATTGAACAATTCCATATGCAGGAGTTTAGGTGTGAAAGTAAATCATGCCAGATTTTTATTATTCTTTTGCTGATCTAGAGCTAGATCCAAAGCTCTTTGAAGGAAGTGGATGAAATTTCTCCATATACGTCAATTGGATAGATCACACTATTGGTCACTCAGTGGTGAAATAGGGCAGTGGAATAGAGCACACTATTAATCTATGGTAAATCATAACAATATTACCTGTGAGATACTTTACTGCTGCTTTTCTTCTATATCAGATAAATGAAACCTGTCAAGAAAAAAAGTATTGTGTTTAATAATATTACAGTGCATTAATGTTTACAGTTGTTTTGCTAATGTTACATTAAACATATGAGACCTCTTATAAAGGAGACTAAAGTTAGATTTTAAGTTGCTATACTTACCATATTAATTGTGAAGAGTATAGTACAAACTCTTTGTAGTTCTTCCTACTTATATGCACACAGGGTGAAGTCCTCATTCCACAAGTTGGTGACAAAACTATCATTTTCAAAAGGACCTGGATTATCCTTGCAACGTGTAAAATTACGATGCACAATAATATTTTGCACAAGCAAATAAAACACCATTTTCTTTCCTCCATGTATTTAAATTGGACATATCCAAAACCAGATGTGATTGTGCCAGCTGTTTTTTTTAAAGATGCTGTACTCTTATGAGCGTTTTAAATAATTGATTGTGGTATATTAAAATAACTATTAATTTTGAATAGTAAGCCTCATCTATTGAGGATCAAAGCATACTAACGAGAGCTCTGCTTGTATCTTTCATTTGATGTCTTTGTGCCAGTGGAATCACTGAAAACAAGTTTGACACAATAATGTATTCTGTGCTGCTTCTTGTTATTTATTCACTTTGTTAAGACACCTTCTACTAAAGTGTTGATGCAACTTACAGTACAAAAATCCATTCAATGCAAAACATTAAAACAGCAGCATATATTTAAAATGATGATACGTAATGGATGGCATCGTATTCTACTGCATATTTTTTGAGAAAAGTGGCGAGAGCTTGGCATTTTTCTAGAATATTATAAAATATTCCAAAATATTAACCATTTAAACTAATAGGTTGCTCTGTCCCTTGGTTAAACTGCAGTAGTTATTGGACTACACTGATTTAAGTATAGTAGTTTAACTGGGTTTTCGATAGTTCTTTCAGTTGTATTTGTAGACTGCCTATGAAACTGCCTCATTGTAGACTGTGTGCTTGGGCTTCCTCAATATATTTGCTTGGAAAGAGAGCCTATTAATTTCAATTGAAGTTTCTTGCTAAGAAGCAGTGCTTCTTATGATTTCACTGGGAATCAAAAGAATAAATGTGTCTTGGAGTGCATATTTCAGTGCAGTATAAGTTTACCTCCTGTTTTTACTATATTTTAAAATAGATAAAATTAACTGTATGTTTAAAATGTAAATGCCTTGCTAAAACACTTTATGATTATATGTTTTGGAATCTCAGTACTAATCACTTCTTCTCCCTAATCTTAAACATACTACTAATGTCAGTGGGACTTAATTATATAGTAATATACTGGGAAGTAAATCCTGTTGATTGCAGTAGAATATACTATAAATTTGTGGCTAGAATTTAGGTCCTAGGAAGAAGGTAACCATGGTTTAATTACCACAAACAGTGGAGGAGCATGGGAGAAGAAAAGAGTGCTACTATGCTACAGAGTGGCAAGCAAGGAAGGGTGAAGGGGCCCTGCCTTTACTGAAGAATGTTGCCAGTGGCACAGGCAAGGCTCATCAGGGCTGCATCCTCCATATACCATCACTGACCACAAACCAGTGCACTTGTGGTCAGTATTATTCATTTCTCAGTCTTCCAGCAATGTGATCTAATGCCTGCTTATTTAAAAGTAAGTTGAAAGTAAGGCTAATATTCAGATAAACATGATGTATGTGTATATGCAATGTGAAATCCTGTCTTGTTTTTTTTGAAAGACCTGTCTGGCAAGAGATGTTAAGATGTGCTGGGTTGACCAAAGTAGCAGCCTCTTGATTTCTAATTCAGGTTTGTTGCATGGTTTGGGTATGTCACTGAGAGTTGCCTTTACAACCTAAGTAAGCAAAAGTACTTCAGTTTAAACAAATTTATATATTTGTTAAGCATATTTATTTGCAGGTAATCCCATTTCTATGAATGAAACTTTCTTATAAGTTAATGGGTTTTGAATTGCTGTCTTGTAAATATATTTAGCATCAAAATGCTAAATGGTTCAAATTTAAGTATTCCAGCTTAATAGGATGCTGTCTGATGGTTAGGCCAGAACTTGGGCTGACTGCTTCTCTACTTCTTCTCTGGCACATTGAAGTTATTAATATTTGTGAATAAAGTGTTACTGTTTACTAGGCTAATATTGGGGAAGGTTTTTGGTAAGAAATGAATAATGTGTCTTCATATGTTGTCTGAGTCAAATTATGAATGTGATGTTATCTTTTGTGAACGGAAAATGATTTAGGACACATCGCTGCAAAATATTTAGGTATGATTGTTAGTGGAGAAAAGTGCAAATCATAGTTAAACTTGGAATGCCATCCGTTCCATTACAAATATTGAATATTAATTTTGGGGCACTCAAATTGATTACTCTTCTAAGGCTTTTGTCAATGGTGTGCTAGAAATAATAGTCTTTTGTCTGAACACTGTGGCATGCATCTCAACTGTCCTTTATAAAAACACATACACTGAATAGTTTAGATCTAGATTTATACGGTAATCTTGCATAAGTTTTCATTGATGGTGGTTATATATAAACTTTTGAAATGAAAATGACAGAACTAAACCCATTCTTAAGCAAATGTCTGCAATCTTAAGCACCCATACTAAGGATGATGAGTAAGTCTTATTTATTTTATTTATTTATTTTATTAAATTTCTATACCGCCTCATAGCTGAAGCTCTCTGGGCGGTGTACAAACTAAAACTTCCATCTACAATTAAAACACATATTTAAACAATTTTAAAACTACATCCAAATTTCAAAATTGTAAACATTTTAAGACAGACAAAAACACATATTAAAATACTAAATACTAAAATACTAAAATGCCTGGGAGAAGAGGAAAGTTGTAACCTGGTGCTGAAAAGATAACAGTGTTGGCGCCAGCCGCACCTCATCAGCAACATCATTCCCTAATTTGGGGCCACCACTGAGAAGGCCCTCTCCCTTATTGCCATTCTCTGAGCTTCCCTCGGAGTAGGCACCTGGAGGAGGGCTTTGATATTGAATGTAGTGTATGGGTAGGTTCGTATCAGGAGAGGCGTTCCATCAGGTATTGTGGTCCCAAGCAGTGTAAGGCTTTATAGGTCAATACCAGCACCTTGAATCGAGCTCGGAAACATAAAGGCTGCCAGTGCAAGCGGGCCAGAATCGGTTTTATATGTTCGGACCATCTGGTCCCTGTTACCAATCTGGCTGCTGCATTATGCACAAGCTGCAGTTTCCGAACCGTCTTCAAAGGCAGCCCCACATAGAGTGCATTGCAGTAATCTAATTTGGAGGTTACCAGAGCATGGACAACTGAAGCCAGGTTATCCCTGTCCAGATAGGGGCGCAGCTGGGCCACCAACTGAAGTTGGTAGAAAGCATTCAGGGTCACCGAGGCTACCTGAGCCTCAAGTGACAGGGATGAATCAAGAACAACTCCCAGGCTGCGAACCTGCTCCTTCAGGGAGAGTGCGACCCCATCCAGAACAGGTTGAACATCCACCATCCGGTCAGAAGAACCTCCTACTAGCAGCATCTCAGTCTTGTCTGGATTAAGCCTCAGTTTATTAGCTCTCATCCAGTCCATTGTCGCAGCCAGGCAATGGTTCAGCACATTGACAGCCTCACCTGAAGAAGATGAAAAGGAGAAATAGAGCTGCGTGTCATCAGCATACTGATGGCAACGCACTCCAAAGCTCTGGATGACCGTACCCAACGGCTTCATGTAGATGTTAAAAAGCATGGGGGACAGAACTGACCCCTGCGGCACTCCATACTGGAGAACCCAGGGTGCCGAACAATGTTCCCCAAGCACTACCTTCTGGAGGCGACCCTCCAAGTAGGAGCAGAACCACCGCCAAGCAGTGCCTCCTACTCCCAGATCAGCGAGTCTCCCCAGAAGGATACCATGGTCGATGTTATCAAAAGCCGCTGAGAGATCAAGGAGAATTAGCAGAGTCACACTCCCCCCGTCTTTCTCCCGACAAAGGTCATCATACAGGGCGACTGAGGCTGTCTCCGTGCCAAAACCAGGCCTGAAACCCGACTGAAATGGATCCAGATAATCGGTCTCATCCAAGAGTGTCTGGAGCTGGCTAGCAACCACTCGTTCCAGAACCTTGCCCAGGAATGGGACATTTGCCACCGGTCTATAGTTATTAAGATCTTCTGGGTCTAGGGAAGATTTTTTCAGAAGTGGTCTCACTACCGCCTCTTTTAGGCAGCCAGGGACCACTCCCTCTCACAGTGAGGCATTAATCACCTCCCTGGCCCAACCGGCTGTTCCATCCCTGCTAGCTTTTATTAGCCATGAGGGGCAAGGGTCCAGAGCAGAAGTGGTCGCGCGCACCTGTCCAAGCACCTTGTCAACGTCCTCGAGCTGCACCAACTGAAACTCATCCAAACAATCAGGACAAGGCTGTGCTCTGGATACCTCCTGTGATTCAACTGCTATAACATTGGAGTCCAAGTCCTGGCGGATGCAAATGATCTTTTTCTGGAAGTGCTTAGCAAATTCGTTACACCGGGCCTCAGATGGTTCTACCGTGTCCCTAGGGCCAGAGTGTAATAGCCCACGAACAATTCTGAAAAGCTCTGTTGGACGGCAAATGGATGATTTAATAGTGGTAGCAAAGTATTGTTTTTTTGCCAACCTCACAGCTCCTAAATACCGTTTAGTATAAGCACTTACCAGTGTATGATTGCAGCCATCAGGAGTTTGCCTCCATCTGCACTCAAGCCGTCTCCTATATTGTTTCATCGCTCTCAGCTCTGGAGTATACCATGGAGCTGTATGAGCTCTACACAGGAGAGGGTGCGCAGGAGCGATCATGTCAGCTGCCCGGGTCATTTCTGTATTCCACATTTCGACCAGGGTTTCGACAGGAGCGCCAGCCTTATCAGCCGGAAAACTCCCCAGAGCCCTTTGAAAACCATCCGGATTCATTAGTCTCTAGGGGTGGACCATCTTAATAGGTCCCCCACCCTTGCAGAGGGGAAAAGTCGCTGTAAGTCTAAACCTCAGCAGGCGGTGATCTGTCCATGACAAAGGGACTGATGTAAAACTCCCCACCTTCAGATCACCATCCAACTTAATGGGATTTATTCCTCTGTAAACACTGAGATGATGATAGAGTGAAAAATGGAAATGGACTGCCTTCAAGTTGATTCCAAGTTATGTCGACCCTATGAATAGGGTTTTCATGATAAGCGATATTTAGAGGTGGTTTACCATTGCTTTGAGGCTGAGAGGCAGTGACTGGCCCAAGGTCACCCAGTGAGCTTCATAGCTGTGTGGGGATTTGAACCCTGGTCTCCCAGGTCATAGTCCACACCTTAATCACATGTAATGGTTCCACATTATGTCCGTTTTGCTGTACTTCTAGTGTACTCTGTATTGTGCTTTTCCAATAACGCTTGAAGAAACTGTTACTTGGAAATGTATCAGGTTGGATACAAACTAAGTTAGTTGCACTTAGTACCCATTGAAATCAGTGGGACAAGTTCCTTCATGATCATTTGCTTCAATGTGACCCAACTGCCTTAGGCTGCAGTCCTATAACACAGAACCTGAGAGCAAACCTCATTGAACTCACTGTGATTTACTTCTGAGTAGACATACATAGGATTGTACTGTTTGGATCCAATCTGTTGAGGCAGAAGGAGCTGTAGCTTAGTGGTAGAGTGCACGCTTTGCACGCAAAAGGTTCCAGGTTCAATCTCTGACATTTCCTGGTGGGGCTGAGGAAGTCTCCTGTCTGTAGCTCTTTAGAACCGCTGCTAATCAATGAAAACATACAGTGTAGACTGGCATGGTATAATACAGCTCCCTGTGTTCCTAATCATGCTGCCATTTATTTGTGTGTAAGCCATCAGTTCTATGGATCTAAGTAGGGTTGCTAGGGTCAGGGCCTAATCCTGATCCTTTATCTTTAGGAGAATAAAAAGTCAGCCAAATGCAGGTGTTCTTGCAAGACTGTAATGGGAAAAACTACAAGGTGGAATTCTCCCTTCCCCCTGCACAACTTTTAAAGATACAGAAGACCTCTTGGTTGCCAGGCCCGGCAATGACTGGTTAGAGAACAGGAAGCTAAGGGTAAGAATAAATAAACAAAAACAGAGGACATAAATAAATGGGGGCACCCAGGAATCTATATCAGGACTGATGCTATTTAACTTGTGCATGAATTGATCTAGAGTTGTGGTTGTATAGTGAACTGGTCAGGTTTGTGGATGATGCCAAATTATTCAGGATGGTAAAAATCCAAGCAGACTGTGAGAAGAACCACAAAGTGGGTGAATGGTAATCAAAGAAGCAGATAAAGTTTAACGTGATGAACTTTGGGGCAAAATTGTCTAACTTCAGATACACCGATAATATCTGAAATGGTTGTGACTAAACAGGAAATGAGTTTTGGGATCATGGAGGATAATTCGATCAAATGTTAATGCCATGTGGTTCACCACCGAGGAAGACAAATTCCATTCTAGGGTTTATTAGGAAATTGACTGAAAATGGCATGACCAATATAACAATGCCTTTGTGTAAATTTGTATCATGGCTGTGATAGGGCATCCAAAACTATCTAAAAGGTTAATGTAGACTTGGAGAATGTGCAGAAAAGAACAACCACAGTGACTGAAGTTGGAGCACTTTCTCTATGAGAAAAGGCTAAAAGGTTTGGGGCCTTTTAGCTTGGGGCAAAAAATACATGATAGAAGTTTATAAAAACTATGCATGGTGTCGAGAAAGTGGCCAGAGTAGAAGTTTTTCTCCCTTTGATAACACTAGAACTTGGGATCATCCACTAGTAGTGGATTCTTAAAGGTTCTTAGAGACAAAAGGAAATGCTTTCCCCCCTAATGCACAATTAATTTATAGAATTCACTGCCACAAGATGTGTTTATGGCTATGGTCTGAGATGCCTTTAAAACTGTGTTAGACATGGAGGATAGGCCTATTAATGTGTCATGTAGTGGTTGGACTGTTGGACTAGGACCTGGGAGATCAGGGTTTGAATCCCCATTCAGTCTTGAAACTTGCTGGGTAATCTTGGGCCAGTCACGATCTCTCAGCTTAGCCTACCTCATAGGGGTATTGTGAGGATAAAATGGAAAGGGGAGAGAACCATTTATGCCATCTTGATCACTTTGGAGGAAAGGTGGGATATAAATGTAAATAAATAAATATCAATAGCTATTAACCATGATAGGTACATGGAACTTCTGTTTTAGTGGCTGTATTCCTCAGAATGATGGGGGAGGGGAATTGCAAGTAAAGGCTAAGCATGTCACTGGCCACTTTTGGGAACAGGATGCAGGTTTGGGTGGACTGCTGGGATTTTTTATTTTGTTTTTGAGACTGTTGATTGTGATGCCCTGCTCTTCATCATTGACATGTCCATCTAGGGAGGCAGCTGCCTGAAGGATATTATATTGCCTGAGAAGTTTCCTATGGTGAGTTGATAACCATTTATTGCACAGAAAGGGAGAAGCTCTGTCTTTTGTCCAAACTGGTCATCTCTTCTGCACATCATGGGAGACCAACATACATGTGGTCTTGCTAAATGTACCCTGCCAGCCACTTCCATGGTTAAGAATTGGAGCTGAATGGAAAAGCATGGTGTACTTACATATGTATTCAGACCATAAGCTTTTATAATATACACGTGTGCTTTATTATAAATACAGCCAACAACTCTTGTAGAATTGTAGCTAGTTGACAGTTCTCAAACTGCCATTTTTATTGCTATTTTTCATACTTCCTTCTGAACCCACCATTTCTTCCTTAGAGATAGCATCATTTTAACAAATTGCAAGTATGAGAACCTATTTATTTATTTATTTATTAAATTTATATCCCACCCTTCCTCAAACTGTGCCAACATTTCATGTAGAATTGTAGCTTGTTGATAGTTCTCAAACTGTGCCATTTTATTGCTATTTTTCATACTTCCTCCTGAACCCAGCATTTCCTCCTTAGAGATAGCATCAGTTTAACAAACGGTAAGTATGAGAACCTATTTATTTATTAAATTTATATCCCACCCTTCCTCCCAGAAAGAGCCCAGGGTGACAAACAAAAACACTACAAGCACTTTAAAACATCTTAAAAACAAAACACTTAAAAATATTAAAACAAAACATCCTTAAAAACATATTTAAATAAAACATCCTAAAAACATCTTTTAAAAAAAAAAACTTTAAAAACATATTAAAAATAATTTCAACATAGAAGTAGACTGGACTAAGTGCAAAAAGCAAACATTTTCTGGAGAGAATTATAGGGCAGCCAGTGTCCATTCATTATTTAGGGGGGTGTTCATATGTGACCCATTACTATCTGGTAATCAAAGATTGGACCTTGTAACTCACTGCCCATTTGCTTCTGGCCGGAGTGATGGTTTTGACCTTTTAAAGCAGCAAGCAGAATAGGACCACATTAACTAGAATTAATTGGGATTGCCTGTAAACCATGGTTTGAAGTGAATTTACAACTATGGTTTCAGGCTAGCTTTCCTCTTTTTGATACAGTAGGGCCACACTCATACGGCAGGTTAAGTTCCAGACCCCCGCCGACAAGCAAAAACCACCGAACAGCGGATCAGCTGTAGCGTGGGGGTCTGGAACTTAACCTGCTGTTCGCACCGGAAGAGGAGAAGATCAGCTGGTGTGTTTCAGCTGATCTTCCCCTCCTCCGGCGTGGGGAGCTCCAGGTCCGACTCCAGCTAATCGCCCAGCTGGTGCTGTATTAGCAGAATGCCGAAAAGCGGGGCGCCGAGAAGCGGGGCCCTACTGTACAGATGTTTCTCAGTTATGGCTACAGCATACCAAGTAAGGGAAATGAATTTACGTGGCAAGGGTGTAAGTGATAATATGCATATGACACAATGTACCATTACTATGCTACATTAAACACTTTGCTACAAATTTAATCCAATTCTATGCCAGTCTAGTTGGTATGACTTTCCCCATTCCCTGGATATTGTAATTTTGTAGGACGTGCTTAAAATTATTTGAGAGTTCTTCACAAATCTACGATTCCCAAACTTCCTGAGAACTGTTAAGCACGTTTGAAACTTGCCACTTACAAAGATCCACATCAGAACTTGTCACTTCAAATATTGATGTGGATCGAGCTGTGGATTTTCCTGAGGTATAGAGGAAATGCCTACATATAATTTGCAGGGGGACATCCTTCCTGTCCTCCAAGCACCAAAAGTCAGCTCTCCCAAGAAGTGGCACATACTTAATTGCATCTATTGTTGTAGGATACCCCCCAGAAGCAGAAGGCAATGTACAGGTGATATTCTGGCCAGGAGTTGGGGGCGGAAATTAATTGCATTGGCTCAGTACAGCTCTGAAATGTCTCCTCCAATCATAATCTTGGGGTGAAGAGAGGCCTCCTTTCACCTCCAAAACAATCTTTGCTGAGGGAGGGTTGAAATTGTCTTCTCTTTTTTCCTCCAAAGCAATTGTTGGGGAGAGGGATTTTCCCTTCAGTTTTTATGGGGTGGGCACTCCTGTCATAATCTAATAGTTCATGAGTTACGTTCATTCATTCTGTATTAACTCAATTTATGACTTCCAGTTGCCCTGTTTCGAAAGATGTCATGCTGTAAACGTGGAATTTCTAGAAAAAAGAGAATGGGAGGGGCTCGTTAGACTGTACTTTAAAGTTCAGGCCAACTTTTAAAATTACTTGTTAGTGCAAGATTAAAGCCATTTTACTGTGTGTCATTCCACTCAATTATTACACAGTTATTAGGTACTGCTGATACATAGTTTTGTGCATATTTCTCCCACGGGCTCTGTCGAATGTGATCTTCATAGCTTTTGCTTAGTTCACCGTTGCATCTGTGTTGTCATGCTAGGCCTGTTGAGGTCTATGTGGAACATGGATAAGTTGCCTGTGGAGATTCTGCAGAGGAAGGATACAGTGTTTATGATACGGTTATACAAGTAAAACCAGAAGTTGTTGGTTTCATTGCTTTTACTAACAGCTCTCTCCTGCTGCAATTGTTTCAGTGGTTCTCTTGCTGCTGAATCCCTCAGTTCTGTCTTGTGTGCTTTTTTGGCTGACTACATTTAGTGCAACATAGTGACATCATATAATGTATGGCCCATCATGTTCATCTAGCTTGCTGGTGACACAGTGGTAGTGCAGCACATCTCTTTGAAGACTGTTGACATTTTGGCATTGGGGAGTTTAAAAAGATACTGAATTTGTCTTCTAGCTATAAAGGTATGGAATTAATTTTCTTCCCTCTAGAAGCTTTTGTTCTTTGGCACTGTCTGAAAAGTTTACAAGTAGCAATGAGTTCTTACGTCTTTAGTCCCAAGATCTGGAAAAACAAATGTTGGTAATAAAATTGGTTTCATAACTAAAATCAGTTCTGTTTCAACACAAATAATTAAAATAAAATTGAGATGAGCAGGTTGATAGAATAAACTAGGAATTTGAAAGGATAAGATAGAAATAAAGGGTAGTTCTTGTGAAGAGTGGCCAACAAAAGCTTGAGATAGGATAAAAACCATAGAAGGCATAAGATTCATGAATGGTATAGAGTGACAAATGATGTGATTTTTAAAAAGTCTATGTGTGTTAAGAGAAATTATGTTTTATTTTTATCTAATAATAGCTTGTTATGTTTTTCCAGGGAGGCAGTGAGGGAAGTAGCAGAGGAAAACCTTTCCAAAATATTATGTTTCAATTTATATCTTATTAATTCAATTTGAGTCTCCTAATAGAAGTATTACCTTGATGCCTCTATTGACTTGATTCTGGGGAGCTGCTGTCATTTGAAGTGGAAATTGGCAAAGAGTATTATGTGGACATTCTGGGATGATTCTCACATGTACACAATCTAATGAGCAGCAATGTAGGCAGTATTTTTTGTGCAGAGTAGTGACAACCTGTTAACTGGGCACACATTATTTGACCTCTTTTGCCCTTGTATACAAAAAAATGTGATCCTGAATGTATTGCATTCATTGACATTATTAGTACATAAGTAAGTCATTATTTATTGCATGCTTAAATACATGCTAGGAAGTGGAAGGAAAATGGCTGATAACGTGTTCATCATTGAATTGGTCAGAGGAATAGAACTTGTAGAAATTGGTGAGTGATTCTGTTACAAGCATGTGGTCCTAGGGTATGGTCTGAAGGCACATGGAGGTACCACCTTGTTAAAGCTAAGCAGATCTGTTTTTTGTCTGCATGGGAGATTGTTTGGGAACAACATGTACACTGCTTTGGGTTCCATGGCAGAAGAAAGGTGGAATATAAATGTAAGAGCATAAATAAATGTAAGACATTTGGAGATATGAATTAGAGACGAAGTCTCTCTAATTTGATAATTATATCTTACAGATGCAAATATGGAAATGAAATAGAATCAGCTGTTCCCCAAAATGAGCTTCAAACTTAAATGTGCTTTTCCCTCTGAGTTACACGTAATAGGTTTTAATCTTAATGACAATACAACTCTTCCAAAAAAAGAGTTACCAGTTCATAAGAACATAAGAAGCTACCTTATAACAAGTCAGACCATTTGTCCATCTCACTCAGTATTGTCTACACTGACTGGCAGCGGCTCTCCAGGGTTGCAGACACAGATCTCTTCCAGACCTACCTGAAGATGCCCAGGATTGAACTTGGGGCCTTCTGCATGCAAAGCAGATGCGCTTTAACTGAGCTCCGACACTTCACCATTCAAAATGAACAAAGATAGAATTGGTATTCTACTTTTTACAATTAATATAGAAATGTGATTAGTCTGAAATAATGGATGGCCCTAACAAGAAGGGGTAACTTGGAATCATTAGTATCTTTTTGAAAGCTTCTTGATGGCATCCATTATGTGTTGTTCCTCCACTAGTTCCTTTTCTAAATACAAGTTTTTAAAAAGTTCTTAAAGTGATGAGAAAATAAGCATTTGTAGAAAACACAAATGTAAAGTTTTCTAGAGTTAAAAATAGGAATTAAAATATTTATGATGGTGCATATTGTTGTATGTGAAAGAGCAGACAAGGCTGTGGTTACATTACAGTACTTACAGTATTTTCATGACCTAACATTTAAAGTGCAAAATACCTAATGCAGTCAGGTATGAGGAGTCTACCAAGATTGCTGATGAAATGTTATATCCTCCTCCTCTCCCATCATTGAAGTGCTTGTAATATTTGTGTAAAAACATATCTAAATTTTACAAGGGAATGCTATTAGGGAAAAAAGTACTGATGGTCTTGTGTATTGTACAATTGATGTAACACAGACGATATGAGGTATTGCCAGGCATATTGTAAGGACAGTTTTTCAATTGAAAACCAATTAGCATAGTGTATTAGCACTAAGAGTGCAAGAATATGATGTTAGTTTTGGAAATGATCATGAAATGCTTTCACCCAGAAATTCATTCAAACTTGCTTGATATCGGTCCTGAATGAATTTAAATTATTTTTAAGGTTATGATGATGCCAGTAAATTGTTCTTAGTGCACAAAACTGTCCAAGTACACCATGTAATATGTATGGTCAATAGTTCACAAAATGATTATAATTTACAGAAAGAGCCATAAAGTCTTGAAAACATAACTGTTTAGCAAAGGAAAACCAAGGTTTATTGAGATGTAAATTAGCAAAGAAACATTTGTGGTTTGCCTTAGGTGACTAATGCCCTGTATAGCAAAAGGTTAGTTTGACGAATAAAGTTGTAACCAACTATTTTCTTTCTGAAAGTTTTCTAGTGATGCAGCCCAGAACAGGACATAAAATAAATCTAAACAGGTTTTAAATATATATATCTTGTAAAAATCCTGTACAGTTTATTTAAAGATATTTTGGCATTATTTTTAACTAGGAGTCAGATGATAATATTGCAAACCAGCTGGAATATGCAGTTACAGTTTAATGAGAGTACATGAGTCACTTTTGAAGGGGAAAATCCTGCAGTTATTGTGGCACTTCGAGGGCCTTTCCTTTAAAAGGGTTATTGTTTGTCCTTTCTTTTTGTCTACTGCCCCTGAAGTAGCTGTTTTAATATTGAAGGGCTAATTTTTCCCTGCTGACTTGAAATTCTGGATTTGAGACTCAGTAATCCCTTAGAATTCTAACCCACCTTCTTGATTTCCCATTGCATTTTGAAGCACACTTGCCTTGACCCATCCATAGTTGCACAACTATTGCTTTTGGATGGGAGATGCACTGCCTCAGCATGCATCTTTCAAATTCAGTGGGATCCAGGTGGGCATTGTGATATGAATATGCACCTGCATTCTTTGCATGCAGGGATCTCCATTAGTGTATGGGAGTAGTAGTATGGATTTATTTAAGAGATCTTCTGACAGCAAACAAAACAAAATCTATTTTATGAATACTACTAGGGGCTTTGCCCCTTCATGCTTTGTGCACCAACCACCTCAAAGGCACTTCCAACCATCCCCCACTGTCCTGGGAACTTCCAAACCATTGCTACACACCTTAACCCAGGCAGCTCACACCCCTCACAATACTCCACAATTCCTGCAGGCATTGGCGTGCCTCAGCCACCATGGGTCTGCTCATGCTCCATGCCCACTTGCCTTGCCTGTTCTTGTTCTGCCGCTGCCCCGTGCCGCTGCCCCGTGCCGCTGCCCCGTGCCGCTGCCCCGTGCCGCTGCCAGGTGCCGCTGCCAGGTGCCGCTGCCCCGTGCCGCTGCCCCGTGCCGCTGCCCCTGACAAATGCCGCCACCGCTGCCTATCTGCGCCACTTTCAAGCCTCCTGCTCGCTTAGCCGCCCAGGCTGATGCCCCACTTAGGTCACTTCCTGGCCTCTTTCTCACCCCCATGGCCTGGAGAAGAGGGAGGTCTCGAGGTACTGATGCTGAGGCCTCACATGAAGTGGGTCTGTAGGTTGCCCAGGGCACTGCAGCTGTTCTACTGTCTGTTCGATTTCTTCCACCTACATCCTTCTTCTCCCTACCCTGAACCCAGAATGGCTTGGTCACACTGTGCAGTTTGCAGCACTGCCTGTTTTTGATGCTGTGAACTGCACAGTGTGACACTTGCATTGTAATTATATGTAATAGATTGATTTTAACTGCAAACTTCTGAAATTCAGGCTACTACTTGCTGGTTAAATAAGAAAAATACATTTTGCTTTTGATGAATTCGATCTTGCATTTTTTCATAATTTGTATGCATGTGCTAATATTAGCAGAATTTTAATTGTAAATAAGTTATTTATCACCAGTGTTGAAAACCCTTTTCTGTTCCTCCGCTTTTGTGGGTTTTGAGTCATGCTGGAGTGATCTGGATCTGTTTTAGAGCATCATTTCTGCAAGAGATTTGAATGTCCGTGTTGCATTGGTAGATCTGTTAGGTAGGGGTTTATGGGTGAGATCATTCTGTAGAGTTACATTTTCTGTATTCGGATTACCAATCCTGGTTTAATAAGCCTAGACATGCACAAACGTTATGTATCCACAATCAGTCCTGTAGTTGCTCCTGTGGAGAAACAAGCTAGGAACTGCAGTAAACCATAGCTTGCTGTTGGGATGTGAACTGTGGGTAATGGCTTTTAAAGAAGCCAGGATTTGGAAACCAACTTTAAACCATAGTTTGGCATGCTCAGAAGGGATGAGAGAAGAAACTTCATGTATGGGCCCAAATCTGTTTACTCCTTGCTCAGCCTGTTTACTCCTTGCTCAAACATTTCAAGTTGAGAATCACTGTATTTGTATTATAAATGTAAAAACTAAGATTTGACTATTTAATAACTAAGGCTTAATCATTTGTATTGATTGGTTTTTCTTTGATTGGTTTTTAATTAGACTTCATTTCTAGTAGGAGGACATAATCTTAAGCAAGGACCATTATCATCACAAAAAATATTTAAAACATTAATGAACAACAACAACTGTACATTACATTGTTAAATTTAATGTTTATGGGAACTCATTTTGGGTGCTTTAACTTTTGCTCAAAAGATGTAATTTCCCATTTCAGGGACCAATGCTATGGGTCTAGGGTTTTGAAGCAAGTTTCTAGGTAACAGTATACTAGGTCATGAACTCTTTTTTCTAAGAAAGCAAGGCTCCTCTGTCACAGAAAGTTACGGATTGTGCAGACACTCAAGACCCCCAAAATCAAGATAGGTTTTAAATTAAATTATGACCTTGGTTTGTGCTTTTATGGCATTAAGCAGTCACATTTTTTAACTTTCTTTGTAAATACCAGCACTAGAAACCGTCTTTATAAGGCAAAACAGGAGACCTTCAAGGCTGAATTGACAGTCTGTTGATCTGAGAATTAACAAACTTCTAAAATTACATGAGTTGGCAACACTGGAATAAACATGTCAGCGAGTCTTTCCCACCTTTAATTTGTCATCAATTGGTACTGTAAATGGAACATGCTCCTTTTGTGATTTGCAAAATAGAACTACTAATTGAAAGTAGTTTTCAGGCTATTTTGGTGATTCCTTAGTGGACTGCAAAGTTCAACCATAAGCCAGAGTACCCAGGCTTTTTTTCAATACTATTATGGCTAGGTTGAGCTATGCTTCAAGAAACGAATAAGTCATCTACTTCCTTTCATGACTTTGGTCTTATATTTTAGCCTAGCCTTGGAAATTAGAGAAGCAGTGTGGAAAGGTAAACAGGTATGCCTTTAAAATGTTTACTTGGGTAGAAGGGAGGGGAGTGATGAAACAGTCTGAACTCGAGAAAAGCTAGTGTAGTTCTGCTGGGGATGAGAGATGCAATCATGTAAGGAACCAATTTGAAAAAATACAACCCTTGTGTGAGAAATTTTCAACAGTGTTAGAGGCTTTACCTAGTTGGCTAGGATTAAAACAAACAAACATAGAGGATCCCTCCCCCAGTATTTACTGTTTTGGAAAAGGAATAGACTCGTATAATTAGTATAAATGAGTGTTGCATAACACTCATTCTTCTACGTCTTTGGGATTCTCAAATGCCATTGCCTCATTTTTGTCTTGTTTGTCTTTGTACTTCCACATCCACTTACTCAAGATTCAGAAATTGATTTGAATCAGTGCTGCTGCTTTTGGGTTGGTGGAAAAAGAAAGGGCAAGGGTGGGTGTCAGTTATTGCACTCCTTTGGCTAATCTCTCACAGGGGTTTCATATAGATGATAAATAGTAACAAAATTGAACTATACTAATGGCCACCAACCTTTTTTGGACCAAAGGGCACATCTCAAATTTTGAGAGAGTGCTAGGGGCACTAATCACAAATGGCTGCCTGGGGGCGTGGCATAACACAAAATTAGAGAGTAGTGGTGGTGAAGCTTTTCCCATAATTGTATTTCCATATTAGAAAAGTCATGACCTGTGTGAATTTCTCCCTAACATAAACTGTTAAAGACAGAAGAACCCTGTTTTCCTCCAATGTCAACCCTAAACCAAAGCCTAGGATGCCATTCTATATCCACTTACCTGGTGGTAAGTCCATTAAACACTTCTGAGTAGACATGTATATTATTGTTCTAGAATTAAGCTGTATAGTAAATTCTTAACGAGTCCCTGATCTTTAGCTTCTGCAAAGCAGGAGACATGCCTAAGTCTCTTTGCAAAGTTTCACATTTGCCTTTTGCAGGGAGGGGGAATTCTTTAACATTTACCTACATTTATTGTGTAGCAGTATTTGCAGAAAATAACTTCTCTAGGCAGTACCTGATCTCAGGCAAACTCAACACAGGAAAGATGCATCGTGGTTGCTAGGGAAAGAGAAAGGGTAAACTATTCTAAGGACTAGGGGGGGAAAGACAGAAACAAGAAAACTAAAAGAGGGCAAAACAGCAGCTCTTTAGGACCACAGGACTTCCTGTTGCCTGGTGTCCAAACATCAACCATAGCTCTGACTTCACTCATTGTTTAATAAGACTGGCAATCAGGAGCAGACAGCCTGGCTCATTTAACATAAATCACTTAGAAGGCTACCTGCACATTTTGCTCCATAAAGTTCTTTCTAGGAGGGCTAGAGGCTTAATTTTTAAAAAAAACAATGAAACATCATATTCTGGGCCATCACTGAAAGACTTTCGTGGGTGGCATGCCACCTGTGGGTGATATGTTGGTGACCCCTGAACTATACCATACCCCATAGGACATCTTCCTACTGAGCAAGGAATAGAAGACCTCATCATGTTTTTTCTTTTTAAAACTATATATGTTTTACAGGCAAGTCACTAAATCGGATGGTGCTATTATCATTGCCCATCTCAAGACAGAGATTGTCTGCTAGTACTAATAAGTAGACTTGACCAATAAAATAAATTAGATTAAAATGGGTTGAGGAAGGATGTATCATCCACAAAAACTTGGAGTTGCATAGCAATCTCTTGCTTGACTATGCAGATTGACTATGCAGATTTGATTAACTGTCTATGGATGACTCTTGCCGCTGATGTAGCTGTTTTGAGGGGCATATTCACCACAAACTTGCACTTCCACAAAGATGTATTTATAATCCTTTCTAGAAATCTGGCTTCACTCCAAAGGTCCCAGGGCATGGTCTGAAGGCAGATGGGGCAGTCACCTTGCTGAAGCTAAGCAGATATGGGTCTGATTAGTGCCTGGATGGGCACCCCATGTATACCACCTTGAGTTCCATGATGGAAGAAAGGCTAAATATAAATGTGCTATAAATATACAAACTAACAAATGAGATAGGAGTATACCTGATGTGTCGTCTCTGACATTTTCCTTAGTACCCTGGTGTGGATACTTTCCAAATGATGGCATCATGGTTGGGCTATCCTCTGACTGCTTGTGGCTGACCTGAACTGGCTGGTTATCTTGCCTAGATGTCTTTTTCAGTGTGTCTCAGACTGTGGTGTTGGAATAGGCCCCTGAGTGAGCAGGCACAGAGGCGGCCAGCCCTGGCCACACACTCCATCAGTCTGCTCACATGATGCACACTTTCACCATTGCTGCTGATTTGATTTTGTTGGAGTGGGCAGGTAGTGGCAGATGTCAGAGGGCAGAGTTATGTGTGCGCCACACATGTTGCCCTGTGCTCCCTAAGCTAGCTTTCTGGCCTCAGATACAGTGAAGGATGCTGTCCTGTTTCCCATCTTGAAGAACAATCCGTCTGTCAATTTGGCTGCTTTTTATATGTAGAATGATGGGCTGGGCAGGCATCCTTTTGTCCTTCATCTTCATCAACAAAATGTCTTGGGCAAGCCCTGTAACATCTTAAGGTACTGGAAAAACTCTTAAAGAGATTGTCTGTAAAAATGGTATCATGGTGAGGTTTCTGTATCAAAGGACAATTCTGTGGTTGGTAGAGGGTTATCTTTAATTGGTGTTAGCTGCTTTGTGCTGCTGCTTTCGTGTCAAAGCCTAAATAGATCTACATGCATTTTTCAGTGGACTACAAGATTCTCATGGCAGGTGCTTATTGATATATTAATACTAGGCAAGGCTTTGTATTGAAATTCCTTACAGGGAGATTTTATTTGTGGAAATTAATGTCTTCAGGTTAATTATTCAAGATTGCCTTGTTATCGTTCTCATTAGAAATCTTTTTGTGAAATATTAATTTCTGTTGATTTTCTATTGATCATTAATTTTATATACTGGTGTAGCAGTAAATTTTGAAGTACAGTTCGTCATGACAGCTCCATAGCCAGTCCCTCAAGGAGACTACAGCTGTTCAGGTGTGTGTGTGTATTTTGTACATAGACACCCCTCCCCCAAGAGGAGCAGTACATAAAATATTACCTGTATTATTAGGATCAGCATACTTGCGTTGAATACTGGTCAGGCAAAGGGTGGTATGGTGGTTAGCATGTTGGACTTGAGCTGAGGAGACATGGATTCACATAATAGATAAGCCACGAAATCTTCTGGCTGCATAGGTTCAACTTGCAAAACACATTGAGCTTTAACAAGGTGTCTTTAGCACATTGGAAAATGACACTTTAGCTTTTACTTGGAAAGGTAAACCATCTTGTTATCTTTTTGGTTCCTACTGAAGACCTTCCTCTTTCAACAAGCCTTTTAAATTGAGACCTTATCCCAGCCTGCGTCTGTGTTGGAGTTGCTTTTTAATGTGTTTTTAAACCTTTTTTTTAAAAAATAAATGTTTTTAAACCTTTTAAAAATGTTTTTAAATATGTTTTATTTTAATATGATTTTAATGGTTGTTTTAAGGTTTGTTATTATGTGTTAAAGTGTTTTTAGTGCTTTTGTTTGCAGCCCTGGGCTCCTACTGGGAGAAAGGGCAGGATATAAAGCTAATACACAAACAAGCAAACTGCTAGTGTGAAGTATGAACGCCATCAAAGAAAGAGAAAGAAGTATCTAGCCTTTGCTTGATTTTCTGTCTGATTTCTTCTGTGCTAATCTGTCACAAGCAATAGTAAAACCCGAAAGGCTCATTGTAATCTCATTCAGAGCAAGAATGGTTTGTCACTTACCCTGATTCTTTGGCAGATGACAAACACACTCATTCTAGAAAAAAGTCCTAAAGGTACCTTCCACAACACCACTCATTTTATAGTTACCCTGAAGCTTTCTTTTGAGACAAATATGGCAATACTAAAGTATGGTTTCTTGTCTCCAAACAAATACAATGCTGTAGCAGAACTCTTAATGAATCTTAGTTTCAGGGCTTTTTTTTTTTGTAATAGTAGTCACTGGTATAGAGTACCGCCACCTTTTTTTTTTTGGCAGCTTCTAGCAACCATTTTGTGCTGGTACCCACAGCGCTTTTATTAAGGTATGAGTGCCAGCATCTCATGCTTTTTTTTACCAAAAAAAGCACTGGTTAGTTTCCACTGAAATGCATATTCATATACTTTAATAAAATTGTACATTGTTCCTCTGTTCAGAAAATGCATGTTGGGGTTCATGTGTAGCCGATTTTAAAAAAGAATGTAATTGCAATTACCTTTCAGATTTGTATTTTAATTCCACCAAGTCAAAATTAGGATGTTCTTATATTCACTGAAATGTATTTTTATATAATTTATGATTACTTCATTTATATTCTTTGTGTCTACTTTCATTCATAACCATTGGGAATTTTGCTACCAGCAATAAAAGACAACCACCATGTTATACAGTACAGTATAGATATTGCAAATTTTGGTCTTGCTTCCCATTGATCTCAATTGCCATGTGGGAATCACTTTCAGCTGGTTTTTATTTCCTGAGTCAGAAATTCTGTTTTACCTATCTTTGGGGCTTTCAACAGTTATTCTCTGTGGGCTCTCAAGTACTGCACATGAAAGAAAAGGTTCAAAAGCATATAAAGAAGGCTGAGGTCTGAAAGGTTTACTTAACACAGCATTTCTTTTTCTTAATGTTTTTTCAAAACATTTTCCAGACTGAGGGAATAGCAGGAAGGCTTAATAAATTTATGCTTTCTGTATGCTATTGTCAGTCTTGCATACACACACACAAACTGTCTCTCTCGGAGTTGTCTGGTATTCATCAGTTGTAAACTTGATATTGCAACAGCTTGTTTGCATCTGTTTTGCCAGTGAGTTGGATTAACAGCCTTACAATTAGTTTTTATAAGTACATTCATATTGTTGTCAGGTTGTTTCTGTTTTCCTGAGGGGTATTTTTAACAGTGTGCCTGGTGAGTTGCTTAAAATACATTTATTAGAGTTTGTCAGAATAATATGAGCATTTTTGTTTAAACAATGTAACGGATGAAACCATAGTGGCCAGCAGACCTAACACTCGGAATCTCTTAACTAAGTTGAAGAAGCTGAAAGTGGGACATAGGATAATGCTGTCATACCCTCTTCAGCCCTTAACCAGTAGGGTCAGAACAGATAGAAGAAAGTACTTCTCATAATCTATAATTGAGGCTGCTACTGTAAACTTACATTGAACTCAGTGGGGCTTACTTTTGAGTAGACATGTACAAGATTGCACTGTGCCTTGCTACCATAAGATGTGGCTTTAAAAAAACTGATTAGAAAGCTTTACAAAATAAGTGAAATTCATGGAGGATAAGGTATATTTACATCTCTTTACCGTGATAACTAGATCAGGCATAGCTAACGTGGTGTCCTCTAGACATTGTTGGACTCCCACCACCCATCAGCCCCAGCCAGCATGTCTAATGCTCATGGATGGGAGTTTTAGTCCAGCGATATCTGGCAGGCCTACATTGGCTACTCCTGCATAGAGTCTCTATTTTCAGAGACAGATACCACTTTCTAGGAACAAGTGGGTAGCTCTGCCTTCATCTTGTGACTTTCCTAGAGGGATTAGGCTCATTATTTTTTGAAACAAAATAGTTTGATTCATGTATAATGACAAACCATGGTTTGGCCATTGCTGCCCAAGCCACACTCCCCCTTCCTTCTCACTTGTGCCTTCTCAGTTCCTCTCTCCCCTCCTGGCTTGCTCAAATCATAGCTTACAACTACATCCAAATTCTGCAAACCAGTTTTTCATTAGATAAAACTTTGGTTGGATCCAGCAAAAGTACCTCTGCTCCCCCTGCCTTTTAGAAAGATTATTTAATATTTCTCTCTTTAATATAACATTTTCAGAGTGACTCCCAATTCAAAATCCAAACAATAATAATGAAGTTAAAAATAAAGCAAGTTAAACAAATACATGCAAAAGCACAACAGCAACATGGGCAGATAAATGTGGAGTTAAAAATAGAGACAGAAAAGGCCTGGGCGAACAAGAAGATTTTCATCCAGTTTTGCCTATAAGAAAATTAACTTGGTGCTTACACTCTTTCTGGAGAGTTCCATGGTTGTGGTGCTGCTACACAGGAGGTCCTGTCTGCAGTCACCACTTTCCCCCTCTCCGATAGTGGTGAGTCCCAGAGGCAGATCTTAATGAGTGTAAGTTGATGTGGAAGAAGGTGGCCCTTGGTGTGCTTACATTTAAGACAAATTTGACTCTTCAGAAGTACTAGGATAGGATAAAAATTTCACTATATTAATATAAAATATTGTGTCTAGTTCTAGCTAGTGTGGTTTAGTGGTTAGAGCAGCCTTGCCCAACCAGTGTGCCTCTAGATGTTGTTGGACCACAACTCCCATCAGCCTCAGCCAGCATTGCCAATGGTCAGGAAGATGGGAGTTGTGGTCCAACAACATCTGGAGGCACACTGGTTGGGAAAGGCTGGGTTAGAGTGTCGGACTGGAACTTGGTAGACTAGAGTTCAAATCACTGCTTGGCCATGAAGCTCACTGGGTGACCTTGGGTCAGTCACTATCTCTCAGCCTAGCCTGAGAGCCTGACAGGGTTGTTGAGAGGATAAAATCAGGATGGGGAGAACCATGTTTGTATATCACCTTGAGCACCTTGGAGGAAAGGTGGGATAGAAATAAATAAATAAATAAATACTTTGAGCCCTATTTTATAGTATCACGATTATGCTAAAGGACTGCAGAAAATATACCGAAGTAAAATTAAACATAATATAGGTGTATGCCCAATTAATGAGTATTTAGAATTCCCTAAGGATTTTTAGTATGTGTTCTAAAACAACATGCTGGCAAAAAGGCCAAGAAGTTTAACAGGTGATTATATCAAAAGTTTTTGAATACACCTATATTTTTAATGTCACTTGTTTGTGTCTTCTGAAGTCTCATCCTTGGATTTGTTATGGTAGATCATCTTGAGCTTCTACCTTTTACTGCATTTTATCATAATGTGCTTTGAGTATAAATAAACTGTTGGTATGCTAAACCTAATAGCAATTAAACTGGAAGTGTTTGTGTTTCATCACTGTGAACTTCACAGAAATGTTTCCATGACAACCTCCATGCTAGTTAAGGCAACCAGAGGTGATCAACAGTTTATTCCCCCCCCCTTGTAAGAATGGAATTTGTGTTGACAGTTTTGGCCTTTAATGGCACTTTTGTACTGTGTGAAAGTATTTGTTTACTAGATCATATGCTGTTAACTGTCAGGCTGAGATAGAATGACTGCTTTTGATAAAAGACTGCATTTTGTTAAGTCTGTGAAGCTTTTGCAGTTTAATTATCCACATCAATGCAAAAGTCTTTATTCGTTTTGCAATTTAGTGTTAGACACAATGCATTAATCATGAGACCCTTATTTTGGAATTGCTTCAAATAACTATCAAATTTTGAAAATCAATACAATTTAAATATGTTGTGCTGAGGTTTTTTCTGTTGTGGCACCCAACCTTTAGAACTTCCTCCCTAAGGAAGTTGTCTGGAAGCATCATTATCATGTAGGTGCCAGACTAAGTCTGTCCTTTTACCTGTGCTTTTAAGTTACACCAGTGGTTCTGTTATTTTTTAAAAAAATCTCTACTTTTTAAATTTAGTTTTGGGATATTTTATTTATAATGAGTGAGCAGACTATAGACTTGTCACACGTAATTTGTTTTTTACTAGAACCTGAAGATCTCCTGTCCTGGCTACCCGCCACAGAATCGGTCTTGGAACCACCGGTGTGATTATTGCCAAAGGCTTTAATCCAGAGCTTGGTTCATGACTGGTACATAGATCAGACTACAGGTTACACAGGTCTCTAGATCCCTACAAAGTACTTCTAGGCTTGGTTACTCAAGCAAAGACATTGTAGCAATAAAGTACATGCCCTTGAGGACCCCTTTATGAAGAGTTGGACAAGCTACTTGTATGGGGGCTGTCTCTTGGATCGGGACTGGGCAAGCAAGCGTGCACTCATACGACTAGTCTGATGAATGGGCTTGGTCTGCTCACACATGCACAAATAGTGGTATGTCCTTGGTGACAGAGGTGGAGATGCCTGATCCAATTCACTCCCCTGCTCTGCCTCCAATTGTACTTCATGCTCTGCAGATACATCAGCTGCAGGAGACAGAGCAGGAGTGGGATCAGTAGGCTGGGCTTTCTATAGGGTGAAGTTGGGAACAGACTGTTACAAATTCCACCTCTTCAGTACCTCAGGGGAGGGATTATCAGATGGCAGATCACTGAATTCCTCCGTGGCCTTGTCGGCCATCCTGTTTGGGCCATGGGGCCCCTCCCCGGGATCTCACTAGTCCTCCTCATCTGAACAGCTCTGCCAAGAGTTCTTCATAGACCTCATGACACTACCAAGTAAAGCCAGGTGCAGACGACAGTTAGTGGTTAAAGAATAGGGTGTTCTGAAAACATTTTAAGCCTAAGAATTTGCTTTTACTGGTACTGGAATTTAACTGAGATTATGATCCTTTCACATACAAGTCCATTCCAGGCTAGCTTTCTTCATTTCAGCAGATTAATTTAGGTGGAAAAAGTAGTTTTGCTGTTGCTATTGTTAAATAATTGGGAATTGGAAACCCTTGCCAAACTACTGGAAATCATCCAGAAATCAACAAATACATTCCTATCTACCTTTTGCCCACCCATGGTTTATAATGCATATTGGTTGCATTTAGACATAATATTAACATACGGTTTAGTGTTTCAAGAATTAGCCTATCCTTACTTGGATTTATGCAATCCCCTCTTCCTCTGGCATAGCTGTGAAGAGGAGATTGGAAGTTTCTGTTTCTGCTTTAGATTAGCTGTCTTGAACACTGAACTGTAGTTTATTTTTATACAAGCCAGCTTCATGAGCTATATATTGGAGATGGCTTGTTTGCACTAACCAAAGTTAAGATTAACCACAGTTTTTTTGGTTCAGTCACATGGCAAACTGTGGTTAATAAAAAATGGAAGCCAATGTTTCTGAACTCCTCACAGCATCACTGGAGGGGAGAGTAAGTCTGAGAGGAGGCTAGGTTTATAATACTAAACTATGGTTAGCGTTACATCTGAACCAGCTTGTTGTAAGCCTCCTTGAGGTTTTTTTTGTAGTGGAAAGCCATGGTAGATATATTTAATAAATAAAATTTCTGTGGTGATATATCAACGTTCATATAAGAAGAAACAACAAGGACATTACTTATTTCATTAAGAATTATTTTCTCTGGACTCTGTTTTTTTGTATTTAATCCTGATTTAATTGTAATATCAAACAAAACATTTACAGATTTTCAGTAGGGGAATTTTGAGATTACTTTGCCATTACACTATTTGAGCTAAGGTGTATCCTTGATAGACAGCGTGAGATAGCATTGTAAAGTATTACGTCGTCATAAAAAGTTCAAATGTTAACATTTGAATGTCAAAATTGTTTTACTTCCCTTTGATTGTTTGGTCTCCTGAACATATCAGAAGTGAATGTTGAGAATTGCCAAAACAAAATGTTTGTGGCCACCAACATCTCCAGCAGATAGCTCATAATAGCATAAACCATTCTAATAGCATAAACCAGTGGTTCCCAATGTTGGGGGCATGACCCCCAGGAGGGTCCCTGAAGTAATCTAGGGGGCTGTGAACAGTAAAGAAATTATTTATTGATTTTTTTAAAAAAATGTCTTCACTCCCTGCATGCTGTCTGCTCTCCACCGCAGCTGACATCCCCCCTTCTCCAACTGGAAGGGAGGCCTTTTGCTGAAGCGGCAGAGCATCTTTCAGGCATTCTGAGGGCAGGTGTCTGCCTATAAAACACGTGGCAGATGCCAAAGGAGGCTGAGGGTGGAGCTGCCAGGAAGAAGAGGGGATTACTGTTACTGACTCCCATCTCATCCCGCTGCTGCTGCCGCCATCTTTGCTCAGAATGAGAAGAGAGTGATTTTCGTGAAGCAAACAGAAGCAAAGCTGAGAGGAAAGGATGCTTACCCCCTTCCTTCCTGGCAGTCAACCTGCCTGCCTTTCTTGGCTCCTGCTTCGTTGCCACTTCCTTAAAAAAATTATTCTTATGTGCGAGGCTGCCCAGTTCTCACCTTCATCCCAGACGGAACCAAGGAACAGTGAGGAAGCTCAGGACTAAGTGTATTTGCCAGTGTCCCCCCCTTTCTTCCCCCCGAGTCCCTCTCTTCAAGATGCTACTGGATTCTCCCCTCCCACTTGCCTAAATGCATGCATGCCAGCAGATGCTTGCAGGAGGGGCAGGTGTGTTTGGGGGTGTGTGCGTCCGCTGACCTGTCTTCTGCTCCACTCTCATTCTCCAAGTGCAGCTAACCAAGCCATCAGTTCTGATGATCATCTCAAGGCCTAAGAGCACTAACCCCCCCCTTAATTTATTAACCCTGTTGTCTGCAGTGCACAATCTAGCATCCCCATGACCACCAGATTGTTGATTCTTGATTACTCTTTAAAAAAATAAAAATAAAAAAGCTCAGCATGTTGGCTGAGGCTGGGGTCTTGCAGGAATGTATTTATTTATTATTGCAGAGATAGGTTAGGCTGAGAGACTGTGTCTGGCCCAAGGTCACCCAGTGGGTTTCATGGTTGGGTGGCAATTTGAACCTGGATCTTAGTTCAGCACTGGTGTTGGGAGACAGGACTGTATATCTTCAGACTATGTATAAGGGTGGAGGGGGATACAAATTTGATCCGACCCCTGCATTAAAAAAAGAAAGCAACATTTCCCTGCAAATAGGAGATTAGCACATCAAGGAGTTTCTAATTCAGCTCATGATTCTGGGTTTCTGTCTGCAGGGGGCTTTTAATGGAAAGAGACATTTGCAGATACAATTTTGCCATGCACCATTTGAAGGAGTTCACTCCATTTCTACCTCTTCAGAAATTAACATAAGAGCAAAAATCACAGTGCATTAAAGTGCATTAAAAAAAGAGAGCAAAATTTCTCTGCAAATAGAAGATTAGCACATCCGGGAGTTTCTAACACAGCTCACGATTCTGGGTTTCTGTCTGCAGGGAGCTTTTCATGGAAAGGGACATTTGGAGATGTGATTTTGCCACACACCATCTGAAGAAGTTCACTCCATTTCTACCACTTCAGAACTGAGTGTAAGAACAAAATCACAGTAGAAAACATAAGAAAGACTGAAGAAGAAGGCTCAGCAAATGTAGGATGACTCAGGAAAAAGCAAGACTGAAAATCAAAAGTGCTAGGAAGTCATAAAGAGGGAAGATAGTGAGGTACAGAGGTAAAAGCACTAACCCCCCTCCCTCAGTCTATCCACCCTTTTGTCTTCCCCAGCATCCCCATCACTACCACATTGCTACTGCTTTATTATTATTGTTGTTGTTGTTGTTGTTATACCAACCTTGGTCAGGCTGAAAGACTGTGCCTGCCCAAGGTAACTCAGTGGGTTTCATGGCTGGGTGGGGATTTGAACTTGGATCTTAGTCCAACACTGTAACCCAGTGGTGTTGGAAGACAAGACAATTACAGACTTTGCATGTGTGTCTGGGAGAGGGAGATACCATTTTGATTGGCGCCTGCATTAAGACAATCAACACCCCCCTGACTGCAGGGAGCTTTTTATAGAAAGGAATATTTGGAGATGTGATTTTGCCATGCACCATTTTTTTCAATTGACAGACTAAAATTACAATTAGCATGGGAGGGTCACAAAATCTTTTGAGCTTACAAAGGGGGCTCTGTACTCATAAAAGTTGGGAATCACTGGCATAAACCATAGTCATTTAAACCATTAATAGTTGTTACACAGCTTCCTGGTCCTGCTTTAGAGTTGAGGCAGAACTGTGCATTATAATGAACTCAGGCCTATTGCCAAAAATAACAGCCTTTATCACATTCCTCCCCTCCCTGCTCTGGATTGCCTAATTCTTTTCCAATGTTCTGATGTCATTGTAGCGGCCATGTTCAAGTGACTGTCAATGATTGCATGCTCCTCTCTTGCTCCTCTTTCCTGTCCCTTCCTCTTGTTGTATGCTAGCTTTGGTGCAGAGATGTTGGCTTGCAGTAACCCAGAGTTCTTTGTTATGTCTGAACTGGCAACTCTTGTCTTGATGTTGGTTAACAAATCAGGATGGGATCGTGCCTTATACTGGTTTGTTGACATTAAGATAGATTTCCCTAGTTCATATGTAATGGGGAACTCTGGTTTGATGCAAGCCAGGATCTCTGCACTGAAGTCAGTGCATGATGGGAGGGAGAAAGAGGTGGGGCAGGAGAGAAATGTGTGGCCACTGCACTAATTCTTGGCTTTATGAACCATGGTTTATGAAGTTGTGGACAATATGTCCAAATGAAGCTAACATGAATTTACTTGCTTCACCAGTCAATGTGGAGGGGAGATACAGAAATACACTGGCCACATTTTCAGATCAGACCATGAAAAGCCGGGATTCCTGGCTTACTGTAAATGAGCAGTGTGCTAATGTATGCAGCCCATTCACTCCCTCTTTGTGTGAATGAGTAAAGCTAATCAGAAAGTGCTTATTTATTGTGACAAGTGAGTCTGGGATCCTGGTTTGTTGTTCCCAAATAAACCAGGATTCATAAGTCAACTTCAGAGTCTGGTTTATGATTCTGGGCTTGTTTGGATGCAACAGGCTGGGATCCTGGGCTTGCATGCCATGCTAAGCTAGTACTCCCTGGTTAGTTTTACCACCTTATGCAAAGAGGAGAGTGAAATGGGAGCGAACAGGCTGTGTGAACCAGCACATTTCTCATTCACAGTAAGAGGAATCCTAGCTTATCATGTAATGTTAACATGACCATTGTAATGACAGCAGGACATGGGAGAAGGTTTATTTCACATTAGAGATAGAAAAAGGGAATTTCAAGGCTGCTCCTTTTTGGCAGTGAGCTCGTGTTGTTTATAATGTGTACTTTTCACCCTCAGCCTTCACATGGGAGTTAGAAGTGATTGTACAATAAATGTAGTTAATTTTGGAATTCCTATGAGATATGAATACTCCCATTCAGTTACTGTAGAGTAAATTTCTGTTGAACAAGTTTTTTACATGCCTAATATTTTAGTTAATAGCTGGTTTGTTTACATACTGTGCACTAGAATGAATTTTACATAGAGAAGTGCAACATCAAGCTGGACAGCTTCCTGTAAATACGATTTTTGCATGCCACAGTGTCTAAATAGAAGAGCTCCTAGGGAATTCAATAAATAATATAAAGCAATGAATTAAAAGAAGGTTCGGAATTGTTTTAGGAAGAGCCAGGAGTGAGATCTCCAGCAAATATCATAGTATAGTAAAGTTTGAGTGGGACTTCCGGGAAGGATTGCTTCGCTTGTGCCTGCCTCTGAGACGAGCTCTCGTCTCAGAGGAAGCTTTTTCAGTTTTAAAACCAGTCAAAAGGTTTTTTTTGACTGGTAAAAACTTTCTCCCAGGCAAGGGAGAAACGAAGAGATCATCCACAAGCTTCGTTGTGTTTGTTGGGTGACTTGAATTCATGAGGATTGCCTATGAACGAAGGACCAGCCAGCAACATTGGACGGAGCCAAGGAATTTCAAGCAAGCTCAAACTGATTAAGTGAGATGTTTTTCTTTTCTTCAAAGAAAAACAGATTCTAACAGGCAAGCATTCTTCTTTCTATCCTTATCATTTGGCTTAAATTGTTGCAGTAAAGAGATTTGTTAAAAGAATCAGCAGTAAAGAATCCCTGGGTGAGTTATAACTTTTCTCTTTTATACATGGAATTAAGGCGGAAGGAAATCGAAATAACTTATCTTTGTTTTTATTGCAAAAAGCTGGCCTGGAATTGAGAATTATAAAGATACAAACGGATGAGAGATATCTAATCTGAGGAGAAAATTTTTTGATTTATATGAACTTTTGAGTATTATATGTCTGGGACTATTTTTTCTGGTCTACTTCATTTTGACGAATCTGCTTGTTCTTTATGCCACTAACTATTTGGATGCTGTGAACTAAATTTGTTTTGCATTCTTGGACACATAAGAGATAAGGCAGTTTGTGCTGTCTACATTATGATGTCATCAGGTTTGGAATATTAACTCCTTTGTTGCTGGAAAAAGAAATAAATTGCTCTTTGCTTGGGAATAGTGCTATATTGGAAATTGAAGGGTTTTTTTTCTTCTTGGTTTTAAAAATGACAATTAAGAAAGTGGCTGAGACCCTGGAAGTAAATATGTTTCAGAAAATAATGGATGAGATTGAGATAACGAAACAAGAACTTAGACATGGCGAACAAGAGATGAAAATTGAATTTGGCAAAATGAAGCAGGAGCTGAAAGAAATAGGGGGTTTTATGAGAGAGGAGGTTGATGAGATCAGAGATATAACTAGACAAGCAATAGAAGAAGAAAGAAAAATTAAAGGGAAGATGCAAGTCCTGGAGATTGGAACAGATATATCAAATGTGGAACTGGAAAAAGATTTGGAGTTTATGGACCTTAGAGATAAAGATTACTGTTTGGAATTCAGCGTTGTCCCTGAAGAAATTGATGAAGATATCAGAGATAAAGCTATCAATGTTTCAAAAAAAATTTCTGGCCTGGAATGATGTGATGGAGCTTGAAATAGAGAAAATTTATAGAATTAATTACAGATATGTGACAATGGAAAAACTCTCAAGAGATGTGCTAGTGCATTTCGTAAAAAAGAGGAACAGAGATATGACTTTACAACAACATTTCAGTAACACATTCAGAATTGATGGCAAGGAAATACTTGTGAGGAAGGAAATTCCCGTCAGACTCTTATTATATGACTATGACTATGACAGCAAGATTATTATGGATGCAAGGATGGAAGATGGAAGATGGAATTAACACTGATAATGGAAGAATGGCTATTGAAATTACTGGACCTAGCAGACTTGATGAGATGGATTAATCGACATGTTTATTTGGAGAAAAATCGATGGATATATTTCTCAAGGACTGGAAACCTCTCTTTGACTTTTTGCGGAAAGAATAAAGTGATGTTAATGAGATTTGATGATTAATTAAGATAACTACTGGAGGAAAGTGATTTTGTAATATATTAAGAGACAGGTTTGTTATATATTATAGACCTATAACTGATCTGCGACAAATCGGAAGTCAACATTTTATTTTATTGTATTAGTTATTTGTTTTTGTTTTGTTTTGTTTTGTTTTTTGAAACTTTGAATAAAAAAATTAATGAGAAAAAAAATAAAGTTTGAGTGGATGTAGTTCTAATTCAATCATTTTAACGTATAGCTGGACTATTAAGGTAGAGAACTAAGATTAATTATATATTAATAACCTGTTGTGAAAGTTTACAGTTTAACATGCATAAATTCAGTGTTGGAGATCCTAGTTTAACAGTACAACCAGTACAATATACAGTGCCTTGCAAAAGTAATCAGACCTGTGACCAGTGCTCTCATATTACTGAATTACAAATGGTACATTGTAATTTTGTTCTGTATGATCTTTTATTTTGAAACACAAACTCAGAATCAATTATTGTAAGGTGACATTGGTTTTATGTTGGGAAATGTTTGTAAGAAACAAAAAAAACACCTGACACATGCTTGGCAGATTCACTCCAGGTTGTTTGGACATCCCTTGTGGACCGCAATTTTCAAAGAGTGCCACAGATTCTCAATGGGATTGAGATCAGGACTTTGACTGGGCCACTGTAGGACATTCACCTTTTTGTTCTTGAGCAACTGTAGTGTTGCTTTGGCCTTGTGCTTGGGATCATTGTCCTGCTGAAAAGTGAATTTCTTCCCAAACTTCAGTTTTTAGTGGACTGAAGCAGGTTCTCTTGCAATATTTCCCTGTATTTTGCTCCATCTGTTCTTCTTTCGATTTCAACAAGATGCCCCATCCCTGCTGATGAGAAGTTTCCCCACAGCATGATGCTGCCATCACCATATTTCACTGTAGGGATGGTGTGTCTTGAGGCATGGGCAGTGTTAGTGTTGCGCCACACATAGCACTTTGAGTTTTGGCCAAAAAACTCTATTTTGGTCTCATATGACCACAAAATCCCACATCACAGCTGGGGCACTCTTATGCCTTCTGGCAAACTCCAGATGTGTTTTCAGATGGTACTTTTTGAGTAACAGCTTCTTTCTTGCCACCCTCCCATACAGGCCAGTGTTATGCACAGCTCTTGATATGGTTGACTGGTGCACCATTACTCCACTGCCAGCCACTGAACTCTGTAGCTCCTTTAAAGTTATTGTTGGCCTCTTTGTGGCTTCTCTTGCAAGTCTCCTCCTTGTTAGAGTGCTGAGTTTTGAGGGACTGCCTTTTATTGGCAGTGCCTGGGTGGTGTGATGCAGCTTCCTGATTATTGATCCAACTGTGCTCACTGGGATATCCAAACACTTCGATATTATTTTGTACCCTTTTCCTAATCTATACATTTGTATTACATTATCTCTCATGTCTGTAGAATGCTCTTTGGTCTTCATTTTCCTTCAGATCCGCAGCCTGACCAGTGAGCCTTCAACAGTGTTTTTATCCTGACAATGTGACAGCAAGTTTAATGGTTCACAGGTGGAGGGCAATGGTAAGATAATTATGTCCTTGATAGTGCAATTTCTTTCATCTGCGTAAACTGGGAGCTTCCACAGCACAGGGATTGAATACTTATGCAAGCAATATGTTTCAGTTTTTTGTTTCTTACAAACTTTTCCCAACATTAAACCAATATTACTTTGCAATAATTGATTTTGAGTTTCAGTGTTTCAAAATAAAATATCATACAGAATGAAATTACAATGTACCATTTGTAATTCAGTAATATGAGAGCATTGGTCAGGGGTCTGATTACTTTTGCAAGGCACTGTAGCTAGAGTTCCGTGGGGCTTATTGCTAGCTAGGTGGGCACAGGATTGCAGTCATATAGCTTTTCTTCTTGTTCTTTTTTCTTGCAAATAAAAAAAATAATGCTGTGACATTCCTAACACACATGATTTTGTGAAGTAGTAATGTCTAGCTTGCTACTGTTAACTGGATTTGTAAAGCTGTTGTAGAGCCTATTTTAATTAAGGTATGCTCTTTTTGTAGCCAAAAATTCCTCATTTCTAAAATGAATAACGATGTTTGCACTACTCCTAATATTTGTTTTTAGAGACTTCTACTATTATGTGTTTAGGAGCTCTGGAGTGACTTTGTGACTGAATTACTAATTATTTCTTTATGTATTTGAAAACTGAATAAAATATTTTAGAAAGGAATGTAACTTGTATAGAAGTATGCATGTATAGAAACAGTGTTGCTTACTTGTGTGTGTCCCTCCTGTTTAATAAATGAGTTTCCACTCATTTGCACCATTTTAAATAGTGCTGTTACCTGTTGAGCTCTTTACACCATGTTCTTTGCATTAACTCCCAAGTGGCATACATCACTTTCAAAATGGATTGTTCATTGGAAAGAAAAACTTATAAAAATGGAGAGTGGTTAATGCATAATGAGGTATTAAATGTTTGAATATCCAAACTGGACACCAGGGTAGCAAAGAGAAAATAAATCTCTGATCCAGTAGCTGTTCACAGGGAAGGAAAACTATGTGTGTGAGTTGGAAATTGACATACTGGTTATTACTGGACTTTCTCAAGAACCCAGAACAAGATTTGAGGCTGAATTCAGATGGTGTGGAACAAGCAGTGGCCTCAGTCATGCCATTCTCCACTTCTGCATGCAGCATAATCACTCGCTTAGTGATCAAAGTGTAATTTGCCGTTTTGTCCAAACTAGCAAGCTATATTTTGAGGAAGTTCTCCAAACCAGGATTGCGAATCATGTTTGATCCTGGTTTGCAATCATGCTTTTGAAGGGGTTGCTAAACCAGAGTTTGCTGGTTTGGACAAAACTGCTTTGATCAAAAGATGAAGCATGTGATTAAGGGAGAATGAGGTGCTTGAGCCAATGGCTTGTTCACAGATGGCTAAAGTTTGTCTATGCAAGGCATTTGGGTTTTGTTGTGTGATAGAGTCTGGAGACGTGATATAATTTCATCAAGGACTTAGGACAGAGATGAGGGTGAAAGAATGTGTATTTGAAGGGTTATCCTCTGAATATTGGACAATATTTTTTTTAACAATCAAAAATACTTAAGAACTGAAGCAATTCAACACAATAAAAAGATGACAAAGGAATATCTTAAACTCACCCTTGATCCGTGTATAACTTTTTATTGAAATCCATGAGTTAAAGATGCTTTAGGATATGTGTCTATGTGTGGTATGTTGGTCTGTGAAAGAGAGGGAGAGATGTAAATGTGAAGTGTGAGAGGGAGAGAGGGAGAGTATGGTGTGGTCACCTTGTATATTTTTCCTGGTACCGGAAAATGCTCTCTGTTAGGCTGCAACAACATCATGTTCTCTGTTTGTGGAATCAATATTGTATGACAAGAGTCAGGACCAGCAAGATATAGCTGACTTCCCATGGCAAGCATGATGTTGTCTGGGAAAGAGGGGGAAGCAGCAATGACTGTACTCTAATTTTATGTTATAATATGCCCCCATGGCAGGCATTTTGTGACTAGTGCCCACAGTACTTTCTCAACATTCGGAATGTGCTCCTTGTTCCAAAAAGGTTGGTGACACCTAATATATAGGTAGGATTATACTTCTGCCTGCTTCTTTAACACTGCATTACTGCCTTCTCTCTGCTTCAGTAGAGACAAAAATACCCCAAGATAGGAGAATAGTCTGCATATGTAAGTACATGTGCATTGGTATGCTACTGTAAGGTGATACCAGTGGGCAACTACTATCTTGTATTAGACTTGTAGCATACTCTTACCAGTATACTGTGTATTTGCTTTCATGAGATACTGAACTCTTAAGTGTTAAACTTGAGACAGGCAAAATAACTTTAATCTTCCAAAGCTCTCTGAGAATCCCATTGTTTTGTCATGTCTACATACAGTAGGGCCCCACTCATATGGCAGGTTAGGTTCCAGACCCCCGCCGAAAAGCGGATCAGCTGTAGTGCGGGGGTCTGGAACCTAACCCGCTGATCTCACTGGAGGAGGAGAAGATCAGCTGTAGCGCGCTTTCCCTCAAGCGCGATCAGCTCAAGCGCGGGAGTCTGATCACACCAGAAGAGGAGATCAGCTGTAGTGCTCTACAGCTGATCTTTCCCTCCTCAAGCACGATCAGCTGGAGCGTGGGGAGCTCCAGCCCCCCCTCCAGCTGATTGCCCCGCTGGTGCCATGTTAACAGAACGCCGAAAAGCAGGCCTCTGATAAGCGGGGCCCTACTGTAGTTTATTAGTTAAATGGTTTCCAAATTTGAACTATTCCCCTTCTTTTTTGTTATTGATCGTTACCCCAGATGGTGGAGTTGGGTATACATAATGAATCTGTCATATCTGTAATTAACAGCTTTTTTCCTGTTTGGACATCTTTCACAAATTTGTTCCTCTGTTTTGAGGCATCGTTATAATAGAATGTAGATTCTGATCCTGGGAAATAAAAAGTCTGGGTGTGAAGTCATGAGAAACCCATTCTCTTAAAAAAAAAAAAAAAAAAAAAGCTGTCTGATGACATGTCTTTCAAAGCTACTCTGTAGATATGGAATTTGTATTGTAACAATTTAATTTTAAATCAGAAAAGCCAATTTCTGGTCAGAATCCCATCCCAAATACTTCTAATTGTCTTTTAAAGCAGACAATTGTGGTAAGAAACTTGTCTTCAGAGAATTAAATAAAACTCCTTATTTTTTCTTTTTTACAAAGTATAAAAATCTGTGGATGTAATTCTGTTCCTTGAGTTAAC